>NW_026799982.1:1108818-1478424 GCF_032191835.1 Heteronotia binoei
TGATTCCTCAGTGGAACAGGCTTCCTCAGGAGGTGGTGGGCTCTCCTTCCTTGGAGGTTTTTAAACAGAGGCTAAATGGCCATCTGACAGCAATGAAGATCCTGTGAATTTAGGGGGAGGTGTTTGTGAGTTTCCTGCATTGTGCAGGGGGTTGGACTAGATGACCCTAGAGGTCCCTTCCAACTCTATGATTCTATGAAGTATTTAGGAGTGCTATATCCCCAGAAGCATTTTTATCTTTAGTCCCCATGCAGTGGCTCTAAAGTTTGATTTAATCCCAGTGGCCAATTTAGCTGAAGCAGGAGATGACGGTGTCAACAAGATTATACATTTTCCAACACAATGAGTCTTGATGACTGAGGTACAAATTAAAGTTTGATAAATACAAGATATATATCCAGTTTACAAGTTAAAGATAGTTAAAGATAGTAAAAAAAAGTAGAGTGACTGCCAATAAGTGGCAGGCTAAGCACATACTGAACTAATGACAAAATCTGATGAAGTGTGCATGCACATGAAAACTTATACCCAGAATTAAATTTTGTTGGTCTTAAAGGTGACACTGGATTTAAAATTTGTTTTACTTCTTCAGATCAACATGGCTACCCACCTGAATCTATTAAATATATGTAAAAGCACTACTTGAGTTTACTTTACTCAAATTTGGCATTACAGAATAGCCGCATTAAAAAATACTTATGCATGTGTATAATGCTTGCATTGTTCAATGAGCTTCACGCCTGTTACCCCAGTAATCCCGACAACAACCCTGTAAGATAGGCTAGTATGAGGGCTAAGAGAGTGAGTCTGTGGCTGAGATGAGGTTATCATTACCTCCCAACATCACAGTCCAGTCTCTTAGCGACTATGCTATATCCAAGAAATAAAGGAGCAAGGATTTTTAAAACTTACTTCTTTGACAAGTAGTGCCTCTGTAGCCAGGTGCACATTCACAGATCCCTTCATCTGGAGAGCATGATGCACCATTTTTACAGAAACAGGACAATGAACAGTTTGGACCCCAACGTCCCTCAGTACATACACTGTCACAATGCATACCTGCAAGCAATTAACATAGAATTGTCATTATAACCACAGAGGATGTACACTAATCACAAATAACATTAACAGACAAATTTAATACTGCCACTACAATATGAAGGAGGGAGGCACAATGTAACAGCATCATTTATTACACTTAAATAATATTACAAACTTCACACATTCCCAAAGTGTTTTGGCCAGAATGATTAAGGGTCATAGTAGAGTCGATAGCTGAAGACCCATTGTAATAGCTAGGGATGGGGCCAAGAAACGACGTTTAGAGTAAAAGGGGTGCCAGAGCTCACTCACAATCTTTACCCACAGTTAGCAGTTCAGCTAATGCACATCCATTTATTTGTTTGATTATATTTATATCTCACCCTTCCCAAAGCAGGCTCAGGGTGGGTAACATCAAATTACATAAACATTAAAAACCAGTCAGTACATAATCATTACAATAAATAAGACAATTAGGCTCTGTTCACACAGTGTGTTGAGTCCGTGTTAAACTGACCCGGTTCTGTTCCAAATATCTTTGTTCCAGATATTATCAATCAGACTGCCATACTGCAATTCAAATCACTCCATGGTGAAACCGTCTTCTGCCGTCCACACGATGGCACTATGTTCTTTTTTCCCTCCACTATTATGTGCATGCGCACATTATGCTCATGCATGCATTATGCACACACGCACATTATGTGCATATGCATACATGCGCATGCACATACGTTAAAACATGTGGTTATGCACATATCGCTAAGTAGTAAAAAAAATGGTGACCGTAAACCAGATGTCTGAGGCTCCTTTTGCTCTGGGACAGCCTTTAGACATCCAGAAGTTGGTTAATATCGCAGCAGAACTATTCAGATGGAGAAAACTACAAGGTGAAACTAGAGAACTCAAAAAACACCACAAAGGAGCAGGTAACAAAATAATCCAGTTTTGAGAAGGATTTTTTTTTTTGGGGGGGGGGGGGTGGCTACCATGAGTTAATACTGGGAGGCAGATGTTGCTGTCTGATCAGCCACTTTAAATCCGGAAGGAAACAGCAGTGACATCTGATTATACTGTGCATCTGTATAGGGCTTAGACAATTAAAAGATGGTGAGACAGAAGTAACAATTTAAAAAAAATATGCTGGGCAGATGGTAATGGTAATGGAAGTCAAACCAACTCATGTCACGTTAAGAGTTAGGACTCATAATAGGGCAGGCTGTCAGGGCAGCTTCTATGCAGGGAGGCTAGATAAGGCTGTCAGAACAGCTCCATTTTACAGGCTCTGAGGAATGGCAATAAGTTCCACAAGATCCTGATCTCAGGTAGGAGCATGTTCCACCAGGTGGAGACCAGAAGAGAAAAGGCCCTGGCCTTGGCTGAGGCTAAGTGGATGTCTTTTGGGCTTGGAATAACCAGTAGATATTGATCAGCAGAGCATGAGGCTCTTCGGAGAGTATATGGGTGAAACGGTTTAATTCTTATATGTTTGTCTGTAGTATGCACAGGGATGTAGACAGGGCTTTTGAAATAGAAAAAGCCCAGCAGAAACTCATTTGCATATTAGACCACACTCCCTGACATCATCATCATTTCTCTCAGCACTTTTTTTGTAGAAAAAGTCAAGCAGCAATCATTTGCATATTAGGCCACATCCCTGACACCATGTTAGCTGGAACTGCGTTCCTGTGTTTTCCTGCTCAAAAAAAGCAAGATGATTCCTGTACACATAGGGGCACCAGGTCCAAGCTGAAAAATACCTGGAGATTTTAGGGGTGGAGCCAAGGGAGGGCAAGGTTTGGGATGGCAAGGGACTCTAAGGAGGCATAATGCCACAGATTCCACCTTCTAAAGCAGCTATTTTTCTCAGGTGATGTGATCTCTGTCACCTGGAGATAAGTTATAATAACAGGAGATCTCCATCTACAACCTGGAGTTTGATAACCTTACATAGCCACCATTTACCTCTCAGTAGTTTCTTCCACAATGTACTTTCCTTCAAGCCAAATCCCTTTCGGGCTCATAGCTTAGTTGAAAGGGACAGACCATAACTTCTTCCACTAGCTATGGAACCTCTATGTTTAGAGGCAGTGTATCTCTGCATATAAGAGGCAGAGGACAAACAACAAACTTTCACCTCCATGTCCTGCTAATGAGCTCCCAGAGGGATGTGGTTGGCTGCTGCAGCAGGGAACAGAATGTCAGACTAGATGGCCCTCTGTTCTTGATCCAGCAAGACAGTTTCTATGTTCTTGTACTTCAGTTTCTCTGTTCTAATAATTGCAGGAAAACAACTTCAGTTTGGGTTTACTTCTTCATTTGAAGAGGGAATGTTTGCAAGGCAACAAGTAGTGAAGGAACCTGAATTCTTTTATAATTACTAATAGGCTGATTACTGTTAAATTTCATACTATGGGAGAGCAGGGGCGTAGACTTTTCAATTTCCGGGGGGGGGGAGGCTGGGGCCCAGCCAGAGGCATTTGATCCAGTGACATCATAGGGAGAAGCCAGTGACATCACAGGGAGGGTCCTCCATTATCACTATCTATGAATTTATGGAGAAGCTCCCTCCCCATAAATTTAGGGGGCACCCCCCCCAACAATGCCCATGGACCGGGCCAAACCCAGGAAAAGGTAGGAGTTGGCCAGTGGTTATAGTGGTATCTCAGAGGTCTAGGATTGCCAATCCCCAGGTGGGGGCAGGGGATCCCCCGGTTTGGAGACCCTCCCTCCGCTTCAGGGTTGTCAGAAAGCGGGGGGGGGGAGGGAAATGTCTGCTGGGAACTCTATTATTCCCTATGGAGATTTATTCCCATAGAAAATCATGGAGAATTGATCTGCGGGTATCTGAGGCTCTGGGGGCGCTATTTTTTGGGGTAGAGACACCAAATTTTCAGTATAGCATCTAGTGCCTCTCCCCAAAATATCCCCCAAATTTCAAAAAGATTGGACTGGGGGTCCAATTCTATGAGCCCCAAAAGAAGGTGCCCCTGTCCTTCATTATTTCCTATGGAAGGAAGGAATTGAAAAGGTGTGCCGTCCCTTTAAATGTGATGGCCAGAACTCCCTTTGGAGTTCAATTATGCTTGTCACAGCCTTGATCTTGGCTCCACCCCTAATGTCTCCTGGCTCCACCCCCAAAGTCTCCTGGCTCCACCCTCAAAGTCTCCTGGCTCCACCCCCAAAGTCCCCAGATATTTCTTGAATTGGACTTGGCAACCCTACAAAGGTCTCTTGCTGTGTTGTTTTTGAAATTCACTTTTAGAATAGTCACTTTAATATCTGCAAATATACATATCATGTGCTCACAGAATTGGATCCCCTGGTCCAATGTTTTTGAAACTTGGATGGTGTTTTGAAGAGAGGCACCAGATGCTATGCTGAAAATTTATTATTTATTTCCCGCATTTATATCCCGCTCTCCCCGCCGAAGCAGGCTCAGGGCGGTTAACAACATCATTAAACATCCACAATAAAATTTGGTGCCTCTACCTCAAAAACCAGCCCCTCCAGAGCTCCAGATACCCACAGATCAATTCACCATTATACCCTATGGGAATCGATCTCCATAGGGAATAATGGAGTATCCAGCATTTCCCTTCCCCCTGATGTTTTCTGATGACCCTGAAGCAGGGGGAGGGCCTCCAAACTGAGGGATCCTCTGCCCCCAACTGGGGATTGGCAACCCTATGCCTAGGTGGTGAACAATTGTCAATACACACCTACTTGACCATGTCTTTTAGAGTGCAGTCATTTTGGACAAAAAAAAAAGGCTTGCTGGGGCCATTAATTATGAAAAGGATCTGGTTCAGCACCCACTTAAATGAATGTAAACAATCACAGGCTTGAAGAAGACACAAAATATCTATTTGCCAAAAGAACCCCCAAATACTATAGCAATATGTATGCAACATAGCAATACAGTGTTATTCCTCCCCCCAATCATTAACTAGTTGAACAATGTTTGAGTCCAGTAACACCTTTAAAACAAAGTTTTATTCTGTTTTAGCTCAATTAGCATTTCTAAGAAGCTAAGGTTGTAAAGTCATTAACTCTTTTGCAGCCTGGAGGGAAAATCACACATGGACTCTACCACCCCATTCATGCCTTTGAAGATAATGATCTCTCCTCCTTGAAAATTTAAATGGGAAGCTCCCAAGTCCTGTGTTGGTTTCCCGGAGGGGGCTTAGCCCCCGCCAGGAAAATCTGGGAGGGCTCAAGCCCTGGAGCCCCCGTGTAGTTTATGCTTATGCGGGAGAGGGGGGAAGCAAAACACAAGAAATCAACCAGGAGAGTTCTCCAAAATGTTTAGCTGTGTGAAATACATAAAGCATTCAATGGTCATTGTCAAATAATGTATATTGTGGGCAAAACTTCAGTATATAAGCACACACAAAAATGGCAACTGTCAGTACAACCAGAGGCATTAAAACTAACATTCTTGGTATCTTTTCCAGAGTTTTTTGCACTTCTAAAAAGTCTCCCTTCATGTCAAATGCCAGCAGAACTCCAGTGTAGCTCTCAGACCTCATTGTGTCTACAGTGCTTTCTTTTATCAATTGGCTATTATTGGAGTGCAGCTACTGAATGAAGCATTTGGCCAAAGAAAAAGGGGACTAAATTCAGAAGAAGAATGACTGGCTTTGTAAGTATTTTGTGAAATATGCTTCAGATCCATTTATATTGGACTATTTAAAATGAGCAAAAAAGATTGGGGGGGGGGGAGTGTTTTTTGCTAGAAAAGCTTTCTTTAAAAATTCCATTGTGAATATTTCCTACAGTATGTGGAAGAATTAAGAGAGACTGTCCATACTGACCATTAATTCTTCTTTATATAGTTCCAAAAAGCAGACCTACCCACCCCTTCTTGATTAGTGCAAAATACCCTATTTGGGAAAGGTCTTCTCCTGACTGGAAGACACATCAACAAGTGCAATCCTATCCTTGTTTACTTTCAAGTTAGTTCTTTTGAGTTCAGTGACAGTTACTTCCATCTAAATGCAACCTGACCATCAAAACCTTTAACTCTTATGGCTTTTAAAATATCAATTTATTGCTGTCAGACAAAGGACCAGATAGAGCCCTCTAATAGAAAATACACAGAAATGTAACACAACAACTAATTTTGCACAGGATACTGAACAAACATAAAAAGGACTACTTTCCTTGGTGAATGCAAATTGGAATGGAATTTGAATGCCAAGACACAAAAGACTCCTTATACCATCATGCTGTTCCCAGCTGATTTTTGTCCGCCTAGCTAACTGAGTTTTCTGAATCAAGACACAAAGTAACTTATTTCTCAACAGGCTGGAACAATATTTTTCAACTTGAAATCTAAACCAAGGGACCTAAATTTGCATCTGAATAAGGCTCCTGGAGTGAGAGACACTGAGCTCTCTTATTAGACAGTTGGTCTGCAGTTGAACAGTTAGATTCCAGTATGTTGGGACCTTAGAGACCAACTACAGTTTCAGGGTATAAACTTTTGATAGTCAAAACTCCCTTCATCAGACATGAGTAGAAATGGAGATCTCCAAGTCCTTTAATCCTAGGCAGAAAGTAGGAGGGGTGTTGTAAAAGATGCAAAGGTACAATGCATATATAAAAGGACCTGGATACTCCCATTTCTACTCATGCCTGATGAAGGGACGTTTGGCACTCAAAAACTATTTTTGGTCTCTAAGGTCCTACTGGATTTGAATCTAACTCTTATAAGATGTTGAAACCCGTGTGAAGATCACACCTTTAAAATGTAGCCAGGCTGCTCTAGAAATGCAAATTTCTTGGTAGAAAGCCAAATGTACATTGTGAAGGCAAAGGGTTTTTTGAGATCATGCTGGTGATTAGCCAGCACATCTGGTTGCATTAGGATCTACAAAAAAACACAAAGTGAAGGTAATGAGATTTTTATTTATTTATTCAGTTTATTTCTCCTATGGACATGTGTCTGAAGGCATACTTTTTAAAATCAAATTTATTAGGTTAAAATCCCAATATGATATAGTTTAAAGGTATATATTTAATGGATGTGTATTGTTGTATGTTAATACAATTTCATTTTGTACATGCTTACAGTACATAACTGGTTGTATTCTATGATTGTATGCAACAAAGAAATAATATGTTTGCGTGCATGTGTACAGCAAAACCTTTTCCCAGTGAGTTCATCTTCTTTCATACTAAAAAAAGTAACTAATTATATTAATCTCCTCTGTATGTAAAAGCTGCAATTCCAAATGCAGTTAGTAGAAAGTAAGCCCAACTTAACTCAATGGGACTGACTTCTGAGTATACATGCTTAGAGATACACAGTAAACAAACTTACATGTGACTCAAAGGAAGGAAAATTTCAAAAAGAATTTGTAATAAGAATAGATTTGAGCATACCCAGATTTTTAATACCAAATGTCAGCAAAGAGCTCTCTCTGAGTTTTTTGGTGAATGTTTTAAGCCTAAGGACAACAATACTGTGCTGGTAATTTGCATGCAAGACTTTCAGCTAAATCAGTATGAATAATTACATGTAAACTTTGAACATTTGAAGTGTGTCTTGTGAACCAAGGGAACTATTAATAAGTGTGCATGTTAATTTCATTCTTGATAAGCAAATTGGAAGGAAATGTTTTTGCCAGGAGAATGGACAAAGAAGTCTTTTATGGCCTTCACAAGTTGCTAGGCAATGGCTAAATGGTCATGATAAACTTTAGCTAAGCAGCTGAATCCTCATGCATTTAATGCTTCAAGCACTATGCCAAAGGCCTCGCATCTAAATCAGCATTCCTGCAGCATCTATAATTGTTTGAATCAAGTAAATATTTGAGGATATCAGTATTGTTTTCATTTCTGCAGTTACAATGTTATATGTGTTAAATACTTTTAGTATTTTAGTATTTTAACAGTCTGACAGTATGCAAAGTTACAGTATAACAGTGGTGCTTTAACAGTCTCAGAAATATCACAAGGGAAGGCTTCATTACAGAATTGGAACTCTTATTCTGTATTGGATCATATGCAATGGAGCAAACTTGTTCAAGCTAAGCAGGCTTGGGACCTATCAGTGCCTGGAAGATCTCTCAGAAAATGTATATATGTCAACTTGAATAGTGGAAGATTTAAGATAAGTAAACAACCAACTACTACAGCTGTTATGACAAAAATATGCATTCTAAGACTCATCATGGCACGCTAGCCATCAGTATTTCCAGCCCAAAGCCTGGGCCATTTCTCAGTGCTGGAAGGCCTTTGGCAAAATACTTTTCATTGGGCTTCCAGATCCTCTTCACTGCCCAGTTAATGAGACCTTCCACTATTGTACAGCTATTGTCACCACCCACAGCAAGACAAGCAGTTGTCAGCCCTTTAAGCATTGTTCTTGCCCACTAACTGACATTCTCTCCCCCTGTTCCAAGTGAACAAGCTACTAGCTAGCCAATGACAACAGATGGAGGGCACTGCCAGCTGGAGGGGGAGAACATGGCTGCTCCTCCTCCCCCTGCCTGCCTGATCATGTTCATAAAAATGTGCCATGCTCTGGAGCCAAACTGAACTCCACAGTGTGACTGCAAGTCAGGTCATAATACTCCCACCTGACTTATATAATGAGGACTGAGAAAGCAGGAAGGATAACATTAAGAGAAACTCAATAGAATACCAAAGGCAGAGGGTTGGGTGTGAAGATGAGGCCTAAAAATAGTGAAAGTGGGAAGATGGTGCCCATTAGAAAAAAAATATAGGAACAACAACAATAAAGAACACTCCTACAACTAAGAAGAAGAGCTGGATTTATATCCTGCCCTTCATCCAGAGTCTCAGAGCAGCTTACAATGTCTTCCCCTCCCCACAGTAGACACCCTGTGAGGCAGATGGGAGCTGAGAGAGGTCTCCCAGAACTACTCTTGAGAGAACAGCTCTCCAAGAACTGCTGCTGACCCAAAATCACACCAGCAGCTGCATGTGAAGGAGTGGGGAATCAAACCCAGTTCTCCCAGATAAGAGTAAAACCTGGACAAAGATACACTATACAGTAACTATGATCAGATGATGAAGAATTTCCCTTACAGAAAATAGGGATATTTACTCAAATATTTTCAGTCCAAATATATATTCGTATTTTTCAGGTATACTTCGGTAAATGGATGATATTCAGGATTTTTCATTATACTGATAAATAGATGTCCCAAATTGCAGAAATATTCAGGAATATCTGGAAATATCTGGGACACTGCTTTAAGACTTCTGGGCCTGTTTTCCCAAGTTTTTCTTCAATGTTACAGGACAACAAGAGAGAATAGGAAGGCAAGCAGCTCTCTCAGGCAATGGGATCAGATGTTTTTGTTGTTGTTCAGTTGCACAGTCGAGTCCGACTCTTTGCAACCCCCATGGACAAAGTCACGCCAGGCCCTCCTGTCTTCCATCATCCTCCGAAGTCTGCTCAAATTCGCATTACATCAGTAATGCTTTCCAGCCCAGGGGCGTAGCTAGGGCTTTGGGGGCCCGGGGCCCAAGATTTATGTGGGCCCCCCTATGTGTGTACACGCCTCCAGAAACAGGATATGATGTCACTTCCGGTGATGTCACTTCCGCAAGATGGCCACCACTTGCGAGGGAGCCCTGCTGGAAACAGGAAGTGATGTAACTTCCCCAAAATGGCCACCACTTGTGTGGGGGGGAAACAGGAAGTGGTGTCACTTTGGGGGCGGCAGCCCCCCCCCCAAGATGGCACTGCTGGTGCGATCTAGGTCATGTGATTGATAACCTGATTACCCCACCACACCATGTGACAGGGAAAAATGCCACAAGCAGCCTGCTGACCCAGCTGTTCTCCTTGTGCCCTGAACTTGTGGGACTTCTATATTAAGCAAGCTTACAAGAAAAACAAGGAAAACAAAAACAGGCATGCTGATGTGGTTTTCAACAAGCAAAGCTATAAGGAGGTCCCCAGTCACACAAGGTCACTGAGAGGACACTGAGGAGGAAAACACCTTTTTAATGAGAAAAGGATGAGGAGTCTGAGCCTTTTCAGCATGATAGAGGTTTATACAGTTAAGCAGGGGAATGGGGGGGGGGGGGAACAGGCAGGGAAAAGTTTTTCTCTTTCTCCCATAAATATAAATCCAGGTGAGTAGCCATGTTGGTCTGAAGCAACAGAACCAATTTCGAGTCTTTCTCCCATATTACTAGGACTCAGGGGGCACCCAATGAAATTGATGGACTGTAGATTCAGGACAAAAGTCAATGAGTAATAACATTATACAAGTCACTGGCAGAGAACATAGCAATGGCCACAACCATACACAGTATGCTTTAAAAGTAGATCAGACAGACTGATAGAGGAGAAGTCCACCACAGTGGCTACTAGGAAAGGTGTCTGAAGACAGCCTCCAAATACACAGAGAGTATACCTCTGAATACCATGGCTAGGAGGCAGCATCTCTATGCCTCTATGCCCTTTCTGTCAACCCTCTAGAGCAGGAGTGGGCAAACTGTGGCTTGGGAGCCACGTGTGGCTCGCTCACACATATTGTGTGGCTCTCAAACCCCCTGCTGCCCTGTCAGCTGGCTTGGAAAAGGCATTTTGTGTTTAAACCAAGCCAGCCAGCAGCTTGGAAAATACAGTTAAAGTTGCTTTCTTTCCACCTCTCATCAGTCCCCCCCATTTGCCTTCTTGCCTTCCTTCCTTCTTGTGGCTCTCAAACGTGATGTTTATGTCTTGCGGCTCTCAAACATCTGACATGTTTTCAATGAGGCTCTTGTATTAAACAAGTTTGGGCACCCCTGCTCTAGAGCAAATGGCTGGACTCTGGAAGAAGCAGCATGCTGGACTGGATGGGCGGACTTCCCTTCCCCCAGCCCCCACCCCTTTCTTAACTCATCCCATTCCCCAAAAGGCCAGCTTGGGTTGTTGGTTTGCAGAATGAAAATGACCAGCTTCGTTTTCATATCAGTTTCATACAGTTAACTTTTCTTCCACTGATTATCGGTTATCCCCGACAAACTCTGCTTACAAAGCTGAACAAAATTGGTGCCTGACAGAATAACCAACCTCTAAGGGGCTGAAGCCAAAATAATCAATCAACTACTTTGAATAGATAAGGAAGAAAGTTTACTACAGTACCAAAGAAATCCCTGAGAGATTGATCCAGGCCATCCTCAGAAGGCTCCCACTTTGCAAGCCCTTTATTCAAGAAATACAGGATCAGCCCAAGCATTTTTCCCCTGCTCTTGGGAGAAGTTGAGAAGACGCTTGTAATTTAAGAGACATTTCGGGCGCTGTATATTATATTGGGAACTGTGCAACGGCTATATGCAAGAAAGAGATCGGAACCGTTTTATTAATCACTGAACATAAGAAATAATATTTGGAACTGTAGCAAAATGTGTTAGTGATGAATTCACGGAAGTCGATTGCGGTGGCTTTAGCTGTTTCCGTGTGTAACCTCCTGGTGGGGCCTGAAGTTCTCCCAGAATTAGAACCCACGTCCAGCAGGCAGAGATGAGTTCCGGGGGAGACAATGGTTGCACGGGAGTGAGCTGGCTGACCAAGGACAGCCACGGATTGCCAGGATCCCCGCCGCCCTCCCCTCCAGAACCTAAAAGTTTATTCTCCCCCCCTTCTCCTCCTCCAAGACTTACTTGCAAGTAAACTTTCCCGGGATCCGGCTGCTGCAGGCCTTTTCCCTCCTGCTGCAGCTTCTCTGCAAGCCCCACCCAAGTTCTCCTGAGTTCTGCAAAAGCAAACCCCTCCCCAGGAAAAGCCTTTTTCCTCTCCTGCCCCCACCTCCTTGCTCGGCCTCTCTAGCAAGCAGCTCCGTGGTTTTAACCCTTTCCGTGCTGCAGAGGAAGCAGAATCGTGTCTTGCTGCCGCCAGCCACGCCTTGTGCTGCTCGGGTTCACATGATTATTAATCTATAGTCAAGTGTTTAAATATGAAAGGATTTATTTCTGATGCTGATTCAGTATCAAGAATTCATCGCTCTCCCCAGTCTGCCGTGAAAACGTTGTGACAGCCGCTTAGCGGCGTCGCCAGACAGGCTCCGAAGCCCTGTGTGTGGGACCTGGGGACGCCAGGCAGCCGGCTTCTGAGGGGCCCCTTGGCATTGCCAAGGGGCCCCCCAGACCCCCCAGACTTGGGGCGACCCGCCCCCCTCCCTACGCCACTGTTCCAGCCATCTAATTTTTTGCCGTTTCCCTTCTTCTTTTGCCTTCTATCTTTCCCAGCATCAGGGTCTTCTCCAGTGAGTGCTCCCTTCTCATTGGGTGGCCAAAGTATTGGAGCTTCAGCTTCAGCATCTGACCTGCCAGGAAACAGTCTGGGTTGATTTCCCTTAGGGCTGACTGATTTGATCTTCTTGCAGTCCAAGGGACTCTCAAGATTCTTCTCCAGCACCACAGCTCAAAAGCATCTGTTCTTCTGCGCTCGGCCTTCCTTATGGTCCAGTTCTCACAGCCATACATTACTACTGGGAATACCATCACTTTGACTATATCGACTTTTGTTGGCAGGGTGACGTCTCTGCTTTTTATTATACTACCCAGGTTCACCATAGCTATCCTCCCAAGGAGCAAATGTCTTTTAATTGCATGGCTACAGCCACCATCTGCAGTTATCTTGGATCCCAGAAATGTGAAATCTGTCACTACTTCAATGTCTTCCCCTTCTCTTTGCCAAGGTGTGATGGGGCTGAATGCCATGATCTTAGTTTTTTTTTTTTTTGATGTTGAGTTTCAGGCCGACTTTTGTGCTCAACAATAGGTTCTTTAGGTCCTCCTCACTTTCTGCCATTAGAGTGGTGTCATCTGCATATCTGAGGTTGTTGATGTTTTTCCCGGCAATCTTAATTCCGGCTTGTGCTTCATCCAGGCCAGCATTCCACATGATGTACTCTGCATATAAATTAAATAAGCAGGGTGACAATATACTTCCTTGTCGAACTCCTTTTCCTATTCTAAACCAATCAGTTGTTCCATATCCTGTTCTGACAGTTGCTTCTTGACCCTTCTACAGGTTTCTCAGGAGACATATGAGGTGGTCTGGTACTTCCATCTCTTTAAGGAATTGCCACAGTTTGATGTGATCCACACAATCAAAGGCTTTTAGGGGACCACTTGAACTATCTGCCCAATTATGAAGATTCTCTCATCTCTCCATGGCTCTCTGAAAATCCTCTGAAGAGGATAAGCGGCCTGCCACTTCATGGCTAGATGCCAGCAGCTGCTACTTTTGCTGCTTCTATGGCGTCTGTCTTGGAGTGATGCCTGCCTGGGAAGACCTTACTGTTCTGTGCCTGCCTGCCAGACATCTTCAAGATGGGTTTTCTCATTTCTGACTTGATTTTAAAGTATTATTTGAATTTTTTTGGTGTTTTTGTTTTTGCCTAAGGGGCTGTAGTGGGAAGGGAGAGAAAGGAGTATTTTTTTCCTTTCTGATTTTTTTAAAAATAATTTCCTTGTTTTTATTTTGTGTTGTTAAAAAGGATGGGTTCTCATCCCTTAGTTTTATAATTTTTAATTGCTTTGCTATTTTCTCTTTTTAAATCATTTTAAAAAACCTTTTAATGCTTTTTTGGGGAGGGGGAGGTTTGTATTTTCCAAGTTGTTACTCTTATGAAATGTTTTATTTTGTTGCATTTTTTCTGTTTTTCTGGTTTACAGTTGTTCTTCTATACTTGTTTGTGTGTCTGTGTTGTGTTTTTTTTAGAATGATGTTAGTGGGTGGGTGTGTCTGTGTCTTGCTGGGTCTGGCTGGATCCTTTGGAGCTGGCTTCCTAGATTGGTTTGGCATGAATTCTCTGGTTTGACATAAGTTTAGTTGGGCTTGCATTTACCCATGGTTTTGCTGGGATTCTCTGGTTTGATGTTGCTTCTCTTTTTTTTAAAAAAAATAAATATTTTTATGTTTTATTGACTTTTGTACAATTGGCCATTACAGCATATGAATGTTGGAATTACAAATAACCCTCCCCCCCCCCAACCCTCCCCATCTTCTCTTAGTCTTTTCCCCTCAGCCAAGGGCACAAAGTCCTTATCTTCCACTGAATGTCCTTCCTTGTTTCTCCTGAGATCCACTCTAAATAAGGGTTCCATCTGGTCTCGATTTCCTTGACTTTATCTTCCCACGTGGAATCCTTGTTGATTGTTGCCACGATGTCAGACTGTATGTAATCAAACAAATAGCTGTGCCAGATTTCTATTGACCATTTACTTTTATCTTTCCACCCCAAAGCGATGACCGCCTTCCCCGCTAGTATCATTGCCTTGACAAGGTTTTGAGTGGGTCTACTTAGTGCCGGACTTCCTATTGTGCTTAACAACATCATATTAAAGCCAATGGTTAATGGTACATTGCAGACTTTTCTAATAAATTGAATAATTTCCCCCCAAAAGGGTATAACCTCTTCACACTCCCACCACATATGTGCAAACCAACCCTTAAATTGTTTGCAATGCCAGCACTTGGAGCTCATTCCTGGGAATATATTGGCTATTTGTGCGGGAGTTTTGTACCATTTTGTGAAAAATTTATATTCCAGTTCTTTAAATTTGATTACTTTAATCCTTTCTAGACCTTCCAAGATTTTCCCAGCCAACCCCTCTGTTAACTGACCTTCATGACTCCAAATCTTTTGTAAATGTACTATTATTTTATCTTTATTTGAAATCATTTTCCTGTATAGTAACCCCACTAGACCCTTCCTATGTTTGGCCATTACTTTATATATCTCTTCCATTGGAGTGTCTAACCAAAGCTCTCCCTTTTCACTGATCTTCTTAACTCTCTTATGCAAGCCTGCTATGTTTAACCAGTATTGATTACCTAAATCTTCTATAATTTCCTGTAAGGGTTTTAGTTTACCACCCCTAAACATATCGTCCACTCTAAAATAGCCTTTGTTTTTAAGCCTTTCCCACCATTTTATAGCATGCACCTCCTTAACAATAGCTTCTAGGGGGCTCCACCTTGAAACCTTCCCTAGCCACTGTGGGTACCATTTCATCCAGGTTTCTAATGCTGCTCTTCTGGGCCCTATAGCTAATTTTAGATCTTTTGTCGACACTGTGGAAAAAATTCCAAATCTTCCAATACCACTGTTGACTGCATTCTCGAAATTAATCCACTTCTGTACCTTATCCTCACTCAAATCTAGTAATGCTCTTAGTTGGAAGGCCTCATAATATTTACTTAAATCTGGGATTCCCCAACCTAATTCTGATTTAAGGTTGTATAGAATTCTCTTATGAAACCTACAGTTTTTATTATTAAAAATCCACACTTTGATTGCTTTATTCCATTGTTCAATTTGATTTTTCCTCAAACCTAAGGGCAACGTTTGGAATAAATACATTAACTTTGGTATCATGAACATTTTAAGAGATCTTATTCTAGATGATATCCCTAGTATTTTATGATTCCATTATTCATATATCTCTCTATTTTCTTCCATATTTTACCATAGTTCTCCTTTATCATTTTGTCCATATTTTTTTGCAGGACTATCCCTAAATATTTAAATCTCTTGGCTCCCATTCCTATATTCGTAATCCTATTTATTTCCTGTTTTTCCTCTCTATTAACATTAAGGTATAGAATTTCTGATTTTGCCATATTCACTCCGAGCCCTGAACACTTTTCAAAATCATCTAAAATTATCTTAATCTCTTTAACTCCGTCTTTTGGGTTAGACATAATTACTATGATATCATCCGCAAATAAATTAATTTTCATTTCTTCATTACCTAACTTATACCCCTCTATTCTCCCGGCATTCCTAATTCGCTCTGCTAGTTGCTCTATAGCTATTATAAATATAAGCGGGGATAGTGGACAGCCTTGTCTTACCCCCCCTTGAATTGGGAACGCTTGTGAGTGGTCAGTGTTGACTCTAACTTTGGCCTTACCCCCGTTGTATATTTCCTGTATAGCGTGTAAGAACCGTTCCTCTAAACCTATCTTCTTTAATATTTGCCACAAGAATTCATGTGAGAGAGTATCAAAGGCTTTATAAACATCCAACTTTAACAGAGCTATTTTTTTCTTTTGGCCATGGTGCAATACATTTAAGATATTTCTAATAGGATGGGCAATAGATCTACCCTCAATAAAACCGTATTGGTCCCCTTTTATGATTGACGGGATAACTCTCTTAAGTCTATTTGCTAAAACCTTAGCAAAAATCTTATAATCTTGATTTAGTAAACTAATGGGCCTATACGAACCTACTTCTTCCGGATCTTTCTGGGGCTTTAATATCAAAATTATTTCTGTTTCCTTCCATGAGTCCGGGGCTTTCTTTCCTTCCAAGACTTCGTTAAAAACTACCTGCAATTCAGGTGCTATAATTTCTACCATTTCTTTATAAAAGTCAGAAGTAAAGCCATCCAGCCCTGGTGATTTACCCTTTTTGAGCGCTTTTATTACTTCCTTTATCTCTTGGAGTGTAATCTCAGCACCCAGTGAGGCTTTTGCTTCCTCCTCTATGATTAGCTTAGGTGCGTCCCACACCTCCGTTATATTCTTTTTCATATATAATTTTTATAGAAGTCTTCAAATGCCTTAGTGATTTCCTTAGAGTTTTGAGTTGTACTATTATTAATTTTAATAGTTCTAATTGATTGTTTTGCCTTTTTAACTTTCAAATAATTAGCTAATCTTTTTGCTGTATTAATGCTATTCCTCTGGAAGTCGTTCCTAACCATTATTTCCTTTTCCCACATTGTTGCCATATCTAGGGCCTCCAACTGTTTTTGAATCTCTTTAATTCTAATCTGTAAACTAGGATTACACTTTCCCATTATTTCTTTTTGTAACTCCTCCAATTCATTAAGTTTTGTTTGCCTTTTTTTATACCATTCACTTTTTATGTCTTTTTCCTTCCTAACCAAATGGCCCCTTATTACCGCTTTAGCAGCGTCCCATAATATATTAGTTGACACAGTTCCTCTATTTTCCTTAAAATATAATTTTAACTGTGTCATTAAGTATTCCCTATCCTCTTCTTTTGCCATTACCAGGTTGTTATACCTCCAAGGTCTATTTTTCGAGGGAAGATTTAATTCTAATTCAATACTTAGAGGGGCATGGTCAGAAATCAAAATTGGATGGGTCTTGATCTCTTTAACCACCATATTATTATTTTTTTCCAAAATTATATAATCTAAGCGGGATGCTGTTTTATGTCTACAAGAAATATGTGTCGGGCTGGGTCTCGTATTGATGAACTCATGAGCGTCCTTCAAGCCCCAATCTCTTAGCTTAATACTATTGTTCTTGGTTATGTCCGTATTTAAATCGCCCACTACAATTAGTTCGCCCTCTGAAAACTGTTGTATCTTCTTAAAAACCAAGTTTAAGAATTTCCTTTGTCTTTTATTTGGTGCATAAACATTTACTATAGTGATTTTTATGGCTTCCAGCTTAAACTTAACTAAGAGGTATCTACCTTCCTTATCTACTAATTTTTCCATGTTCTCCACCTTAATATCCTTACGAATCAATGTAGCCACGCCTCTAGCTTTGGAAAACCCTCTTGCTTCTGCTAAAACCTGCCAACTCAGATCTTTTATCAATGGTTTTCTATCATTTATTTTTTTGTGAGTTTCCTGTAGGCACAACAGATCTATTCTTTGTTCTTTAGCCATTTTAATTACTCTGAATCTCTTAAGATTTGATGTTAGACCATTCACATTCAGTGAAAGGACTCTTAAAGATCTATCCATTCTCTTTATATGTAACAGACTTGGGCCCTAATGGCTGAGGGTATTTTTCTATACTTCTTACTGAACCCCCCCCCCCATTCCCTTCCCCTGTGGCACAGACAACTTCCTGGATGAGACCATCATCCTGTCTTCCACCTTCCAGGGGGCACGCATCCCTCCCTCCCCTTCTAGCTTATAGCTAAATTTAGCTCAAAATATTTTATACTTCCCTTTAGTAGTCCGTTCTTGGCCTTTTCTCTTGTCTACTTGAGCTTCCTTCTCCCGGGTCCACACCGAGCTCCACTGTTTCTACTTCTTCTTCTTCTTCCTCTCTCGGGTCTCTCAGGTCGTCTGTGGCGATGCCCAGGCGAGTGAGGAGATCTCTTGCTTCCTTAGGGTTGCGGGCCACCAGCCTTTTTTCATCTTTAAAAATAATTATTGAGGAGGGGTACCCCCAAGAGAATTTAATCTTATTGTCATATAATTTTTGCCCAAAGGGTCTCATTAGCCTTCTCTTTCTGATGGTTTCCTGGCAGAAGTCTTCTCTCACCCAAACTTTCCTTCCCCTAAAAGAAAGGTCTTTCCTTTTTTTCAAAGTCTTGAAAACTATCTGCTGAGTCTTTTCCCTTGAAAATTTAATTATGACTTCCCTTGGGGCACCCCCATCTTGTCTCCTTTGCAGTCTATGAGCTCTCTCAATATCCTGAGATTGCAGAGTGACTCCTTGCTCACCCATCCAGTCTATAAGGGTTTCTTCCAGGAGTTTATTATTTATTTCCTCTGAAATTCCACCCAGGATCAGATTCGCTCTTCTGTTACGATCAGAGAGCTCTGTAAGTTGCGAATTCAGCTGGAGTATTTTTTGTTTGTTAGATAAGGCAAGCTCATTAGCAGAAATTGCAATGTTCCGTGTGTCCTTGAGCTCTGCAGTCAACTCTGTAACAGCATCCCTGACTGATTTAATTTCAGATCTTATCTGGTCCTGGGACGACATTATTAAAGCCTGGAAAGCTGTTATCTGCTCAGATAATTCTTTAATTGTCTTAGCCATGATGATTATTTTTCCGGAGTTACACGCGACCGCTGAGTAATTAACCTGGGCGTTGCCTCGTTAATTTGATAGTAAAAGTTGTTGTCTTACCCTCTGGGACCCCAGAAAGGAATTCTTATGATCTTCAGACCTTCGTAAGTAAGCTCGTTCTTCAAATAGACTTGCCAAAGAGCTATTTACATTCTTTTGAGCTATTTAAAATTCCAGTTCGAAGGGGAGGACGAGCACACAGCCGGCTTGGTTAACGCATGCGTACAAACCCCCCGTTTGATGTTGCTTCTCTTTACATTTGGAGGCTTTTTGCCAGTAGTTGCTCTTATGCATTTGGCTATGTTGGAAAAGGCAATGTCTTGAATACAAAGAAGAGAAGAAAATCCTGAAGTGGGCAGCAAGAAGATAATTAGGATAGTTAGGACAGCGCCTTCTCTCTTCTGCTAAGTGTCATTCCTTGTCTGTCTCCACATTGCTGTTATTAGGACAACTTCTTTCTTCTTCTCAAAAGTTCTTCATTCAGTCTCCTCTCTCTCTTATCTAGAGATGTAGTTAAGAAACTACCTCTGTTTCTCTTCTTTTCTATCACAGTTAGGAGCTAACATAATAAACCTTTATTTTCACTTTAATCAGGGTTGTGCACAATGGCTATGTTAATTACTCTGCTGTGGGAATCATGCGCCTGAAAGGCTGCTTGGTTCCCAGATCCCACAAAGGCCGCAGACAGGGACGTGGGTGAGACCATGTGTCTGGCACACCAGCCTGGAGCCCTATGTTCCCGATTGTGTCTGAAGAGCCAAAAGGGCGCAGGCATCTCACATCCGTGTTCACCCACATTCTCACTTCCTTATACTTACACATGCAATATTGACAAATTGATGACTGTATTGAATCCTGGAAACAGTGGTCTGCTTCCATTAAACAGATGTTTCCTGTTATTTGTTTAAGCGCTATGTACTAAGGAAAAATGTAGCTTCAAGACAGGATGTATAAAATAAAATGAGGGTTGGCTGAAAAAGGCAGACCGCTCTGTTTCCTCAAGATACATGTGTTGACTGATCATTGCTTCTAGTGGCGCCCCGAAGCAGGGACCATTCAGCTCCTGAAGCAGGGACAGCTCACAGAAGCAGGGACAGCTCCTGCTTTCAGGTATCGCCTGGCACAGCCCAGCAGCTCAGCTCCTACTTATCAAACGCCTGGCACAGGCCCCAAAGTGCGCACTCCGTCGTTCTCAAATGACCCCTTTCATTTGGTAAGTATGGGTGGACGGTTCTCTCAGGCTGAGCAGAACAAAGTCCAGCAGGTCCATGACTTCTGGCCAACTTAAGACTCTGTTACAAGAGATCAGTAAGCAATGCCCCTGATGCCCGGAGGGAGGTTCTCTTAAACTTCGGGACTGGGAGAAGATAGGGAAGACCTTTCACATAGAGCCCCGAGCTTCTATTAAACTGCTACAAGAAGTCTGGCATAAATGCAGGTATGCGGTAGAGAAATTTATGCCTGTTTCTAACCGAAGCCAGCTCTCCAAAGATTGTCCCCTAAAAGGCACTGGTGTCCAACTAGTGCCCCCTGCCCCTCCTCTCCTTCCTCCTCCTTCTCCCCCTCCTCCACCAAAGGATCCACCAGTAGGCCCACCATCTAACGCCCTGGGATGCATGGTCTGTGAAGTTTTGGAGAATGAACTTGATCAGGCTAAACTGGAAGATGTCCCAGAATTGGCAGAAATGTTGTCTATTTGCCCTGTACATTTGACAGGGGAAAAGTTGCCTGACCTTTTATCGGTATGCCCAGTAACATATGCACAGAATGAGAGTAGGCAGCAGGTTGTTAACTATACTGTGTTGCCCCATTCTGACTTGAGTGAAACTCAAAATACTATCAGAGATATATGAGTATAGCAGGAACCAATGTGCAAAGTCTTTTAGAAGGACTCTCTAATGGATACACTGTGAAATGTGCTTTATAGGCCTTTGTCAAGGTACCTACAGAAAGGAAACCAGCCCATAGTTTTGTCTGTCAAAAGCCACAAGAGCCCTATTTAGACCTTATCAATTGTCTTCAGGCAGCAATCAGAAGACAGATTGATAAACGTGATGCAGCAGGAGAACTGATGATAAAATTGGCCAAGGAAAATGCTAATTTGGATTCAAAAAGAGCCCATGGTGCAGAGTGTTAAAGCTGCAATATTGCAGTCTTGAGCTCTGCTTACGGCCTGAATTTGATCCTGGTGGAAGATGGATTCAGGTAGCTGCCTCAGGGTTACTCAGCCTTCTATTTTTCTGAGGTTGGTCAAATGAATACTCAATTTGCTGGGGGGAAAGTGTAAAAGACACACTTTACTTTGCAGCAGTGTTCAGTGCAGCAGGCTGAAATTGTTACTATTCGCACAGGCTTTCAACTTAATAAGACACCTTATATGCACTTAATTTGATTCATCAACTTCCTGGTGTATGTATCTCTCCAAATTGACCTTAATTTGATTGACTATATTTTTAATCTTGCCGTTTTTAATTTTTTGTTGTGAGTTACCTCTTTTCTGTTACTCATAGTGAAAGCTATTTTAATTTTCCTGGTGTGATTGCTCAGGGCAATGCATATGCTGATAAGATTTTGAAAGATGTTATTTTTCTGTTTATACTATTAACCTGTGTAGTTTGCAAACTAACATAAGAACAGAAGAGAAGCTGTGTTGGATCAGGCCAACAACCCATTCAGTCCAGCACTCTTTGTCATACAGTGACCAATATATGTGTCAATTTGGTGTAGTGATTAAGTGTGTGGACTCTTATCTGGGAGAGCCAGGTTTGATTCCCCACTCCTCCACTTACAACTGCTGGAGTGACCTTGGGCGGTCATAGCCCTCTCAGAGGTTGATCTGGTTAAGGGCAGTTTCTGTCAGTGTTCTCTCGGCCCCACCCATCTCACAGGGTGTCTGTTGTGAGGGAGGGCAGAATACAGATCCAATGTCTTCTATGTACATATATATGTGTATATATACTGTGGCTAATAGCAACTAATGGACCTCTGCTCTATATTTTTGTCTAGTCCCCTCTTGGGACTGGCTATGCTTGTCACTGCCACCACCTCCTATAGCAGTGAATTCCACATGTTAATAACCCTTTGGGTGAAGAAGTACTTCCTTTTATGTGTTTTAACCTGACTGCTTAGCAATTTCATTGAATGCTCACAAGTTTTTGTATTGTGAGAAAGGGAGAAAAGTATTTATTTCTCTGCTTTCTCCATCCCATGCATAATTTTGAAAACCTTTATCATGCCACCCTGCAGTCAATGTTTCTCCAAGTCAAAGAGCCTCAAGTGTTTTAACCTTTCCTCATAAGGAAAGTACTCCCTAACAAACTTTGACAAATGGATGTTAACCATATAGGTTCCCTGAAACCCTGATACTGTGTCCATATTTGCATAGACATGTACTCTAAATATCTTTAAGCTACTGTTCATTGTGGTGAAGCCACAAAACATGTCATGGCTCACCTTATTTCTGCCTTTGTGGTAGTGGGCTACTCCTCAAACAGGGGAGTCTGCTACTCATGTCATTGCTCACTTAATGGCTGCCACCACTGTCCTGGGCAAACCTCAAAAACTCAGGACAGACAATGGCCCTGCATACTATTCTGCTGTTTTCCAAGAGACATCAGTCTGAGTCCTGGTATTCCATATAATTCCACAGGTTAAGTTATTGTGGAATATGCTAATCAGACATTGAAAGCCACTCTTCAAAATCAATTCAAAGGAGTGAAAATGAAGGTTCCTACCCAAATGCAGGTTTAGGAACAACTGAATTTGGGCTTATTAACTTGGCATGGTCCAGCTCCCCTTACTTGGGGGCGCAGGCATGCTGCTGTGTTTTCTCTTGAAGGTCTTTTGTGGGTTCTGGCATGTTGTGATCGCCCGGCTAAAGATGGCATGGCATCAGGGTCTCCCAAATCTGATTCCCAATTTCAATTTCAGCCTCAAACGAGAGATTGTGCGACGCCCACACAACCAGACAGTTCGTGATATCACATGGGGAGATGTGAAGCGTCTAACTAATCCAGCTCAACAAACGCTGGAAGAGGCTGGACAAGAGCCATCTCCAGATCATTTGGTGGCTGCTGTTTTTGCTGCTCACAATGATTTTTTGGTTGTTTGTATTTATGTATTTTGTCTCCTGTCTCCTGTCTCCTGTCAAGGCTATTAGTGTTACATTTAACACAATTTTCTATCTTACTTTGAACTTTTCCAATTTTTCATTCATTTAAATCTGAAAAGAACAGTGTTTTAAAATTCTACCTCACAAATTTTGGTTCCTACAAGACCTTTTTTTATTTGAAGTTACAGCATGTGTTATAGAAGAACATCTGTACCCTTCCTTGGATTAAACTACCTCTCACTGTGCATCTTCTCTTAAGTCTTGAAAAACTAATACTTTGTTTTACTAGTGACCCAATTATTCTCAGTGTTGTGTTTCTCATAGAAATACCTTTTCTAGATTTGTTGGTAATTCACTAGGCAGAATTCCTGAAAACTCTTAGTCTTCATTAGAAATCTGGACTTTAATAATGTTCTGCATTCCTCAAATGTATATCTTCATTTGCTCTCTTAATGTCATTTATACTTATGTTCCATCTATGAACTGTACATATCAATCTTCCTGTTTAGCTATTTGGTGAACCTTTTACCTATGAAAAGAGGCATCTCCATGCTTATCTATTTTATTTTATGAAGTTTCAGCGTCTCTATTATTTCAACCTTCTTCATCAAGGTGCATGTTTTAGCACTCTGCTTTATGCATCAGTTTTGAATTATATCTTTGCACTGCACCACACATCTCCTTACTAGTTTTTCTCCTAAGTTTATATATTTATTGCATGCTTATTATAAATAGATTTAAGAATTGTTTTGTGTGTTTGTCAAGGTGTATTAATCAGAATTTGCTTTTATGTTTTTTGCAATATGCTCCTCATAGTTCCTTTTTGCCTGCCTGATCACAGTCTTGCATTTGATTTGCCACAGCCTCTGTTCCCTTTTAATAATCTCACTTGGACTAGCTTTCCACTGCTTAAAGGAGTCCTTCTTACCTTTTACAGCTTCCATTACTTTGTTTGTTAACCATGCAGACCTTTTCTTATACCTGTTTGTGCCTTTCCTAACTTATGGTATATATTTTATCTGAGCTTCTAGGACTGTAATTTTAAATAGCTTCCAAACTTCCCAAAGGGTTTTGACTGTATTTACCTTTCCTTTCAGTTTCCTCTTCACATGCCTCCTCAACTCAGAGAATTTACCCCTTTTAAAGTTAAACGTGGTTGTGCTGGTCTTTTGGGGCACTCTCTATTTATACAAATGGTGAAATCAATAACGTTATGGTCACTGCTCTCAAGCGGTGTGATCACTTTTACATCTCTCACCAAGTCTTGGGCATTACTTAGGACCAAATCCAGGATCGCCCCACCCCTGGTAGGTTCTGTTACCATCTGCTCCATAACAAAGTCATTGAGAGCATCTAGAAACTCAATCTCTTTCTCTCGACCTGAACGCATATTGACCCAATCAATATGCGGGTAGTTAAAATCACCTATTACAACACAGTTTTTACATTTTGCTGCTATCTTTAATCCTTTCATCATATTATAATCATCCTCTATCTTTTGATTTGGTGGGCGATAACAAACTCCCATAGTTAAATTTTCTTTTGGGCCCTCTATTTCGACCCAAAACATTTCTAGAAGAGAATCTAATTCTTTGACCTCGGTCTTATTGGTCTGTATACCCTCTCTGACATACAGAGCCACCCCACCTCCAACCCTTCCCTCCCTATCCTTCCGATATAACATTCAGGAATCACCATGTCCCACTGATTCTCCTCATTCCACCAAGTTTCTGAAATTCCCACAATGTCTATGTTTTCCCCCAACAATGAACATTCCAACTCACCAATTTTACTTCGAACACTTCTAGCATTTGTATATGAACATCTATAATTTCCCAGGCAAGTTAGGCCCGCAACCTTCCTCCTGCTTCCTCGAGACTTTGGCAGACACTCCATACTGTTTGTCACCATCTTAGCGGACAACTCTGATCCATTACCCGGTAGAAAAGTAACAGCTAACCCTTCATCTTTTTGAGATGAGTCCTCCCGAACCAGAGACATTTCATCTCCTGTTGGCTTTCCCCCAAACAAGTCTTATTTGCTTTGCTGCTCAGACTCTACTTAGAGCCAGTACCTAGAAAAGATGCCTCTTACTGACAATACAGTGTTATGCAGAGTTACTCCATTCTAAGCCTATTGAAATCAATGGGCATTGTGCACAGGATTGCACAGCCAATGTCTCAGTCAGAGGTGCATAACTGTGCTTCATTACTTCTCCAATTGAACAAACCATCTCACCATAGACAGTTATGACTCAGTGTCATGGACAATTCAAAGCTAACAAAATCCCAACTAGCTTTCAAGAGACAATCCACAAGCCAGTATTACAACCTACTTCTATAGTACAACAGTAGTTTGCAGGCAGGTGTGAGATAAGAACACTCTGCTGAACAAAGAGGGAGTGGAGGCAGATGCCAGCAACTTAAATCGGCTTCCTCCCCCACCTCGTGTGCCAAGACATGACACACTAGGCTGGCTGGCACACTACCCTTCTGCAGGCTTTGGCAAACCTTGACCCTTCCCCCCACACCTTTGTAAAGGAAGGGGGTACTGAAATGGCCATTTCATAACTTGAGACCTAACACAAGTTTCAAGTGCTTTTACAATGACACTGAAGTTATCAATAACCCATGGCATTTTCCATGAAATATCACAGCACAGTGAAAAAATAATGTGCTATGACCTGTAACATACCTCAAACCATTCCTTAAAAACTTGTACTGTTTAATGGAAAATCCTTGTCAGTCAGAGCTCAGGTCTGCTGAATGTCTAAGCACACAAAAATATGGCTGCTTTGAGAAGTGGTGAAGCTGTGTGTACTCGGGACATAAATGCTACAATAACCAAACTATGGTTTCTGGAGAAGCACCTAGATGCTCCAAGAACAACATTACCAGTTCCTTGCTTGAAAGAGAAGACAGACTAGAGCAGTTTCATGCAAGTGTTTAGTGGAACCTCTGCATCTTCTTGCTATCATAGATCTTTCTCATTTATGATGTGTAATAATAAGTATATTATCTAAAAATTTTTAAAATAAATATCTAAAATGTAAAGTGTGAATGAACCAATAAGTGTTTAGAAACACAAGTGTTTCTGGGCATCATCATACAGATGCATTCATTGGAAAGCTAAGTCTGGTGGCAACTGCCTGACAAAATTACACTCTGGTTAACTGGTGGCTGCTGTCATATAACTGGTGGTTGCTGCCAAAAGTGCTGCCTAGAGTGTTCCAGCAGATGGGATAAGTATAAATGATAAAAATAAATAAAGAGGATGTAGAAATGCTGCCAAAAAGACCAGGAGGAAGAGTAACACTGGCAGTAATAATTCAAGTAAAAGTCTGCACATATTGAATAAAATTATCACAGTATTTTTATTATGATGCTATCTCTGAAGACAGCATTTTTGAGGTCTTTTGTTCAGAAGTAAATTTTTGTGACATTATGGTTTTCTAAATCTGACAGAATTTACATATTAAAACATGCCTAGTAGCAAGAAAAAAAACAGAGAGCAAATATTGGAAGCAGCAAGAAAGAGCATTCCAAATTCTTCCCTGAATGGAGGGCTTTTTTCCTGGGGGAACATGGTGGAATGGAATTCTGGAACCTCTTTGTGGAAACAAAAATTCTTGAGGGGTACTCATGTGTTTCTTCTTCATTTCCCTATTGAGAGTCCAGCACCTTTTTTTTTTTTTCAGAAAAAAAGCCCTGCCTGCCTGAGTGTCTGATTCTGTTAGATTTCTCATAATGATTTCTTCATTAAGTGAACAGCAATGACTGGCACAGTGTTATTTCCAGAAGTTTTGCCTGTTTATTCAGCATTTCCTAATTCTAGTCTTTTCATACATGTGAAAAGAAGAATACCAGAAATACCAAGGTATGACCATGTTCAACTCTTATTTTATATTGCCTTCAGTTTTCAACTGAGACAGGACAACAGTTTGAAATTTATTTTTTTATTTATTTATTTGTATAGTCTGCCCTTTCCCATAATTCTTTGAGTACAACTGGTTTTAAGATAATGAATGATGAATATAAATATGATAAATATAAATATATCTTAAATATAGTATTTTCCTAGCTTTTTACATATTTTGCTTCTCAAGCATACTAAGAGCACAAAAATGGGCATAAGAAACCAATGGTAAATGTTTCACTGACTTGTGGCAGCAGAAAGAAGCATAATTTTTGCAATTGCAAAATTAATTTCAATAATCATTCTTTGATTTACAGATACATTTAGACATCCTTTTTTGAAAACATGCTCTTCATTTTGTGGTCATCTTAATTACTTCAAATACCACATTCTATTTATTCATCTACATTTCTTTCTGCTTTCCTAATTCAGTTCCAGCATCAGACATGTTTACCTCAATCAGCCCACTAGTTCTGTACTATGAATAAAATTACCAAAGTGGCAAATCTTGTGCTATATTATAGAGCCCACCCTGCTTCATTTTTCACATTCACAAATAACAGAGGATATCATTGCTGACAATACCAACATTTTTATGTGGGTGGGGATTTTTTCAGACACTCAGCACCAGCATACTATCTTGTTCAAGCCATTTGGTATGTCTAGACTTCACTGACATGTTTCCCTCTTTTTGTGTTTCAAACTCACTGCCTGTGACACATTTAGATGATATAGCTTTGGAATAGTGGTGGCCATTTGGCATCTTCTTCCTTCAGGCTCTCAAAAGGAGCTGCAACAAGCTCCCTTTTTATTAATTCTGATTGAAATTTAATATTGATATTTTATTAGGATGTTTTATTTTTGTTAGCTGTCTTGAGTATTCATTTTGAACAGAAAGTGAGACAAACATATAAATAAATATAATAAATGAATCATTTGGGAACTACCTTCATATTATTTTTACTGATTTCTAATTTACCTGACCATCCAGGGAGACAGCGACAGTAGCCAGTAGTTGGGTGACAGCCATCTGCATGGCTGCAGTCACACCGCTCAGCACAGTCCAACCCATAAGTACCATCCTACCAGAGAACAAAAGATGAAATAATTATAAATGTTATAGTGATACAGCTAATGTGCAAGAGACAGTGAGAAATCTGAAGCAGGTCTACTCAAACCTAAGTCTCATGTTATTCAATGGAGCTTACTCCCAGGAAAATCTTCTTAGGACTTCAGCCTTAAAGCTTCATATTATTCTGGAACTTCTTCACAGTATAAAACAATCAGAGATCAGACCAATTTCAAGTACTGAGATTTAGTTAAATGGAACTAGTAACTGTCACTCAAACTAACGTTTGTGTATGCAAAATAAGTTTCTTTTCTGGAACAGAGATCCAGGTGGTCAGCCATGTTGCAAACAAAAGCTTATACCTTGAATAAAACTTTGTTGGTCTTTAAAGGTGCCACTGAATTAAAACTTTTTTTGGAGCAGTCACTAATGATGGCTTAGGCCCTAAGCTTTGCTTCTGCCTATACTGCAGTCCTTCAGCACAGAATGCATTCCTGCACAGCTAAGAGGTTTTGTTCACAGAACCAATGTCTTTCAATGAGCATAAAAGCACCCAGCAGCAGAGGAAAGCATTACACAACAGAGGACTGTTTCCACACATACCCTATCTTTCTCTTTTGGTGTAGTTTACTGTAGTAGTGGTTAAGAGTGGTAGACTGTAATTCAGAGGATTGGGTTTGATTCTCTACTCCTCCACACAAAGCCAGCTGGGTTACCTTGGGTCAGTCACAGAACTGTCTCAGCCCCACCTATCTCACAGGGTGTCTGTTGTGGGGATTGTAAGGTGCTCCAAAACTCCTTTGGGTAGAGAAGGGTGGGGTATAAAATTTAGATGTGAATGTTAAGCAATTGTCTATAAATTGGCAGTCATTAAACAATGGCTGGACAAACACTTGGCAGGGATGTTCTAGACCAGGGGTCCTCAACCCCCAGGCCATGGACCGGTACTGGGCCATGAGTTGTATTATTTCATTATATATTACAATGTAATAATAGAAATAAAATGCATAACTATATCATTCCAAAACCACCCCCCCCCCCCCGGGTCCATAGAAAAGTTGTCTTCTACGAAACCGGTCCCTAATGCTAAAAAGGTTGGGGACCACTGCTCTAGACTGATACTGCATTGAGCAGGAGATTCGACTAGATGGCCTGTATGTGATTCTATGACTTGGTAACCATATAAATATATGTTAGGCACATTTACAGCTTCCAGCTCAATGATGAAGGGAAAAGATCAAAATTAAAACTCCAAAGCCAAAAATGATCACAACATTGTAACAGTATAACTTGCTGACCAAATAAGATATACTGACCGCTGCTTAACATTCACACCTATATTTTTACAGCACAGCTCAAGGATTAACTACCCAGTTCCTTCCTTCAGTCATATAACACACCACCACAGTATGTGACTAAAGAATAATGTTATTCAGCTTTACTGTTTTATTGGTTTCCCACACAAATGCTATCCAGACCAAATGTTCTTTCAATCTGTTAATTTTGCCATTGGATTCTAACTTTATACCACTTTGCATTCTAAACCACAGCCTACCAGCTATAAGCAGCTCTGCTTTCCATTCCATTGTCTAATGAAGTATGTATGCATATAAAAGCTTTTCTGAATAAAACTTTGTTGGTATACTGGACTCTTACTTTGCTCTACTGCTTCAGACCAACATGGCTGCCCACCTGGATCTATTCAGCTTCTCTGTAATACATTTTAAAATTAAGAAGAAAGATTAAAAGAAGCATTTTCCAAGAATATAATCAGATTTGAGAAGAAAGTCCCTCAACTATATTCTGGGGAAAAATAATTAGTGATTATCAAACACATGTGACTCCACACACTGTGATACTGTTGGTATAAATATGTCTGAAGCATCATTCAAACAATGCATCATCCTAAACTCAGCAGGGCAATACAAACATTTTCTGAAACAACATCATGGCCTTACACTCCATCATTTAGTGGATTGTTTAGTTACCTGACAATGGTGTTCACATTTTTCTCCTCTCCATCCTGGAGCACAGGTACAAGTTCCATCCAGAGTGTTGCAAGCTCCCCCATTAAGGCACTGGCAAGTTAAATTACAACCAAGACCCCATGTTCCACTAGGGCAGTTTATAGAGCAATCCACTCCATGCCAACCTGTCACAATTTAAAAAAAAATCTGCTTTCAATAAAGAGAAACAAATCTGAAATCTCTTTTGGATAAAAAGCAGCAGGGACAATGCTTAATTAAGAATAAGAGCCTGTTGGCGGCATCACCACATCAGTCTTATATATTCTCAGTTCAGCTCTGGGTCAGAAGGTTTAAATTATCCAACAAGTTGCCATCCATATTTCATCCTGGATTCCAAACAGTGGGAACAGATATGGTAATAAAAGAAGGGGGCGGAGATATGGGGAAGCTCGCCCTCCTTCTGCTCTGTGTCCCATCCCAATGGTAGCAGGTAGTGGGGCCAGGTCGAATTACTCGCCTCCGTCATTGGTATTATTTAATGCCAGGCCTATAAATAATAAAACCTCAGTCCTTCATGACTTCCTGGCTTGTGTGACTGAGACCTGGGTGTGCGACAGGGAGACAGTGACTCTCTCCCAGGTCACCCCTCCCTCAGGATACTCAGTCTTTCACCAATCACAGACTAGCGGACGGTGGGGAGGGGTGGCTCTATTAATACGGGAGGCTTACTCCTTTCGGGCATTCCCGTTACCAAAGATTGCCATCATTGAATGTGTCAGCCTGGTGTGGGATGTTGGGGAGGGATTGGCGGTTTGGCTGGTGTACCGTCCCCCTAACACACCGGCCAGCGCCTTACTGTTCCTGATGGAGGTCGTGACAGGCTGGGCTTTGGAACACCCAAGGCTTTTGATCCTGGGTGATTTCAATGTCCATGCCGATGACCCGGCCTCCATTCAAGTGACAGACCTAGTGTCATCCATGACGACACTGAGACTCTCCCAAGTTGTTACAACACCCACTCAACAGGCGGGGCACATGCTGGATCTGATCTTTATGACGGGGGTTGTAGTGGACCAGGTTGCTGTGGAAGTGGTGCCATGGTTGGACCACTATGCCCTAAAGGCCTGTGTGGATGTCCAGGCTCAAGCCTGTTTAGGCAGCGAGTGTATTTTAGCTCGCCCGCAGAGTCTGATGGACCTGGAATGGTCCCTGGCCCCCTGGTGATTCTGTAGATGACCTGGTAGAGTCGTGGCATTATCGACTCTCCAGGACCATTGATGAGAACACACCATGGCACCCTCTGCACCCCCTTCTAAGCTCGCACCGTGGTATACCCTGGAGCTACAGCTGATGAAACAAGGGCTCAGACGGCTAGAGAGGCAGTGGCAGCGGACTCGAGACAAAGCAACCAGAACATCTTAGAGAGAGTTTATGAGGTCCTATGAGATGGCAGTCAAAGCCACAAAGAAAGCTTTCTTTGCGGCCAAGATTGCGTCTGCAACATCGCGCCTGGCACAATTATTTAGAGTAATTCGATCGCTTAAAGTACTGCCGCAAGGCAGCCCAAATTGCAGGGAATTGGATATTGACTGTGAGGCTTCTGCGAATTTTTTCACAGACAAGATCTTGTTGCTCCGTCACGATCTTCTTGCTACAGTTGAAACAGTATGGGAACTCGAGGCTCCATACCTGTCTTCTGGACCAGCTTTGGATCATTTTAAAATGCTCAGTTTGGAGGAAGTTGACAGAATACTCTCCGCTGTATGCCCAACAACATGTGATCTGGACCCGTGTCAGGAAGAGCGCTGATATCCTATACAGGATATCGTAAATAGATCTCTCTCAGAAGTGCTTTTTCCAATGTCTCTTTAAGAGACAGTGGTCTGCCCTCTCTTTAAAAAGTCCACCCTAGACCCGGCCGAATTGGCACACTATCGACCGTCTCAAATTTACCTTTTTTGGGGAAAATTATTGAGAGTGCAGTAGTGCTACAGTTTCTGGAGGATGCTTCCATCCTAGACTCCCACCAGTCTGGCTTCTGCCCAGGCCATGGGACGGAGACAGTTCTGGTTGCCCTAGTGGATGACCTCCAGTGACATCTGGATTGAGATGGCTCAGCAGTACTGATGCTGTTAGACCTATCAGCTGCGTTCGATACAGTCGACCATCAGCTGCTAGCCCACTGCCTCACTGTTGCAGGGATTCAGGGGCTAGCCTTACAGTGGCTTTCTTCTTTCCTATGTGGTCGGGGACAAAGGGTGTCAATTGGGGGAGAGTCATCCCGGAGACACCCTCTTAACTGTGGTTTGCCTCAGGGGGCGGTTCTATCCCCAATGTTGTTTAACATCTACATGCAACCCCTTGCCCAGATTGTCCGGAGGTATGGGCTGGGTTGCCATCAGTATGCTGATGACACCCCGCTCTATCTACTTATGGAGAGCCGACCTGACCCAGAAAGCCTGGATCAGGCGCTGTAAACCATGGCTGGTTGACTTAAGCTGAGCCAATTGAAACTGAACCCGACGAAGACAAAGAATATGAGTAACATCTGATTTGTTAGCACCAACTGTGGATTAACTTGTACTGTTTAATGGTTTTATTGATTTTATGACTGCAATCATAGTTTACTATGATTTGCAGTCATAAAATCAATAAAACCATTAAACAGTACAAGTACAATCATAATTTACAGTACAATCATAGTTTACTATGATTTGATGTAAGCTGCCCTGAACCCGCCTTGGCAGGGAGGGCGGGGTATAAATCGAATTAAATATAAACAGTAACTGTCATACTACTAGCCCTTTCTTTACACCCAGGTAGACAAAGGTTTAAGAGGATCTATCTTCAAACAGTCACATGTTCAGCTGATGCAGATCTATTTTTATTTAATTAGGGTAAAGCAGCTTACTATCTATCCCACCTTTGCACTAGATTAACCTTAGAATGGATTGAGCATTTAACCAGGCTTTGGATATATCATCATAAGTAGGCAATGAGCCAATGAAAATTCTAAGTGCCCCAAACACCTTGGAGATTTATTTACATTATTAAACTATTAGGTCGTTTTCGCACTCACCTCTAGCCGGCGCGACCCCCCTCTTCACCGCGCAGGATCTGCGCGGATTTCGCACTAAATGCTGCGGAGCAGCCTTTTGCGCCGGAAACTCCCGGCGCAAAAGCCGCTCAAACGTAAATCGCCAAAAAGCAGTTTGGCGTTTGCGCGGCTTTTGCGCCGGGAGTTTCCGGCGCAAAAGGCTGCTCCGCGGCATTTAGTGCGAAATCCGCGCAGATCCTGCGCGGTGAAGAGGGGGGTCGCGCCGGCTGGAGGTGAGTGCGAAAACGACCTTAGTTGGAAGCTCCTTATTGACTTTCTGCATGTAAAAGAAAAAAAATGATCTGATGATTTGTGGATCTGAAGAATAAGAAGTTTAAATAACAGAAAACAATATATGATTGGTCATGATATTAGAGTATGTGTAAATTTTAGATTTAGCAATGTGATTGCATTTGGCATTGTCATGGAGAAAATTCTGTAAAATCTTTAATGATATGTTTCTTTGATTCCCCCCCCCCCATTTTTCTTTTTTGCATTTTTTCCTGTATCATCCATCTTAGTTTTAATTGTTATATATGAGATTTTCAATAATTTTTTAAAAAAGAAATCAGGCAACAACACATCTACCAGAATTACTATTCTAAGATAAGACATTACTTCTGGATTATTTGAAAGTCTTATATACCCAATTAACAATTTATATACACAATTTTTAGAGGAGTGTCCATAGAAAATTGATTAATATGATTAATACGATTAGCCAGTGTTGTCTCTTATGTTGACACTCAGTCATGAATGAGGAGTAGAATTTTAGAATGAAATCAAACACAATAGGGACAGACCTGTTTAACCATGGGTCTGTGCAACCACATAGAACCCTATGGGGTTTGACAGGGAGGTCCACTTTTAACAGCAACCATCCCACATGGCTTTTGTCCATGCACAACTCATAATTCCTAGCATAGCCCTTTCTTCAGAGGGAGGGTATTTAAAGGGGACCCCTGTTTCCTTTTTCACCAGCAGAAAAGCTGGCTGGATCCAGTTCATATTATAGAAGACACTTTGTATATAAGTTTATATAATGTGAGCTGCAGTCACCTGTGATCATCAACACCAACACAAAATGGGTTTCTAATTATATGCTTTGTTTACAGCTAGGAGAAAATAACAGTGCTCAGTCTAATCCATAAGTCATTCAAAACACACATGTTGTGATGAAGCTGCCTCATGAGTCTGTTCTGAGTTTCCAGCTACAAATGAGATGCTACAGATACAAAGAGTGCGTGGTTGAAGCATGCCATCATGTACTTTCACAACAAAATTTTAAAAGAACCAGATATAGTGATAATTAAAGTTACTGCAATTTTATATAACATTCCCATGTACTTATATGCTAGGCTAGAAGTTTAGAAATTTTATGAACTAAAAATAAGGATTCAATTTCTCTAGCAACATATGATTAGCAGCACAACTGTATACAGGGTTATGGACCCTCCTAAATCCAAGAAAGTAAATGGACTGCTCAGGGTGGCACAATAGAAGCTGAATTTTATTCCTGCTTCCTTTATGCAGTCTCATGCATCTGGCCAGTAGTATAATTAGATCAAGTTTCTGGGTTTTTAAGAAGCAGTCAGTTAAAAAAAAAACTGAGATGACATACATGAAAAGTAAGAAGTTTTGTCTGATTTTAAAAATAGAAACAGCCAATAGGACTGCCAAACTAATGTCTGTCAAATTATTAGCCTATGACTATCCTTCTTCTCTTAAAAAAACCCTTGATTCTGAATTTTTAAAGTTCATATGAGCCCTATAAGACATAAATTATTTACCTTACCTGCTTTGCAGGTACAAGAACCATCCACAGGGGAGCAGATGGCCTTGTTTTTGCAGCTGCATGTAGAAGAACATTTCACTCCATATGTTCCAAGAGGGCACGGGACAGAACAATCAGGGCCCTAAACATTTATTTGGGGGGGGGGGGGGAGGAATAAAAAGTAAAGAATTTAGAGAAGAAGAATTATTTTGTTTGGACTTCTTGTTTATCTCTTGATTTCTAGGAAATGTCTAAATGAATCATATAGTTATTAAAATGAACAGATATCTAATGGTGCAGTCATATGCAAACTCATCTGGAAGCCAACCCCAGTGATTATTATAGGTCATGCATAGGATTGTGCTACAATTGTTCCATTGTATGTTACACTTTTTCCTATGTTGAGATGATTTCCATACACGATGAACTCACTGTGGAAAAAGATATTATCTTCTTGTTGGAAAAAGGTTCTGTATGAAATTCCCAGTCTTTTTAGATTTCTGTCTTTTGTGATTAAGTCGCAACTCACTTAGGGCAAGAGACATTCAGAGGTAGTTTGCCATTACCTGCCTCTGTGTCGCAACCTTGGTACCCCTTGGTAGTCTCCCATCCAGGGCTTTTTTTAAAAACAGGAACACATAGGAATGCAGTTCCAGCTGGCTTGGTGTCAGTGGTGTAGCCTAATATGCAAATGAGTTCCTGCTGGGCTTTTTCTACAAAAAAAGCCCTGCTCCCATCCAAATACTGACCAGGGCCAACCCTGATAAGCTTCTAAGATCTGATTCAATTGGGTTAGCCCAATCTATTCAGGTCAGGGCAGATTTTCCCTTAGGAGTTATCTAGGCCATTTGATAATTACAAGTGTTGCTAATATTTTCTCCTGACACAAAAAAGTTGGATAAAGTCAATATATGCATCATATCTGCCATGTTATCATTTATTTTATATCAGTTGCTATGAGGGATCACATACCTTTGAATACATTTTATTCATTTGCTTCTACCCTAAGCAGAAGCAATTTGGATCATATAATTTTAATCTACGTAAATAGAAACAATTGACCAAGAACAATTACAAAAGAGTATAATTCAGCAGATCTTTTAAACAACAAATAGCATTATCTGGGGGGGGGGCTATTTATTAATAGTATGACTCAACACTATTACTTTAATCCCTAGATCAGTACTGCATCTGCTGTTCTTCATATTTTTCTTCCAGCATAGTCAGTATTTATACCTCATTGGAAGTTTTCTATTCTCTTCTGCTGGGTATGTGATTCTAGCAGATCCATTTAACCTCTAGATATAATTTTAAAACTGTTTTCTTACTTAATTTATCTGATTACATCTTTATTAGTATTAATAAAAGAAGGCTACTCTGAGTCTAATGGGCTGATAGCAATGCTGAAAGAGTTAATAAGGATCAGAATTATTTACCTTAAAACCTGGAGCACATATACATTTTCCAGTCACACTATCACAGTCAGCACCATTTTGGCAACTGCAGATTTGTTGACAAGATTCACCATAGAATCCTGGGGAACATGTCTCATTACAGTCCAGTCCAGACCAGCCCGGTTTGCAGGAGCATTCTCCAGACATAGGGTGACAGCTGCCACAAAGGAATGAAAGGAATAAAACATTTGGAGCTAAACATGATACCAAGAGGCCAGTGCAGAAAAATAGTATTATAAACATGCATAAAAGGATTTTGCATAGAAGCCTTTAAAAAAAAAATAATAATCCATATTTGGGGGTGAGGGAACATAGGAACACATGCTGTATTTTTCCACGACTGTTTAGTAACGTAATTCAGAAATTTGAATTCCATTCCTTAAATAATGTTTCTTCTTTCTGTATTATGGAAACTTAGAGATCACACAGGAATTTAAAATAATATGGTTATAATCATATTGGGGAACCTTGATTTCATAATGTATTGTGAAATATATCTTCCTTCTTGAAAGTTTAATTTCTTTGCTAATTGATATAGCACTTTCAAAACTAAATGCTCTCTACTTAAAATTGTTTAAGACTGAAGCTGATTTCTTTCCTAGAAGTGATGGCAAATTACTTTAACAGGAAAAGACGCCGGGGCACTTGCCACCTTTGTGAATGTAGGATTTCATACCTGGTGACAGACCAGCTGTTTCTACCTGAAAACAGCAGCTCCATTCAATGGCCAGCCGTACAGCTGTTGTCTTGTAACAAATGGACATCATCAGCTGTGCTAAGATATATTGCCACAGAAAATTGACACAATAGGGTGCTCTGTGGTGCTCTGACAGACAAAGCACTTAGCTTAACTCTCACCAAAGGGAAGCCTTAATATCCAGATCAATTATGTTTACAATAGGCAGCCTGTTTTAAGATGGACTCTGATTGCTGATTGAAGTCATACTCCCTACGGCATTCTAGAAAAAGTGAATCCAAGTCCAGACACATTAAATGAACTATGGCAGAAGGCTGCATTCCTTCCGTTATTCTTTTTTCTTTTAAAAAAAATATCTCTCTGTGAGACTCCTTTCTTATTTACGTCTCTTTGACTTCCTCAAAGTCTGCTACTATTAAATTGCAGTCACATGCATATTTACAATATTGACAAAATTTAACAATACACATAGTGGTGTGTTCATATATATATATATATATATATATATATATATATATGGGAAGCAGTAACAGCAGGAACTTTCTCTAGCTGTTGGGTCCTTGATTCATACTTCTGAAACATCTGGGAAAACAGAGAATGAAAGATAGAGATGTATTCTTGGAACAGCCCTAGTGCAATTCAAAAGAATTAAACTCATACTAAACTAAGACTGCTCTCAAATACTCAAACCTCAATCTTTTACTTTTTATATCTAACTGTAATTCTTTTTTCACTATGATTATTCTTGCATTTTTTAGCTAACTAGAATTTCCTCAATGGGAACAGTTCAAAGAGGAACAAAGTTTGAGTCCAGTGGCACCTTTAAGACCAACAACGTTTAATTCTGGGTACAAGCTTTTGTGAGCATAAACAATGTTTCAGATACATTGAAACAGACTTCACCAACCATTATATATAGGTAGAGAGGGAGGGGAGCTAGTTTCCAGGAAGGGCTAATTGGAGTCAAGATGCATAAATAACCGAGTGATAAGTACAGCTAAAATTAGATTATTTGCAAATTTAGATACTGTTACCAAAGCAGTTGGTAAAACCTGTGAATAGCACCAAATTAGCATACAGATAATAATAAATAGATGTGAGAACTGAGTGATGTAGCATGTGTAGTAAGAAAAGAGCCCAATATCTCTGTTAAGACCTGGGGGTTTCATTCTCCTGAGTGTTGTAATAACATGTAATTCTGCAATCCCCCATTCTAGTCTGCTTCTGAAATTCTTTTGCAATAAAACAGCTACTGAGAATTATCTAAATAAGACTGAATAATTTATGTAGTTGAATGGTATAGCAGTCAAGTTCCAGTAGCTAAAAAGATATTTAAGATAATCAATATATCCCAGAAAATGGCAAAACTTCAGTGGCATTAAGTATTAAGTCAGACATCCAGAAACAAAAATGCAAGCCTGCCAATATGCTGGATAGTGTCAATGTGTAAGACAAAGAGAATGGGAGTTCACATACCTATCCTCCTCACTTCACCATGGCCCTTAAAGTATACCATCTCCTTAGACCAGGAAAGGAAAAGTTTAACAGGTGCACACTTCCTCACTTCCTTCAGATAACAGATGAAGAGCAGTTTCCCTTCCTTTTTCTGCCTCCCCACCCCAACTTTTTGAAGCAAGCCCCAGGTCAGATGCCCAGTGAAGGTGCATTGCTTCCCAGTTATGTTGCTGTTCAGCCACCAGCAATTCCTTTGGTTGATGTATTCCCCCTACCTCAACTATCACAGGGAATTCTCTGGTTCTGGTTTATACTTATCAGTCAGAATTCTCACAACTTGGCTGGTATCTCAAAGTGTCTTTTCCTATCCCATCCAGTGGGCCTCAGATGCAAACAAATGGAACTATAGGCCTTATAACCTAGAATGCTAAACAAACCAGTTGAAATTATAGCTGAGAGTAGAATAATAATTTCTAAATCTAAGAGTTTGTTGCATCATCCATCTAGTCCAGTGTTGTTTCACAGTGGCTAACTTGTCCCAGAGGACCAACAACAGAAAAACCCATCTTCCACTATATTTTAATGTATTTTTCTTCTAATGGCAAACTATCTGTTAACTACATGTTAAAAGGTAAATTAGTTAGATGGGAAAAACTTCTGAGAAAGAAATGCCCTCATTTTGGCCCAAGCTTATAAACAATAGAATGATTAGCAGACATTCTCACATTTTTACGTTACTGCTTTTATTGATTTCTCACACTTATGCTCAAGATCAAAGGTTTGCATTCTAAACCACTACCTAACAGCTCTTTGTAGCTCTGCTCACTGTACCTGATTCCTCGTCTGAAGAAATGTGTATGCACATGAAAGCTTACATTCTGAATAAAACTTTGCTGGTCTTAAAGGTGCTACTTGACTCCAACTTTGTTCTACTGCTTCAGACCAACACGGCTGCTTACCTGGATCTATCTACATGGAATGCACCACATTGCCACATGGAATGGAACTCCATCAACCTTACAAAGAAGCTCGCACAGGTACAGACTGATATTTTCTTTCTTGCAAAATGCAAACACTTGGACATTTTACCTAAGGGACTGAGAATTAAGAATCCTCTACAAACCACTTATCCTATGAACTATGCAGTCTCACATTGTCCAGGAAACTACTGAAGGTTCCCCTGATGCTATCTCAGTACTGGTATTTAGAATTTTTCTTGGATGTAGATAAGAAAAACAACCAATGGCACAATTTCTTATTGGAGAATGTCTAGGTCTGTTTGCTAGCTGCCAACAATGTCATTTCTGGCAAGGCTTAGACACAATATTGATTTGAATATTCATGCAGGTTCATACTGGAAGAGATAATCCTTAAAGTATCTTGGTCCCAGGCCATTTACAGCTTTAAAGGCCAGGATGGGAACTCTGAACTGGATCCAGAAATAACCAGGCATTCAATGAAACAATGCAGAACTATACATTGTGTCAAGTCTGATGTTTCAATAACGAGACTCTCTTGATAAGAAGTTTCTAGTTTATTGTAACATGTTGCAGAGCTATAGAAGAAAGACTGTGAGACTGGCGAGCATACACAAAGGGCAAACTTTTAAGGTACAAATCAAAAGCATTCCTGAGGGGGGGGGCACACTATGCAAGGTACATTCACACATCGTTGTTACTTTTATCGTTCTCAGGCCTTGGTTGGCCTTGGGCGCTTCCTTAGCGCTCGTTATCTCTGAGAAGGCTTCACAATCTTATTCCCATGTTCTCGTTACCAAGCTGTGCTACATAACAAAGGAAAGGAGGGGGGAAGGAGAGGTTGAGCTAGCAGCATATGAATACAGTATGGTTTTTACCCAGGAGCCCTTTCCTGAACCAATGTTTGGGCCTAAACTACTCAGACATTACAGCAGATTTGACATACTGCCCCCCCCCAAGCCCCCTCCACCGCGCGGGGAGGGCGGTTGGTTGCATCATGCTCCGGGGCTTCTTGGTTGAAGGCACAGCGGTCGATTGGGGCGGTGGTGGCCCCCGCGGGGTGGAGGATGCCAGCTGGACGGCCCGGGGTCCTGGCGGATCAAGCTGCAATGAAAGACAGGGTGGATTTTACCTAAGACGGGGGGCAGGTCCAATTCCACAGTTACTGGATTGATCACCCTTTTCACCCTGAATGGCCCCAGAAACTTGACCGCTAGTTTGCGGGAAGGTTGGGTTAGAGGTAGGTTCTTGGTTGAAAGGTACACAGAATCCCCTATCTTGAATTCTCCCGCCGGGATATGGGATTTGTCATATTGCTTCTTGTAAGCCTCCTTAGCCGCTTCCAAGTTTTCCCTTATGATTGGCCAACATTTGCTCGGCCCCTCCCACCATTGCTCGAATGTAGTGGGAGCGTCTCGACTAACCCCTCCCGGGAGGAGAGGGAGGGGTTTCCCTTCGTAGCCAAACGCTGTGGAAAAGGGGGAGGCTTTGGTGGAGCTCTGCAGGCTGTTGTTGTAGCAATATTCTGCAAAGGGGAGCAGGTCGACCCAATCGGACTGTCGTTGGTTCACAAAACACCTCAAGTATTGCTCTAGCACCCCGTTAACCCTCTCCGTCTGTCCGTCCGTCTGGGGGTGGTAGGCGGAGCTCAATCCCTGCTCCATTCCCACTAATTTACAGAACTCCCGCCAGAAGGTGGCAACGAACTGAGGCCCGCGGTCGCTAATGACCTTCTCTGGGAATGAGTGTAGTTTTATGACGTGATCAAAGAATAGCGCTGCCAGTTTCTTTGCTGTGGGTAGTTGGGTGCAGGGGATGAAATGGGCCTGTTTGGAGAAAGTATCCACCACCACCAGGATGATGGTTTTCCCCCGGGAGGGAGGGAGTTCTACAATGAAGTCCATGGACACTATGGCCCAGGGGCGCTTGGCTGTCTCTAACGGCTGCAAGAGCCCTGGCGGTTTCCCCCCCTCCTTTTGGCCATCACGCACATCGGGCAGCTTGTGACAAATTCGGACACATCTTTTCGAAGGGTGGGCCACCAGAATTGCCGGTTGACCAAATGTAGCGTTTTTACATAGCCAAAGTGCCCCGCTAGCTTGGATGAGTGGCACAGCTGGAGAATCTCCCTGCGCAGGCACTTGGGCACGTACAGCTTGCTTCCTTTGTACCACAGCCCATCTCCCCCTTTCTGTACTCCCACGGGGCGCTCTTCCCCCTCCCTTCTGGTTTCCAGTTCTATGCGTTCGCGATTCACCCCCTCTAACTCTTTTCTCTTCTGGGAGCGAGTGGTGACCATGGCCGCCACCTGTGACGGCTGAATTAGGGAGTCCACCACCTTCTCTCTCTGACTCTCGTGCTGCGGGAGTCTTGACAGAGCGTCCGCTAGGAAGTTCCTCGTCCCCGGGATGTGTTTCAGCGTGAAATCAAACTTGGAGAAGAAGCCCGCCCACCTGATCTGCTTTTCACTCATTTTGCGTTTCCCCGTTAAAGCTTCGAGGTTTTTGTGGTCGGTCCACACTTCGAACGGGATCTTTGCCCCCTCGAGCCAAGACCTCCAAGTTTTTAGTGCGAACACGACCGCAAACGCCTCTTTGTCCCACACCGACCAGTTGCGCTGCTCGTCCGAGAACTTTCGGGAAATATAGGCACAGGGTCGTAGTTTTCCCTCCCCGTCCCTTTGCATGAGAATGGCTCCTACAGCCACGTCGGAGGCGTCGCACTGGACCACGAAGGCCCTTTGCTCGTCCGGGTGGCTCAGGACCGGCTCGCTGGTGAACAGCTGTTTTAGGTGATCGAATGCTCTCTGGCACTCGGCCGTCCATGTTAGCCTCGCCCCGGGCCGTTTCGCCTCCGGGCCCTTGCCTTTGGTCTTTAGGAGATCAGTCAAGGGCAGGGCGATGCGAGCGAACCCCTCTATGAATTGTCTATAGAAATTTGTGAACCCGAGGAACGATTGGAGCTGTCTACGTGTCCTCGGGGGAGCCCACTCCAATACTGCCTGGACCTTGGCTGGATCCATTGCCAGGCCCTTCGGACACCCGAAACCCCAAGTAGTCTAGTTCCGTTTTGTGGAATTCACATTTAGACAGTTTTGCATACAACTGATGCTCCAGCAACGTGCTGAGCACCTCCCTCACTAGCTTCACATGCGATTTCAAATCTTGCGAATAAATAATGATGTCATCCAGGTAGACCACCACCCCCTTAAACAAATACTTTCTCAACACATCATTGATGAAGTTCATAAACACTCCCGGGGCCCCCTGCAGTCCAAACAGCATCACCAGATACTCAAATTGTCCCAACGGGGTGTTGAAAGCCATTTTCCACTCATCCCCCTCCTTGATGCGCACGCGGAAGTAGGCATCGCGCAAGTCCAGTTTGGTGAAAATCTTTCCCCCCCGCTACCGTGCTCAACAAGTCCCGGATGAGGGGGATGGGGTAGGCGTTGGACATGGACACCGCGTTAATCCCGCGAAAATCTGTGCAAAGTCTAAGCGATCCGTCCTTTTTCTTCCGAAATAGCACTGGGGCGGCTTGGGGGGCCGTGGCTGGCCGGATAAACCCCCGCGCTAAGTTTAAGTCTAGGAACTTGCGAAGCTCCTTCTTCTCAGCCCACCCCATCTGATACAGCTTGGCTTTGGGCAGGGCTTCCCCCGAGATCAGCTCTATGGCGCAGTCAGTGCTTCGGTGGGGGGGTAGTTGGTTGGCCTCCTCCTCACTAAATACCCGCATTAGGTCCCGGTAGGCCGCGGGGACAGGGTGCACTTCCTCTACTGACACACACGCCCTCTCGTGCGCCACCGGGGCTTTGGCGCCCCAGGTAGGATCCCAGAAGTGTCGTTTGCACCCTGGATCTAGAAACCGGATGGTCTGCGCCCTCCAACGGATTAGTGGCTCATGCTTTTCCAGCCACCCCACCCCCAGCATGATCGGGTAGGAGCAGGAGGGGGCAATTACAAAAAACTCTTGGTCCCAATGTTCCTCTATCCCCATGGGGCAGGGCAGCGTCTCACGGGTGCACGGCTCTCCGCACATCACGGACCCGTCCATTTGCTCAAACAGCATGGGGTGGGGCAGCTGCGAGCTTTCTAGTCCCAATGCCTCCACCACTTTGGGAGAAATCAGTTCCCTGTTGCACCCAGAGTCTATTAGGGCTCGGATCTGCATGAACCTCCGCAATTTGGGGTTCAGTAATTTAACCGTCACAAAGTACAGTCTCCCCTTTACTCTCACCGTCAGCGGCGCCTCGTCGCGGTCGACCTGCCGTTGGGCGCCCTTCAGAGCAGCAGGTCGGGCTCGTTTCCCGCCGGTTCTTCCACCCAGGCGAGGTCGGCCAGCTCCGCGGAGAGTAAGTAAGTAAGTAAAATTTTATTTATATCCCGCCCTCCCCCGCCAAGCAGGCTCAGGGCGGCTAACAACAGCTGAGGAAGAGGAGCACCTCTTCCTCCTGCAGTTCCTCCTGCACCAGCACGCTGGTTTTCGCCGCATCCTTAGGGCGGCCGGGAGTCTTCTTCGGAGCTGGGGTGGGTGGTTTTGGCGGGGCCGAGGATGGTCGGGCCGGCGGGGGCTGAGGACAGGCGGATGCCAGGTGGTTCGGGTCTCCACATCGGTAGCACCTGCGGGGTCCCGCTGGCGGGGCAGCCGGGGTTTTCTTCGCTTTGGCCTGTTCACTCTTCACCGGGGCCCCCTTCGGGTGGGCTTTCCCCGACTGGTGCTGCCGTAGCATAGCCACCCGTTTGAGGTTTTCTACCTCACCGGCTAGTTGAATCCACCCCACCAGGGTGGTTGAGCGGGCCTGGGTGAGGGCTCGATCCAGGATGCTGGCGTTCAGCCCACTGGTGAACTGCTCGATTTTCATCACTTCGTTCCATCCCCGCACACGGCCAACGTTGGCTTGAAACTCGGCCGCGTACTCCCGGATGGATCGGGCCCCTTGTTGCATGTCCCTCAGGGCCGCCAAGGCTCGGGATTCTTGCAGCGGGTCTTCAAATTGGGTCAGCAAGGCTTGCAGGAAGGTGTGCACGTCGTCCAGGATCGGGCTCCTGGCCTCGCACAGGCTCACGTACCATCTTTTTGCGGCCCCTCTCAGCTTCGACTCCAGGTAGTCGACCCGACTGAATTCGTCCGGGAAGGAGCTCCCCCAGTAGTGCATGAAGCTGTTTGCCTGGATCCCGAAGTAGTTCACCTCCTCCGGGTCTCCGTCGAAGGTGGCATCCAGCTCACGGCTCACACTTCTCGGCCCCGCCGGAGGCGCTGGCGGCGGCGGGGTAGGAGCCAGGGGGGCCCCCGCACGCGCCGGGGTGGCGGGCTGGCTCGGGCGGCCCCGGGGTCCCACCAGGGCTGCAGCCGGTCTCCGGGAGGTAGGTATCCCCAGCGCCCTACCGAGTTGGATGGTCAGGTCGCGCACCTCATCTCTCAGCCCTCCTATGGCCCCATCCACTTCCCTGCGGACCATCGACCAGAACATCTGGTAATCCTCCTCGTCCTGGTCCCAGAGCCTCCGCTCCCCGCAGTCGGCCTTTCGGCTTCCCGCCTTATCGTCCCCATCGTCTCCGACCTGGACGACGATGATGCTGTCCGCTTCTCCCGTCTCCCCCGAGCTCGGGCTTGCGGCTTCAGATCCGGCCACCTGAATTGTCCTGATGTGGCGGTTCAGGATGGCCTCTCGGCGCAGCGGGGCCTGGTCCATGATGGTGGTCGAGGTCCGCTGCTGGTACTGCCAGGGCGATAGCACCAGCTGGAACTCCGGGGGGGACTCCGCGGCTCTTCTAGGGTCTAAGACATGCCACGGGGCTGGCCCCTCGGGTCCCGGTTCGAGTGGGAGTTCTCCGTCATCCGGAATCTGGTCGGCCATTGGGCCTTTCAAGTTGCCGGAGCGGTTAGGTCCCAAAAAGGGAGTCTTGCAAAATGTCAAGTCTGATGTTTCAATAACGAGACTCTCTTGATAAGAAGTTTCTAGTTTATTGTAACATGTTGCAGAGCTATAGACGAAAGATTGCAAGACTGGTGAGCATACACAAAGGGCAAACTTTTAAGGTACAAATCAAAAGCATTCCTGAGGGGGGGGCACACTATGCAAGGTACATTCACACATCGTTGTTACTTTTATCGTTCTCAGGCCTTGGTTGGCCTTGGGCGCTTCCTTAGCGCTCGTTATCTCTGAGAAGGCTTCACAATCTTATTCCCATGTTCTCGTTACCAAGCTGTGCTACATAACAAAGGAAAGGAGGGGGGAAGGAGAGGTTGAGCTAGCAGCATATGAATACAGTATGGTTTTTACCCAGGAGCCCTTTCCTGAACCAATGTTTGGGCCTAAACTACTCAGACATTACAGCAGACTTGACACATTGTGTATAACTGGGGAAATGCTGAAAGAGAGACATTCATCCTTCACCAGGTCTATTGGCTTTTGAGGGTGTAGTGAAAAAAAGTTCACTGATAACAAAACCATGGTTTAGAATAGTGACTCCCACACAATAACTCCAGTGACAGCTGATCATATGGCTGTCTGACATTTTTGGGTACAAAGGATTAGTGAATCATTGCAAGAAAAGAGAAAAAGAGAGGAATATTGAATCAACAAAAAAGTTTCCCATTAAAAAGATGTTAATAGTTTTTAAAAAAGCCAAAATGCAATTTAGATATGTCCAGGCATGTCTAAAATATATTGTTTTCATTTTGATTTCCCTTTGCTCTAAACTGTTTACTAACCTATGAAGTAAAAATAGAGATGCTAAACCCAGGGCTGTAGCCAGGATTTGGAAGATCGGGAGAAATTTACATTTTTCAGGGGGCACTGATGTCCCCCAGTGCCCCACACAACCTTCCCTCTAGTTATTCTCCCTCTCTGACACCCCCCTACCCCCCCCAAGGAAGGGAGGGTGGTGATGAGAGTGACAGGCAGGAGAATGGGCAACGATCGGGACTGGGAGAGAGGGGAAGGAGGCGAGAAGGTGGGGATCAGGGCTGGGAGGGAGGGGAAGAGGCCAGGAGAAGCCGGATCGGGGCTGGGACTGAGAGGGAGGGGAAGGAGGCAGGGAGAAGGCGGCGATCGGGGCTTGGAAGGGAGATCGGGGCTGGGACTGGGAGGGAGGGGAAGGAGGCGGGGAGAAGGCGGCAATTGGGGCTTGGAAGGGAGATCGGGGCTGGGACTGGGAGGAAGGGGAAGGAGGCGGGGAGAAGGCAGCGATCAGGGCTTGGAAGGGAGGGAGGGAAACTGGGAAAGAGGCCAGGAGAAGCCAGCAATCTGGGCAGAAGCAGCCCCCCACCTCCCCCCCCCAGTTAAAGGGCCCGATGATCAGCTGTTTTGCAGGCCGTTTAACTAGCATGGGGGTTGGGGCTGCTTCTGTCTCCAGCCCCTCAGTGCTATTTTAATGGCGGGGAAGGGAGGGTGGTGGTGAGGGGCAGGCAAAGAAGAGCTTCCCTTCCCTCCTCTCCTCTCCCTGCTGCTTTCCCCACCACCACCCTCCTTTCCTTCTCCACCATTAAAAGAGTGTGCAGGGTTGGAGGCAGAAGCAGCCCCAGCCCCTGTGCTAGTTAAAGGGCCCGCAAAACAGCTGATCAGGGGCACTTTAACTCCAGCGGGAGGCTGGAACTGCTTCTGCCCTCGCCTGCCAAATGCTCACATGGCCAGCGGCAGCCCCCAGTACCATGGCAGAGGCCCTGGGGGCTGCTTGGGGCCTCCAGTTAGGGGGCCTCGTCCAGAAGTCGGGGGACTGTGCCCCCACAGGCCCCCTCATAGTTACGGGCCTGGCTAAACCCATTCAATTTGTTAGAGAGGGGAAATGTTGAAAACATATTCAAAAATAGACATACGCTTCTATTTACATCTGAACATTTGCAATTCGACTTGACCACAAGCTATCTTCCAATGGTAAAAATGAAGACACAGCATGAATCAGGCATAATCCTTGAAATATCAGAAATGCTATATAGTGTAGTCCAATACATTCTTGTCCATACAGATTGTTTACAACAGATGTTAGATGACTTTCTGAAAGATAATAAAAATCTCAGCTCCTTTTAATAGAAAGAAATTACACGGGGTTGGTAAACTGTGGCTTCATCATATATCTAATTGAGAACCCAGCTCCTTATGGACAGAAAAATGCAGAGAATGGTGCCAGGTACACTCATTAGATTTTTTTTCTACTGAACTGGGAGAATCCCCAGGCTTACAGAAAAATCTGGAAAACAAGTAAACTAAAATAACTAAACATTTTGTTATATGACTGAGATCTTACAGAGGAGCAGCCACAAGGGAGTGGGAGCCACCACTGTGTCAAGATGTGGAACTTCAAACAGGGACGGATCATAATGTTGCAAAATTAATTCATTTATTTGAGAACAAACATTCTAGCAGAGAGGCAGATTGAGTTTGATACCCTTCAAGGCTGAAACCAGCCTTTTCTACATTTCAAAGCAGGAAACAATACGGCCTTTTCACACCCCCAGAGACAGTCGGTGCTTCCCATAGCCTTATCTCCTTCCCAGGGGAAAGGAACCTTGGATATGTTAACTTCAAAGACCACAGATGGTTAATCGGCCGAGTGTGAGATTCTTCTTCTTGCAGTTACAGATTGTTTTGAGGAAAGGTACTTGCTACATTTCTTACGGTTAGTAAAGCAGGGGTCACAGTAGAATACATCATGGCGTTAGTCATGTCAAGTACTTCTAAGCTACAATTCAATATAAGTAAGTTACACGTCTGACATACTGCCCTCCCCCCCTAAACTCTTGCCCAGGGTTTGTCTGGGTGCAGTAGGTAAAACCTCTTTAACAGTTGTGGGGCTCGTAGGTCTCCTGATTTTACCCACTCATCACAGCTTGGGAGAAAGTGTTTCCATCGGACTAGGTAGTACAGAATCCCCCTCTGGACCCTGGAGTCCAGAATTTCCTGCACCTCATGGTGGCTCTGGCCCTTCACTTTGATAGGAGGTGGCTCTGGAGGGCGGGGGTGCCAGGATGTGGCTCCAGGGTCCTTCCGAAGAAGACTGCAATGAAAAACAGGGTGGATCTTACTAAACATCTTAGGAAGCTCTAGTTCCACGGTGACCTGGTTAATAACTCGTTTTATTTTGAATGGCCCCAGAAATTTATAGGCTAATTTCCTGCACGTCTGCGGTAAAGGAAGATTCTTGGTGGACAGGAACACCATTTCACCCACCTTGAACTCCCATTGTGGGGAGTGCTTTTTATCAAAGTAATCCTTGTAGGTCTTTTTTGCAGCCTCTAGATTCTCCTGAATCACCCCCCATCCTTTCCTAATTCCTTCCCACCATTGCTGACACGAACTGGGGGCGGTTGGGGTACTAGGGACTGGTAACGAGGGGAAGGGCCTCCCTTCATACCCGTTGACGATTTGAAACGGGGAGGCTTTGGTGGAACTGTGGATGCTGTTATTCTACCCATACTCAGCGAAGGGCAGGAGCTCCACCCAGTTAGTTTGCTGGTAATTGATGTAGCACCTCAGATATTGCTCCAGAAGCCCGTTCACCCTCTCCGTCTACCCGTCGGTTTGGGGGTGATAGGCGGAACTTAGCCCTTGTTCTATCCCTGCTAATTTGCAAAACTCCCGCCAGAAGTTGGCAATGAACTGTGGCCCGCGGTCACTAATGACCTTTTCCGGAAATGAGTGAAGCCCGACCACGTGATGGAAGAATAAGAGGGGCCAGTTTCTTGGCGGTGGAAAGCTGTTTGCATGGAATGAAGTGTGCTTGCTTAGAAAATGTGTCCACCACCACCAATATTACAGTCTTTCCTTGGGATGGCGAGAGTTCCACTATGAAGTCTAATGAGACCACCGCCCAAGGTCGGGAGGCTGTGGGGATAGGTTGGAGAAGCCCCGGGATCTTTCCCGCCCTTTTCTTGGCCATGATACAGACGGGGCATGAGCTCACGTAATCTGAGATATCTTTTTTCATTTGGGGCCACCAAAACTGCCTACTCACTAAGTGCAGTGTCTTCACGTAGCCAAAGTGCCCCGCTAGTTTACTGCAATGGCAATGCTGCAATATTTCGGGCCGGAGGCTCTGGGGCACATAGATTTTACCTTGGTAGTACCAGTAGCCTCCCTCCCCCTTTTCTACTCCATTGGGCAGTTCGCCTCCTTCTTTCTCTACTTCTTCTTTCAGTTTCTCTCCTCCCCAAGATCCCTCTGGGTCAGTTTTCTTCCCCGATCTTGTTGTCACTCCCCCTGCCACCGCCGACGGGGGGATGAGGGAGTCCACTACTTCTTCCCTCTGGCTCTCGTGCTGCGGTAGCCGTGAGAGTGCATCGGCCAAGAAATTCTTCGACCCCGGGATGTGTTTTAGTACGAAATCGAATTTGGCGAAAAACCCCGCCCACCTGATTTGCTTGGCGGTCAGTTTTCTCCTTCCCGTTAGTGCCTCTAGATTTTTGTGGTCAGTCCAAATTTCAAATGGCACTCTAGCCCCCTCTAGCCAAGACCGCCACGTCTTTAGGGTGTACGTCACTGCAAACGCTTCCTTGTCCCACACTGACCAATTCCTCTGTTCGTTTGAGAATTTTTTGGACACATAGGCGCATGGCTTGAGTCTCCCCTCCCCATCCTTCTGCATTAATATTGCCCCCACGGCGACGTTGGAAGCGTCGCATTGCACCACGAAGGGCTTTAGTTCGTCGGGGTGAGCTAACACTGGTTCACTGGAGAAAAGCCTCTTCAGCTTCTCGGCCGCCTGGCATTCCGGTGTCCAGTGTAAGTTCGCCCCAGGCCACTTCACCTCGGCCCCTTTCCCCTTAGTCTTTAGTAGCTTGGTTAGGGGCAGCATCACTTGGGCGAACCCCTTTATGAACCCCCTGTAGAAATTTGCGAACCCGAGGAAAGATTGTAACTGCCGTCGGATTCAAGGTGCCTCCCAGTCGAGCACCGCCTGAATCTTGGCGGGGTCCATTGCTAAACCCTCCCCCGACACTCTGAACCCCAGGTAATCTAGTTCCGTTTGGTGGAACTCACATTTCGACAGTTTAGCATACAACTTATGTTGATACAGCATGGTTAGAACTTTCCGAAATAGGGGCACATGAGATTTCAAGTCTTTTGAGTAAATAATGATGTCATCCAAGTATACCACCACCCCCTTGTACAGAAATTCTCGTAACACTTCATTTATAAAGTTCATGAACACCCCCGGTGCCCCCTGCAGTCCGAACGGCATTACTAGATACTCAAACTGTCCTATCGGCGTGTTGAAAGCCGTCTTCCACTCATCCCCCTCCTTGATCCTAACTCGGAAGTAAGCGTCCCGGAGGTCGAGTTTGGTGAAAATTTTCCCCTCTGATATCATGCTCAGAAGGTCTTTTTATCAGGGGGATGGGGTAGGCATTGGAAATGGAGATCCCGTTGATCCCCCTAAAATCTGTGCAAAGTCTTAGGCTCCTGTACTTCTTCTTCCGAAATAGGACCGGGGCGGTGTGCGGTGCCACGGCCGGCCTGATGAACCCCCGTTTTAGGTTTTTATCGATGAATTTCTTAAGCTCTTCCTTTTCTGCCCACCCCATTGAACAGGCCAAAGCGAAGTTTAGCCCGGGGAAGCTCCTGCCCCGGGATCAGCTCGATGGCACAGCCAGTGGCTCTATGGGGTGGTAATTCATTGGCTTCCTCCTCGCTGAACGCCTGTTTCAGGTCCCGGTACTCCCTGGGGATTGACTTCACTTCCTCCACCGTCACGCAGATCTTTTCGTTCCGCGGTGGCGGGTTTTGGCCCCATTCCTCCCTCCAGTGGTGGTGGATGCACTGCCAGTCAGTGAAGTCTATGGTGTGGGCTCCCCACTGGATGTCGGGCTGGTGCCTTGCTAACCAACCCACCCCCACCACCACATCGAAGGAAGAGGAAGGGGCTATTACAAAAATTTCAATCCCCCAGTGCTCTTGCGTCCCCACGGGCACTGCTTGGGTCTCCTCTGTGCATGGCTCACCCTTCATGGTCGTCCCATCCATTTGTTCCAATTGGATGGGTTGGGGGAGGGGGGGTCCTGGCTAGTCAGAGGGCCTCCACCAGGCGAGGGGTAATTATTTCCCTGGTGCACCCCGAGTCTATCAACGCCCGCATGTGCATGAATCTTTTCAGGTTAGGGTTCAGCAAAGTCACTGGTATAAACATCAGCTCCCCCGTTATTCTCACTGTGATTGGTGCCGGCGGTTTCACGACCTGCATCTTGGCACCCATTAGTGCAGGTCGCTGTCATTTCCCGCCGGCTCGGGATCCCACGATTCTTCGCTGGAGTCTTCAATGGTCATAATATCCTCGTCAATCACCACCGACGTGGCTGCGTTGCCCCGACTGGGCTCTTTGGGTCTCCCTCCACACTTTTTCGGGGCGCTCGCAGGCGCCTTCACGGCTGGTGGCGGGGTGTGCAGCTTCTCCGGGCAGTTCACGGCCAGGTGCCCCGGTTCCCCGCATCTGAAGCATCTCCTCCCCGCGCCCGGGGTTGAGCTAGCAACGGGGATGGGGGCCTTCTCTACCTCTGGCTTGGTGGGGGTCTTGGAGACCCGGGTCCCCTTCCCGGCCGTTTGTTGCTGGCGACGGAGTATTACGTGCTGTAGGTTCGTCTCGACCTCACCCGCCAGCTGGATCCACCCCACCAGGGTTTCTGGCCGGCCCTGGGTGTAGCAGCGGTCAAGGATGCTCGCGTTGAGGCCATTCTGGAATGCCTCGTATTTCATGCGCTCGCTCCAGCCCCTCACCTTAGAGCAGAGGGATTGGAACTCCGCCGCATACTCCCGGATCGTTCTCGGTCCCTGCTCGATCTTGCGCAACTGGGCCAGCGCCTTTGTCTCCTGCAGCGGGTCCCCAAACTGGCGCAGCATGGCTTGTAAAAAGTCGTACACCGATGCCAGCGCAGGGCCCCGCGCAGCGTAAAGGCTGATGAACCACTTTCGAGCAGCTCCCTTCAGTTTGGAGGCCAGGTAGTCCACTCTGCTGGCCTCGGTGGGGAAGGTCACCCCCCAGTGGGTCATGAAACTGTTGTACTGGATCATGAAGTATTCCACCTCCTCCGGGTCCCCGTCGAAGGTGATCTGCAGCTCCCTTCCCCTTGCGCCGTCCCACGGAGCTGGCGCAGGCAGTGGCGCAGGTCCTGCTGGTCGGCCGGGCGGCAGCACCAACCCAGGTGCCGGGGCGGGTATCGGCCGTACTGGTTGCACAGGCGTGTCCCGCGGCCCCTCCAGCAGCTCCTCCGGTTCCCCCCCCCCGGTGAGTTCTCCGGCTCATCTTGGGGCCCATCGCCCGGCCCGCCGCCGGGCGGGTCCCTGGGTTCGTCCCGCCGCAGGGCCCCGATCTGTCTTCGGATCATGTCCAGTTGCTCCTGGATCTCTCGGGTGATCTGGAGGTGGCTGGCCTGGACCTTGTTATAGATTTCTCTGGCCCAGATGAGCATCTCGTCTCGCAACAGCCACGCGTCCTCGCCCCGTCGCAGTCTCTCCCCTTCTTCCTCCTCCAAACTTCTCCCCGCGCCGGTATCCCCTCCTTCGGCCCCGGTCAGCAGCGCGGTGTAGTGCCCCGCGGCCTCGTCCATTAACGCTGTGGAGGTTCGCGGCTTCCACTGCTTCGGGGTGTAGAGTAGGGTCGAGAAGTGAGCTGGCGACTTAACTTTCCTTCTGACTACCGTCACTCCCATTGGGATTGTCGGCTCTTCAATCGGTTTGGTGGGCTCTCCGTTATCTGGCGTCTTGTTGGCCATCCAGCCGAAGTTTCCAGTTCGGATAAGCTCCAAAGGGATCAAACTCAAAATGTCAAGACGTGGAACTTCAAACAGGGACGGATCATTATGTTGCAAAATTAATCCATTTATTTGAGAACAAACATTCTAGCAGAGAGGCAGATTGAGTTTGATACCCTTCAAGGCTGAAACCAGCCTTTTCTACATTTCAAAGCAGGAAACAATATGGCCTTTTCACACCCCCAGAGACAGTCGGTGCTTCCCATAGCCTTATCTCCTTCCCAGGGGAAAGGAACCTTGGATATGTTAACTTCAAAGACCACAGATGGTTTCTCGGCCGAGTGTGAGATTCTTCTTCTTGTGGTTACAGATTGCTTTGAGGAAAGGTGCTTGCTACATTTTTCACGGTTAGTAAAGCAGGGGTCACAGTAGAATACATCATGGCGTTAATCATGTCAAGTACTTCTAAGCTACAATTCAATATAAGTAAGTTACACGTCTGACACACTGCTCCCCTGCTGCATTAGCCAGCCAGCCAGAGGCAAGGTAGGGGTGGGGGAGAAGTGGGAGCCACCACTCCTTCCCCCACTACTGATGTACAGGCAGTTGAGCAAGGAGAGACAGAAGCTCTCATTGTGTGAACCAGCCAGCCAGCTGATGGTGCAGCTGGTAGGCAGACAGGTGAGTGGGAACCACAGCCACACCAGCAAGTCAGGGAGGTGGAAGGATGGCAGACAACTGGATCTCCCAACCATCTATCCATAATCCTAGCCCAAATCCACCACTTAGTAAATACATCTTAAGCCCACAATGGAATGGGTCCTATGACTCTCTCCTTGCTCCACTTGAAAGACTCTTTCGCTGCTGGAGCAATGCACCTCTTTCAGTAGAATGGTGTCATGGGATCCAACCCAGTATATTTCCACTACACCATAAGGAAATGCAGTAACCACATTAGTGAGCAACCATTTTTATGAAAAGTAAAATGGAACTCAGCTCTATCTAAAGATGCTCAAACACCTGCCACTTTGAATCACTTCCAATTTGCCAATTAATTGATATGCTGTTTGCAACTGTTTGTGTGCATTCACAGGACATGCTACTTGCATCCATCAGAAGTCAACTCCCAGCTGATAAGGAATCAGTTGGGGGTCAGCATCTGATTCTCTGTTCAGGAAATTTTGCTTTGTATCAAAAAAAGTTTTTTTAAGAGGGAATCCAGAGCCAACTCCAGCTGATGGGCTAGAAATCAGATTCTTCTGATTCCCTATCCTGCTGTGACTTTCTGAGATGCAACATATTTGGGGAGAGGGGTGACCAAAAGCCCAGCTTATTTCACGTCCGTTCTTCCTACCCCAAGTTGTCATCGTAGGCTGCAAAGAAAAAGAGAGATACAGTTCTTTTCCCCTCTCCCTTTTGCAATGCATAGATGTGCCAAACTTGGAGGGCGAGGCGGGGGGGGGGGGGGGGGAAATGAGCTCTTGAGACTACAATCATTGCCCAGATTGGACAAAAGAAAAGTGCAACATCAATCTTTTTTGCAACATCACTGTGTAATTATTTTGCTGAGGGGGCAGTGTAGGTAAAAACCAGACACCCTGCTGATTAACCCATTTTCTCTATATTTTATTGTATTCTTTTTTCTAATGGCAAACGAGAATGATGTTTACATGTTAAATAGTAAATTAGTTGGTCAAGAACATCACTATCCAATGTATTTCTCTTCTAGCTGTATTGACATACTCAAAATAGGGATATTGGCTGTGTATCTCATTACATATACTAAACCCATCTTCCACTATATTTTAATGTATTTTTCTTCTAATGGCAAACTATATGTATGTTACATGTTAAAAGGTAAATTAGTTGGATGGGGAAAACTTTGGTTCAGACTTATACAATAGATTGATTAACAAACATTTTCACATTTTGACATATTACTGTTTTATTGCTTTCTCATACTCATGCTATCCAGATCAAAGGTTTGCTGAATTTGTTAATTTTACTATTCTGCCACTGGATTTTAAATTTGTACCATTTTGCATTCTAAACCACTGCCTACCAGCTATATGTACCTCTGCTCTTTGTACCTGATTCCTCGTCTGATGAAGTGTGCTTGGAGCACATGAAAGCTTACATTCTGAATAAAACTTTGTTGGTCTTAAAGGTTCACTTGACTCCTACTTTGTTCTACTGCTTCAAACCAACATGGCTTTCCCCTTTGATCTATTTTAAAAAGCCTTTGTTACCCTGCACAGCTCCAAATGCTGTGAGGAGGAAGGAGAGGCTTCATGCTTGCCTCTTGTACTATTTCACTGACTGATGTGATCAACAAACAACACCGCGCACAGCAAAATCTCAACCACGCTGAAAGGAAGGCCATAGTCAGTCTCAGAAACAATATGGATATTACAATTAAAGAGGCAGACAAAGGAGGAGCTGTTGTCATCATGAACACATCAGACTACATCAAAGACAACTCTCAAATACTTCATTTTACATACCACTGGACTCAGACCCCACACAGGAATATAAAAAAGAATTGAACAAGATTACCACTGAGCATTCAGGAACAGATCCTGTCAGACACATCACAGGAACCTTGACCAGGTACTTTTTATCTTCTACCCAAAATACACAAACAAGGCAACCCAGGACGTCCCATTGCATCGGGGATAGGCGCTATCATTGAGGGGGTATCAGGATATATGGACTCTATTCTAAGACCCTATGCCACCAGTGCCCCCAGTTATGTTCATGACACTACAGATTTTCTGAGGAAAATATAATCTTTGAACAACCTTCCAGAGAATACTATCTTAGCCACCATGGATGTGGAATCTTTGTATACCAACATCCCACACCGAGATGGATTACAAACTGTAAGTAATATAATCTCTGATAAAAACATAGCTGACTTTGCCATCAAACTGTGCCATTTTGTTCTCACTCATAACTACTTCAGATTTGGCAATGAACTTTTCCTACAGATCAATGGTACAGCCATGGGCACCCTCATAGCCCCACAATATGCTAACATCTTTATGGCTGACTTGGAGCAGCGTTTCCTAGGCTCCCACCCACTCATACCTACTTTATACCTGCGTTACATTGATGACATCTTTATGGTCTGGACACATAGTAAAGGAGCCCTGGACGCATTCCACCAGGCTTTCAATGACTTTCACCTTACCATCAACCTGACAATGAACCAGTCTATGCAAGAAATACATTTTCTGGACACCACTGTAAAAATAAACAATGAACGCATTGACACCACCTTATACCAGAAACCTACTGACCGACAAACATACCTGCATGCCTCTAGCTACCATCCCAAACAATCCATTGTATACAGCCAGGTTCTACACTACAGCCGCATTTGCTCCAATCCTGCTGACAGGATCAATCCTGCTGAGGGATCTACGAAAAACCTTTTTGGAACTAAAGTACCCACCTGATGAAGCCAGGACACAGATTAACAAAGCCAGAATGATACCCAGAGAAAACCTGTTACAAGACAGACTCAAAAGAGATGATAACAGAACACCACTAGTGGTCACACACAACTCTCAACTTAAAATGTATCATCAACAACTTACAACCTCTATTGGACAGTGACAGCTCTTTTTCAAAAGTACTGGGGGGGTTTAACCTTTTCTTGAACACAGACAGGCCCCCAATCTCAAACAACTCCTCACCCACAACAATACAGCATCACATCTGAGCATGGACACCAGTACCAGAGCTTCCAATAAACCCAAGTGCCAACTTTACTGCCACATACACCCAGACAACACAGTCACTGGGCCTGACAGCATTAACAACACCATCTCAGGCTCATTCACTTGTTCATCCTCCAACATTATATATGACATTTAATGACAACAATGCCCTTCAGTTCTCTATAAAAGGCGAACAGGACAAACCCTATGCCAAATGGACACAAATTTGACATTAGGAATTACAGAACTGAGAAATCTGTGGGAGAACACTTTAACCTTCCAAAGCATTCAATGGGTGACGGTAGCTGTTTTACTGCAAAGGAACTTCAAGAACAGAATGAAGAGAGAAATTGCTGAATTACAAATTATTATGAAACTTGGAACAAACACCTCCCCAGGACTGAACAGGGATATTGGGTGTTTATCTCATTACATATGCTAAACCCACTCTCAGCGAGTATAGCTATACATCCACAGTATTCCAATGTATTTCTCTTTTATAATAGTGTATCAGAATAATGTTTTATATTGACATACTCAAAGAAGGGATATTGGCTATTTATCTCATTACATATACTTAACCCATTTTCATTTTATGTATTCTTATTTTCTAATGGCAGACTAGAATGATGTTTATAATGTATAGATTGATAAGTAAATTAGGTGGACTACAACTAGGAAATACATGTCCTTTTGTGATTTACCTAGATTTGCAGAAACACCAACTGGCAGGAAACTTTATTATCTTTTATGGCTATCCAGACCAAATGGCCAACCCACACTGTTTCACCATGTGATCACAGCCAGTTTGCCCTCTTAATCAACAAACTGCACGTATTTCAGTCCACAATACCTGATCCCCTCTCCTGATAAAGTGTGCTTAGAGAGCACATGAAAGCTTATGTTCTGAATAAAACTTGGTTGGTCATAAAGGTGCACTTGACTCCTGCTTTATTTCACTGACTGTTTGCCCCTTCTCCTGGTTCCATGTGTCCATTCCCAGGACATATGGAGCCAGACAAAGGGGTAAACAGGTTCCCATGTGGCTATTTATACTGACAAAAACTGTGTTGGAGGGAAACATTAAGGCCCTCTTCAACCTTGAATCATTTGAAGCAAAATAATGAAGAACATCATTTCCCTACTTACATCTTTCTCAAAATGATGCTGCACTAGGATTGCCAAGCCCCAGGTCCAGGCAGGGGTTCCGCCACCCGGGAGGTTTCTAACCTGCTGGTTCCTAACCCACTGGCCCTAACCTGGTTCCTAACCTGCCGGCCCTATGTTGCCAGCACGTTTCCAGGAAAACTCTTGTTTTCCCAGATGCTCTAGCCATTTGAGAGGAAAAACTCTATGGTACAAATTGTGTGTGAAAGTCCCCCACTCTGGGACAAAGAGGACTTGGCAACCCTATGCTGCACAAAGTGAAGATGTTTCTCTGTCATTTGGTGTTATTTTAGAATTTTAAAACAAATATGTTAATTAAGTAGAAAAATACACTGTGTTAAAAAGTAGTACGTTATTCCAAGTAAGCATCTGCGAATGCATCTTTGCCAAGGATATCTGTACAACATGTTAGTACCATACCAGCAAGCCCTGTTGCATGCACACACAGTGGTTTTTGCTTTTTCTTTGGAACACCAGACTTTGTCTTCTGCCCTATCAAAAACCATGAAAATATCATTGTCAAGGCCAGATTACACCCTGTGGAGTCCCCTAAGCAGTCAAAATCTCAGGGGCCCCTTCACAAATTGTCTCAGAGTTGGAGTGGCCGCCCCACTGCCTGTGGCCCCTGCTGCAGCCTGCAGGCACCTTCTCAAAAACCCCTTTGACAAAGCTGCAGGGGAGAGGCAGAGAGAGGCAAACTTGGTGATGACACCAGCATCAGCCACACCAGGCAAGTTGGGCAAAGAGCAGCTCAGTTGCTGGCTGCATGTGAAGGCTGGAAGGGCTGAAAGCAAGGGGAAAACTGGGGGCAGGGGGGGAGAAGCCGGCCTGGGGCCTCTAAAGATATGGGGACCCATTGGCCAGTGCCTACTTGGCCTAATTGTTAATTTGGCCCTGGAGGCTGTTCCCAAGTATATTGAAAAATATGCAAATTTACCAAAGGGGGAGTGGAGGGAGAAAGTTCCAAATCCAGTCTGCTCTGAAGGGAACTGAATGTTGGCAGCAGCTAAGTGTCTCAGTTACCATTTCTTACAGATGAACAATCCAGGGTCCTTTTAACCGCAGGCAACAGCTACTATGATTGTTTCTCAGGACACGAAGTAATAGACTTAATTTTAGTTTCTTCAAAATTCTTATCAACCTTTTCACTCTTCTTTTTACTTAACTATTGCTTTGCTTGTGAATGAATTCATAGTAAGAATGCCTGTCAAAAGTTCTAGAACTTTACCTGAGAGTATTTGGTAAGTGACAGGGACAGTTTCTATCACATTTGATACCATAAACACCTTCAGTGCATAGCCTTGTTTCACAGTGTTCCCCTGTGTATCCTGGATCACAGAGACATGCACCACTAATGTGATAGCACTTTCCACCATTTATGCATTGACACATCTCTGCACACTGTATTCCAAAAGTTCCAACCGGACATTCATCTTGGCAGCTGTGAATAAATCAAAAATAATTACATTTACTTTGTTTTTATTAAAACATTTCAACTGGAAATTCCATTTTGAATACTTGTTTTTAAAATTTTGCTGCTTACGTACACTTCCATCAGTTTCTAATGGTCTCTTCATCATAATATTCACTGCTATTCTCTGACCTGCCCAAATTCTTGCCCATTGATTGATGAGCCGTGCACTTGGAACACTATTGTATTTATGTTCTACAGATGGCCTGTCACAATGGTGGTGCTAAATAAATTGTTACGTTTCATGTCCTCCAATATTCTCTGTTCAAGTGCAAATGATCTGAAGACTAAAAATGGCCCCATCCTTCAAGTATCAAAACAGTTGACAATCAAAAGAAGAGTCTTACAATAGCATGGCTTGCAGTCATTTTGAAACATTTCTCAGTTGGCTCCCTAAGCATCCCTCCCTTTAGGACTGCACTGATAAGAGCCTAGGAGAGGCTTCAGGTGAAGGAAATAAACCTAGGAGAGGCTTCAGGTGAAGTAATAAACCTATGTTCTAACTACAAATGTGGAATTGGACAGATTGGGAAAACAAATAATAATAATAGTAATAAGATATTGGATTTATATCCCGCCCTCCACTCAGAATCTCAGAGCGGATCACAATCTCCTTTATCTTCCTCCCCCACAGCAGAAACCCTGTGAGGTGGGTGGGGCTGAGCGGATTCTCACAGCAGCTGCCCTTTCAAGGACAACCTCTGCCAGAGCTATGGCTGACCCAAGGCCATGTCAGCAGGTGTAAGTGGAGGAGTGGGGAATCAAACCTGGTTCTCCCAGATAAGAGCCCACACACTTAACCACTACACCAAACTGGCTCTCTTACACCAAATTGGCTTTCTTAGCAGAACCTATTCAATAAATCTTTTTAATGAAAGGAAGGGGAGGTGGGATGATGTCATTTCAACATGACTCTTAGCTAAATGCTTTTGTAGCAGAATCCAATCGGATCCCTCATGTGGGGTACCATTTAAGATTTTACGAAGTGTCTGTCTTCACTTCGGGATCAATTCTAAGTAGAATAAACTTGCATAATATGACATTTCTCCTGACGTTTGAAACAAGAATAAATTGTGTGCCATTTTTTCACTCTTGGTAACAGAAGAAGATACTTGAGTTTGGAAAAGAGGCCAGGATTAAGTCCAACTGCTACATAATTTTTTTTTTAACAATACAAGCGGTATGCAAGACTGATAAAATGAAGAACACAAAGTACATGAATTTTGTTTCCGATTAGGGTTGCCAGGTCCTCATGGCTACCAGCAAGGTACAGCAAGCATAGGATTGCCAAGTCCTGGAGGTTTGGGGGATGGAGCCTGGTAGGGGGGTTTTTGTAGCTTTGCATATTAGGCTACGCCCCTCTGATGTAGCCAATCTTCCAAGAGCTTACAGTAGGCCCTGTAAGAACAGCCCTGTAAGCTCTTGGAGGATTGGTTACATCAGGAGGGTATAGTCTAATATGCAAAGGAGTTCCTGCTACAAAAAAAAACCTCTGGAGCCTGGGGAATACAGGGACAGTATGGTAGAATGCTATAGAATCCACCCTCCAAAGCTTCCATTTTCTCCAGGGGAGCAGATCTCCATAGTCCGGAAAGGAGCTGTAATTCTGGCCCCTCCTGGAGGCTTGGATCCCTATTTCTGATGAAGAAAAAGAGTTCTAATGAAGCTGGCTCCTGGGTTCTCCAGATTTGCAAAAATATCTCTGCTGTCCATATTTGGTCATATTGTTCAGACTTTTAAAATTAGAACCCAAGTATCAAGTTTAGAATTTGATATATGATCTGTCCTTCTTTTTCCTAAAAATGAAGTTAGGGTCATATCATAATCGGTAGCTGAAAATGAACCATAGATTGATTGTGAATACTGCACCTTTTCTCAGAGCTTCCTGGGCATGTCTATGTCTAGCACAGCTGCATCCACGTGCATGTATGACTGAGAGCAAAGGAGAATGGGAATTCTATTTTCCCCATGGCTGCTTAAACACAGAGAATTTTCTTTCCATTTGGAAGCTCTGCTCAGCTTATGACATCCCACATACACAGACCACTGAGCAGCACTTTAACAGTACAAATGACTTTGCTTGGGAGCGGTGGGGGGTGGGTTCATTTCAGCAGTTGAGACGTCATTTCACCCACAAGTGATTTATTCCCATTTTCAGGCTCCATTTTAGCATGACAGCCTTCTAAATCCACATTACATGAAACTCTTACCTTAAATTTAGCAACAGTTAACTGAAGCATATGCAAATGTTGTTAATCTGTTCTTTCTTCCTTGGATGGGCCATTGGAAGTTTAGTGGTAAGTTGGAAAGAAAAGAAAAGCCCTGTTCTATATGATCAAAAATGCTGGATTTTATTCAAGATGCTAAATGGTTTTAAAGAGATCTTCATGATTTTTAGATGGGGTCACCCCAACATTACTATAAAATTTCATGCCAGAGCCAGGTCATAAATCAAAATCTCTACCCATAAGAGCAGAGAGTAAGGTAGAAGGTTGACACAGTAACTGAAAAGAAGAATCCCTGTAGGCAAGCAGGACCTTTCAGAAGCACAAAAATACAGCATCTAGTTTTAAAAAAAGTATTCCTCTCCGAAATCCATGACACAGAATACTTTAATCTCCACACACACCCTGTGCCACCTCTTTCCTTTTGGCAGGGAAGGAACAAACCCCTGGACATCTCTGTGACATGCTGCAGCTTTTAGAGGGCTGTGAAACACATAAAGCAAAAGTCTAGTCCAGGAGCCCCAGTCTGTGGACCAGTATCGGTCTGTGGTCTGTTAGCAACAGGGCCATGAGTTGTATAATTATTTCATAATATATTACAATGTAATAGTAATAATAATAAAAGACATTGCATTTATATCCTGCCCTCCACTTCGAATCTCGAAGTCTCAGAGTGGCTTACAATCTCCTTAACCTTCCTCCCCCACGACGTACACCTTGTGAGGTGAGTGGGGCTGAGAGAGCTCTCACAGAAGCTGCCCCTTCAAGGATAGCTCTGTGAAAGCTATGGCTGACCCAAGGCCACTCCAAAAGCTGCAAGTGGAGGAGTGGGGAATCAAACACGGTTCTCCCAGATAAGAATTTGCACACTTAATCACCACACCACACTAATAGAAATAAAGTGCACAATAATATCATCCTGAAACCATCGCCCCTTTGTGCATCCTTATCTTTGGATGTACAACAAGGTCCTCTGTTTCATTACAGAAGAAAAGACTATTGTTCTGGCAACAATATTAGTTGATGAAATTATAGTGCACTTCTTCCTATGGTTTTTTGTGTGTTATTGTATGGTTATCCTTACATACTGCATGGAAATTTCTAGTAGCAAAGGTACTGGATAGCAGTGGAAAAAATTCCCTGATTCCATAATGGAGGAAAATTTCATGTGAGATATTACAAAAATGTCCAATAGCATCTGTTACGGAAAGTGCCCATGTGTATACATCATGGCTTTCCTCTTCAAAATATATGTACCGTAGGTGGTGACTTGGGAAGAAACAAAACCAGAAATGCATATGAAGCAATCTTAAATTACTGCTGACACTGGCAGAGCTGCTTTGTACTGTTTAACCATCTTTTCATTTCATTATTATACCTTTTTCTTGTTCATTGTAAGGGGAAAAATACAAATACCATTTCATTCAAAGTACAAAAATGAAAATATTATGATTGGTGCCATAAATGCGCTATGTTTTAAAATTTGCCTTCTCTTGTTGACTTTTTCAAATAAATCAAGAGCAGGATATTTTTGTACATACAATTCACCCCAGTTTATGGTTACCAAAGGCATCATTTTCTTAAGCATACCAAGAATATTCTTCCAGATTATTGGATATTAAGTTTGCCAGGTCTGAACCACGAAATATCTGGGGACTTCGGGGGTGCAACCAGGAGCAAGGTTGTGACAAACACAATTGAACTCTTAAGGTGGTTCTGGCCATCACATTTAAAGGAATGACGTTCCTTTTAAATGCCTTTCCTCAATTGGAAATACTGGGGGATGGGGCACCTTCATTTGGGACTAACAGAATTAGACCCCCAGTCCAATCTTTTAGAAACTTGGAAGGAGTTTTGCAGAGAGGCACCAGTTGCTATGCTGAAAATTTGGTGCCTCTACCTCAAAAAACAGCCCCCTAGAGACCCAGATACTCATGGATCAATTCTCCTATGGAGACTGGTCTCCATGGTTACAATGGAGTGCTGAGCAGACATTACTTCTCCCCCCGCCCTCAGTTTCTGATAATCTTGAAGTGGAGGGAGGGTCTCCAAACCAGGGGATCCCTGGCACCCAACTGGGGATTGGCAACCCTGTTGAGTAACTATGGACAACAGTAGGAGAAACATGTAGTTGAATCACTTGTTACAAAAACTGCTACTTCCAAATTATGTTGTCCCTTCTGATGTTTTGTTTGGGTTTTTACAGTTTGGAATTAGAAATTGATTTGCATAACTGTCTGAATATATTTACTGGATTTTTAAAAATTATTGTTTCTTTTTTCACTCTCCCTTTTGCTCAGTTGTTCAATTTACAAGAAGTTACATCTTCTTACCGTTCCCCTGTGTAACCTGGACTACAGTGACATTGGCCTGTTGCTGAGTCACATGTCCCTCCATTGTGACACTGGCATTCTTGGGAGCAGTTTCTTCCATAACGACCTTCTGGACATGGCTGACCACAGACGGTGCCCTGTTTGGAAACAGAACTTCAATATTATCACACATGGATGGGAATACAGCGGTGGGGGGGGGGGTGAAGCGGAAGTGAAGAGATTAGCAGGTTCTTATAGTAAGCAGCATCTTTAAAATGCCAGGAATTTTTTCCTGTAGGTGAAGATGCAATGGGAGAAAAACTAGAACCTCCTTTTTCCTTCACAGCACTGAGTACTTTTTAAGTGAGTTTTCCTGATGCACATCTGACTGATAGTCCAGTTGCATACCAGTGACCCCACACACATTGGGCACATTGTATAGTTATTGCCATAGATTACAGCCCAGCTAGGGACAGGAAGATGAAGACAGCAAGTCATCAGCTACAAAGGAGATTTAGAAATTCTTCATCCTAAACCCCTTCTATCCTAAATTCTTGTACACACCCCAAGATATATCTTAATAATTCCCTTCATATATCAAATATGAAATGGAAGTTAAAAAGAAATATATTTTGGTTGATGTGTTCTAATTTTAGAACAACTCTCACCTTGTGGAACTCAATCAACAATTATCAGCTGTTCTCTGTGAGTGTGACAGAGCACTGGCTACTGGGAAAGAGTTTGTGGAATGTTTTTTCTGTTTAAAAATGTAAAGCTGTATTTTTGTAACTATCCCAGAGCCATAGGATCAGAGCACAATATGGATCTGATCAATATGTATATGGCTGGAAAAAGCATAATAGATATTTAAAGAAATAAATGCCAAATTACAGATCTGTGAGACTTGTGGTGCATCTGCGTAGGATAGGAAGTACACCCCCCCCCCCCCCAAAAAAGTTCACTATAAGGCTCTCTAGGCACCTTGGAATTAGAGATTGTTGAATAATATGTTTTTGTAATCATTTGGTTTTGAAAATCCCTTGTGATGATATAGCATACTAATATACATGTCAGTCTTATTTTACTCAATGGCTGGCTGTTATTCCAATTATATTTTCCCAAGAGGTCCACAATGAAATTTATAGTACTTTAGAAAGTACATTTACCATCCATCCAGGAGGACAGGCACATTCCCCAGTTACATGGTGACATACTCCTCCATTCTGGCATGGACATCTTTCTTCACACTGTGGTCCATGCTTATCAGGAGGGCAAAGATCCTCACAGCTTTAAAAACAAGTGTTAAATATGGTGTTTAATTATGAAAAGCTCTCCTTTGCTTTGAATATGCCATATATTTTTTCAAGCTAAGCATGCAAAACTGTAGTCTATCTAAAATTATACAAATACAAATGTTTATCAAAAACACTAATCTGTAAAAACAAAGCCAGTCAAAGCTAGCATCATGACAATTTACTTATACTGTGAGCTCTTGTAAATGTATTTTACAATGGAAAATACATTTACAAAGTTCCTGGGAAGTCAGACCCATGTTAGCAACTGAATTACTACAAAACAGATGTTTCTGGCCTAATCTAATTTATACCTGAGTTTCTGGTTAAAAGAAAAAAGTTCAAAATGTAATAAGTATTTACTGATTAACAAGACCTTTAATTCCCAATTCTTTATTTGCAGATATTTTGTAGAAATTGCACCCTGCTTTAAGGGAAAAATTAAGACTGTTGCGGTAGACTTTATATGCTGTTTCTATTTGTGCCCCAGGAATGCCTAGCTTCCCAGCACTTTGCTTTTTATCTTTCAGTTCATGTAAAGCCAATTAAGAATTTACTCCTAGGACAATCTTATTTTTTGTAGTTTGGCTGAGCTTGCCCACCCCCCAACCAAGGTATACACTAGAGCAACTTTCCCACTCCTGGGATAGATCTAACTTTTATTGCAGATATTTTCCAAAGTAAAAGCTTGGCTTTCTGAAGTCTTCACCACTTGTTCATTGCAAAGCATGTTTACTAGGCAACATTGTTTTTTTGGGGAAAAAAACCTTTCTGTTAAGCTTCACCTGGTCCAGCCATGCTTTCATGTTTCTGTGATATCGCTATTAGTCTCAACTAACAGAAAAATATAATTTAGTAGTCAATACATAATAAAATTGAGACCACTGATACTCATCTAAATTTCGAACAAATGAAGTCCTTTCCAGCATGCTTACTGACCACACTCTTGACACCTACTTTTTTTTTGTGAAAAGCTATCTTTTTAAAAAAATGGATGTGCTAAAACATCTGATTGTTTTGATACACAACCTGTACTCTGGACAAGAAGCTACTGTTAGGACAGAATATGGAGATGGTTTCTAACTGGCAAAGGCATCAGACAAGGATGTATTTTATCTCCCCATATGCACAACATATCATAAGGAAAGCTGGACTAGATTTAGATGAAAGCGGAACATTAACAATCCATGAAGGAACATTAACAATCCACGATATGCAGATGACACCACATTAATGGCAGAACATAGTGAAGACCTGAAACAACTACTAATGAAGATTCAAATGGAAAGTATCAAAGGAGGATTACAGCTGAACATCAACAAGACAAAATAACGACAGCTATCGAATTATACAACTCTAAGGTCGATTATGAAGAAATGGAAATTGTTCAGGAACTAGTAAAGATCCTTGTGTAAAGATGTGACAATGGAAACCAAGATCAAGATAATTCATACCATAATATTCCCCATTACTATGTACAGGTATGCAAGCTCCTGTCAGAAAGTTGATTCATTTGAACAGTGGTGTTGGAAGAGAGTTTTATGAATAGCATGGACTGCCAAAAAAACAAGTAAGTGGGTTCTAGATCAAATCAAACCTGAAATCTCCCTAGAAGCTAAAGTTACTAAACTGAGGCTATTGTACTTTGGTCACATTGCAAGAAGACAAGAGTCACTGGAAAAAACAATATTGCTAGGAAAAGTTGAAGGCAGAAGAAAAAGAGAAAGACCCAACATGAGATGGATTCACTCAAATAAAGGAAACAACGGCCTTCAGTTTGCAAGGCTGTTAACAGTAGGACATTTTGGAGGTCCTTAATTCATAGGGTCACCATAAGTTGACAGCATTTAACACACACACACTGTGTTAACTCTGAACCTTATAACAGTCATATCTACTACGGTACTTATTCTTCTTATGTACATTAATAATACTGTTTCTTGTACTAAACATTGCCTTTCTAAATCCATTGGACTTGGTACTAAATATTAGGAGAAAAATGAGTTTTAACGACTGAAAAGTCTACTTTTCCCCTACATCAATAAAAGTGGTTTGAATAAAAATTATCATTTTATCTGTTTTGTATATTTGCAGTTGTAAGCATAAGTATAAGCAATGAACCAAGAAGTATTAGCATAAAGAATAATTTATCTGTTCTTTCCTCCATGGAGCTCAGAGCATACATATAATCAACAACCTTTACATAAACCCCATAACAGATACTGATTGGTCCAAAACCATCCAATGAGTTCAATGTTCACAAGGAATTTGAATGGAATTCCATTGTTCCTGGTATCCCATCTACTACACCACACTGTGGAGTAACATGATGCATTAAATTCATTGGTTAACTAGTATCATTACTGTAAGGGTCAAGGACCTGGAGGAAGTCTTGTTACCCACACTAAGCTACCGTTAAAAGAACAATATACATGGTTTTGGAACTATACTGCTGTTCTATACATCCCCAAAACAACTGTTGCATACAAAGCTCCAGTGTATCCAGGAGGGCATCTGCATTCTCCAGTCACATGATCACAGGTGGCTCCATTCTGGCACTGGCACTTTTGTTGGCAGTCATTTCCATATGTCCCTTGGTCACAGTGTTCTTCACAGCGCCATCCCTTGAATCCAGCAGCACAGTGGCAGGCTCCAGTGATGGGGTTGCACAAAGCTCCATTCTTGCACTGGCAGCGACTACTGCAGTGGGGTCCCCAGTGAAAACTATCACAAGCTGAACAAAAACAGAAATCAAGTGTTACAAGGGCTTCCATAGCTAAATATTCTCTGAGTGCTGATATTCAGTGATGTGAGTAAGGCAGCAGAAAATCATAAACAGTTGTTTTTTAAGAGTAATTTTTTTAAAAACTGGAACAGAAATATCACTTACTGGATTAAGTTGGGACTAAACTATTGGAAAGGAGAATTTCTTCAGGCAAATTCTTAAAGAGGTATGTGTGTATATAACAAATGCTGTATAACAGACAATATGTACCAATGAATGTAGGGAGAAATTCCAGCTAGGAGTACCAAAAAACTGGATTCAAGCTGAAATTAAGTTTCTTTGTATGTCCTTGCTTCTCTTTGTGTGCATGGATCTCTGACGGTATCTAATCCTCAGTTTTCACCATATTGTGTGTATTGTGGTTTGCTATCTGATAAATTTACAGTGCAATGCTAAACAGATTTGTGCCTTTCTAAATCCATTGGACTCTGTTTGGGATTGAATTGTTAATTACCCAGAAACTCCTCTGAGCACCACTGAACACCCATGAATCTGTCCTGCACTGCATCAGCCTCTGATCTATCAATATAATTACATCAACTTTCATAAATTTGATGTTTCTTTTAAATGATGCCAAACTGTTTAAAACGGATAAAAGGAAGTACTTCTTCACCCAAAGGGTGATTAACATGTGGAATTCACTGCCACGGGAGGTGGTGGCGGCCACAAGTATAGCCACCTTCAAGAAGGGTTTAGATAAATATACGGAGCACAGGTCCATCAGTGGCTATTAGCCACAGTGTATGTGTGTATAAAAAATTTTTTGCCACTGTGTGACACAGAGTGTTGGACTTGATGGGCTGTTGGCCTGATCCAACATGGCTTCTCTTATGTTCTTATGTTTAATGAAACAAACAAAGCATAAAAGTGCAGCACTATGGATGCAATCAGATGGGCAGGTTGTTGCGGTGGTATCTTGACTTTAAATAAGACGTGTGAGTTTGGGGTGGTTTATGTTGATCAAACAGTACCCCCTAAACCAGCATCATAGCGCAGCAGACCTGTGGTTGGTTGTCCACATTGTTAATGCACTGCAACCACAGACTTGAAGCTGGGTTGGATGTTTTTTCTCTAAGTCTCGCTGTCCAATGCGCAGAAGCAGACAAGCACACACACACACTCTTGGCTGGTTCTCTGGGGACACTGAAGTACACGTCAAAGTTGGGTTGAGGGGAAAAGGATGTGTCAGAACCAGAGTGGAACCATCACACCATTCATACATTTCCATGGTGCACCGGAGTGATTAGATGGCTGGAAACCCACCATGGAAATGCTTTGCCAGGAAAGCCACCTGAATTTGTTGGTGGCTATTTAATCTGATTGGGAGTCATTTTAGTGTGAGGTATGGGTGAGTGGAGCATGAAAGCCAGATGTGGGCATGTGATCATGCCCATTTAATCCAGAGGGGCAGGGTGGCTATGGTGAGCCAAACTGCTTGTCTGATTACGCCCTTTATTAGGAACACAAAAACATCATCTACAGCAGCGGCGTCAAACTCATTTGTTATGAGGGCCAAATGAGACCTTGTTGGGCTGAGCTGGGCTATGTCAAATCAGGCCATGTGTGTACCTTTTTAAGATTAGGTAGCAGAAATATAAATATTATAAAGGATGCAGACAAACACAATTTTTTTTAAAATCTTAAAACATGATTAAAATATTAGCACTCATTGATCTTAAAGGTACTTGCTTTGTATCTCTCCCATAGTATCCAGGGAGCTGGGCAAAGGAAGTTCTGGCTCTTTCCTTCCTTCTCCAGGGGATGAGGAGGGGGAGGAGCCTCAGCCAATAGAAAGAAAAGAGGCTTGACTCAGTAACTCTGCTGTGTGATTGAGAGAGCCTGGCAAAGCAAGCTCTGCCACCCCTCTTCCTCCCCACGGGAGGAGCCTCATCCAATGGAGAAAATAGAGATTTTGCTCTGTAGTTCCTCTGCAATTGAGCAAGCTTTGCAAAGCAAGCTGTTATGCTGAAGGAAGCAAGATACAGGGAGAAGGAAGCAGATGACAGCAAGTTGCTCAGGGGCCTGATAGGAGCCCTCTGAGGGCCTGATTCAGCCCCCAGACTGCATGTTTGACACCCCTGATCTACAGAACAAAACATCCCAATTTATATGGTATCTTGGAGTGAAATTACTCAGTTTTTAATTCCTAAGACAAAATGGTCATTAAGTTAAATGGAACTAAAGAGAGCAAGGTGGGATTGGATTATAATTAATTTACTGATTCTTCAAACAGAGATAGCTACATTAACAACTTAAAGGGTGTTTCGCACTGACCTTAATCGGCAGCGACGTCCCTCTTCACCGCGCAGGATCTGCGCGGATTTTGCACCAATTGCTGCGGAGCACCCGGAAGAGCTGCAAAGTCCCGCGGCTTTTGCGGCGCAAATGGAAACTGCCAAAAACCAGTTTCCATTTGTGCTGCAAAAGCCGCAAAACTTTGCGGCTCTTCCGGGTGCTCCGCAGCAATTGGTGCAAAATCCGCGCAGATCCTGCGCGGTGAAGAGGGACGTCGCTGCCAATTAAGGTCAGTGCGAAAACGCCCAAAGTTATATAAGAATGAATGCACTGAATAAAACAGCAATCATTTCAAACAGTGGACATCATTATGTTTCCATTTGGGGACACAGACTTATTTATTTATTTATTTATTTATTTGAGATTTATATCCCGCCCTTCCCACCAGGTGGCTCAGGGCGGCTTACAACATATAAAAACTAACATAAAATATAAAATTATGCATAAAAATTAACATTCCAAATTTACATAATTTGTAAATTACATAATTATAGAATCACAGAGTTGGAAGGGGGTCATACCTAGTCCAAACCCCTGGTCAAAATGATGTTTTTTCCAATTTAGCTGAAACAGTAATTTAACTGAAACATTATGTTATACTGTACAATCTACAGTAATACTAGGGTTCAAAGTTTCATATTATTAGCTACACATATAGGGGTTCAATCTGTCCTTTTGTTGGCATAGTCCACAGTACCCATGCATGTAAGGATGACCTCTAGATATATGAGTCATTTCCTTTCCTTGCTCCTTTGTCTTAAACACACACCTACCATACCAGGCTATTAGGTGGGATAGAAGTCTGTGATTGCATTTCCAGACAAAGCAGAAAGGATTTATAGGAGGACTACTGGAAGTGCACATGCTTCATGCAGTGTAGACAGACTAGATAGATAGATAGATAGATAGATAGATAGATAGATAGATAGATAGATAGATAGATAGATAGATAGATATAGATAGATAGATAGATAGATAGATAGATAGATAGATAGATAGATAGATAGATAGATAGATAGAGAGTGAAGTGTGTGATTTTACGAAGTATCAAAGAAAGACTAACGGATAAATTTCCAAAATCTCTTGTGCGTTTTTCCAGGAGAAAATATTAAGCAGAGATTTTCAACAGAAGAACTATAAGTAACCTACAAAAAGGTCATATGGGGTTCACCAGGACTTTGCTAAACATGTGCTCAGAGCATCTGCTTTTTATTTTTATGATTTACTGATAACAATAGTGTCCTGGCAAAATTCCAGAGTAGCTACTTGCTGATCATATACACTCAACTCCTTTGTGATTGACAACTATTGTTCTCATAACCTTCTCCAGAGACAGAGCAGTCAGGCAGAGAACAGACCCACTTTCTTAGAAGAGACAAAAGGAACACAAGACACTTCCTCAGGGTAAAAATTACTCTACTTGAAAACTAGATCATTCATACTACGGAAATAAAAAAAAAGGATTAGACTATTTAAGGATAATTTCCTGTTTATATGATTGGTAACCTAGATGTTTCAGAAGATTATAGATTACTTTGATGTGGCAGTTCCTTATTAAGCAGAATTCTTCTCTAATGGCAGTGTAATATGCAATGTACATACAAATATTATTGTCTTTATAAATGGCAAAATTTACTTATATTAGAAAGGATAACTGCACATGACAAGTTTATGCAAGCCGTTTTGTTTCTAGTTTGGCTACACAACCATTATCAATCATGTTACTCTCAGAAGCTGTTGCATCAAAGAACTTTTAATGCATCAGGGTAGAAAAAGAAATCTTATTTTTATGTTGAATCAGTGTTTACTATCTTTTTAGAACACTATCTGTTAGATACATTTGTCATACAGACCCACCTTCCCTTAAGACTGAAGAAAACACCATCAGATTAATTTTGCTTAACACCTCGTAGAATATTCAGATTGCAATCTCCCTTCAAATTGGAACATGGCTGTGTCAGCCCATCCCCAAGGGCAAATTAAAATGAACATGAATGTCTTGGAATGTCTGGAGAAACCACCATGGAGAATTGAAAAATCTAAAAAAAATGACCATCAGATATTTCTATGAAATAAAATGGACCATATTAATTTCAGGCATGGATTTGCACTACTGACAGATTTCTGCCAATACTTCCAGCTATAGTGAACTGCAGTATCAGAAAAAACACTGTCTTGGCTCAGAGTTTTGAGATCTCATTGTTTTTCCAATGGCTAGAACCAAGATATTAAATGTAACCCACCAATGGTCATGCAGATGTTTGAAGAGACAGCTTAATCATTCTCAAAGTCACCGCAAAACATTCTGTTACTGCATTCTTGCCATGGTATTAATGCAGACCAGACAGTACACAGACTGGCTTATACAAATTCTCTCCACTTTGCCTATGAAGCTTTATAATACTTGAATCCAACACATTTTCAAAGGTCAGATACTCCTGATATGATACTTTCTTACTGTTGAGGTATATTATATGATAGGTCTATCTTCGTGTGTGAGAGCTTACATTACCTTCAGTTGCAAGAGGTGCATTCTGAAGAAACAAAGATAATTTATTACTTCCCTGATGTGCTTATCAGAATTCTGTTTGGTGGAAATTCCTCTAAATTATAAAGCAGATGCTCACTGACAAAATTTCCAGCTTTACAGTCACTTTGGCAATGAATCAACAATGAATCAAGGCCACTTCACATACAAGTTTCACTAGCACAGAGAGAGGATGTATTCAGATGTCATAAACAAGAGACAGTTGTCCAGGATGGACAGGAACATACTCATTTTTGTCCATATAATAGTTCCTCACCTTAATGGAAATTATTACTTATGAAACATATCCAACTTATTCTAGTCCTGGTCTCAAATCGTATACAGGCCACAACACAAATGATAAAGATGATCAGGGGTTGTTTTGTAGAAAAATAGGTGGTGGAGCTCATCCAGAGATTGTTATGCAGCTGCACATACTATTCAATGCACAAGGAAGTGGAACTCTCAGGAGGAGGTGGAACTCTCAGAAAAATTCAGGAGCTGCGCTCATGTGAGCTCCCAGTGAATCTGAGTCATGAAGATAATGAATCTCCATCAGATTGTAAATGATAAAATGACTATTGAGGTAATTTCTATCAAGATTGTGGTTATACAGGAAGGGAAGACATTTAACTCTTCCAGCCACTGCTTAGTGTTGATAATTGAAACAAAGTTTACATTATTCCCAATTAAAAGCTCAAGAAGCCCAGCTTCAATTAGCAAAATCAAGTGGGGGCTTGAACAGTTAAACCTTCTGTCCTCTTCCCACAAGACCCTGATCCAACGACAGCTGTGTATATACAAAATTATGTTTTTTACAGACTGACAGAGATTTGTGATATTTGTCACATCTATTTGAAACATAAGATGCAGAACTTTCTCTTAATTTGTTCACAGCACTTCCATTTAGAAAAACCTTCCATTTGCCAAGTGATTTCTTCAATGTGGTTTCCTTAATTGCATCAGATTTATGAGATATCAGAAAAAAACTACAGAGAGTACATTATGGGCAGACTTCTAATCTTTTTTGCCTAGCTTTTCTTTTTGTTTGGAACACATTTGTAGATTACTGTACTTGCTTTTTAATGGTAGATAGAGGAAATGGTAGGAATTTGCAGGTAGGAAAATGTATAATTTCTAATCTTTTATTGTTGTATATTTTTCTTATGTTTTTAACTCTGGTTATGTGAGCTGTCTTTAAATCAAACTAAATAAACAAATTTATATTGCTTAGTACAACCAAAATTTAATAGAGCAACAATCTAATTGAAATGATCAGGCATTTAGTACTTCCAGAGTATTTCTACCTTGAATACTTATTAAGGTTCAAGAGATGTCACTTCAGTCAAATACACTAGAAGTCTGTCAGAATATTCTGCCTAATCATGACTTATGGTTATTGCTGTAAAATGCCTACATGATTAATGGGAACAAATAAAATTCTTCTTCAAGTCTAATTAATCACATAGTTGCCTGTCAAATGTTGACTAACCTCTAATTTGAAAGTAGGCTTGCCAATCCCCAGGTCCCAGCGGGGGTTCTTCCACTTTCCCAGGCTCCTTCCCATCCCCAGTCAGCTAGCTGGTGGGGGGAAGCCCCGCCCCCAGAGGACCATGTGCTTTTCTACCTCCGGAGGCTTCAGTCTCTGATTGAAAGGCTTCCTCTTGGGATGGTGTGTCTGTGTTACTTGGAAGAAGTTGGCAGCAACTCGTGAGTAGAGAGGCCAATCCCTCGCTTCAGAGTCGCCAGAAACAGGGGGGGGGGGGGGGGAGGGAGGGAGGGAAATGTCTGCTGAACACTTCATTATTCCTTATGTGGAGATTGATTCTCATAGGGTATAATGGGGAATTGATCTGGAGGTTTCAGGGGCTCTGAGGGAGCTGTTTTTTGAGGTAGAGGCACCAAAATTTTCAGAATAGTATCTAGTGCCTCTCCCCAAAGTACTCCCCAAGTTTCAAAATGACTGGACCAGGAGGTCCAATTCTATGAGCCCCAAAAGAAGGTGCCCCTATCTTTCATTATATCCTATGGAAGGAAGACATTTAAAAAGGTGTGCTGTCCCTTTAAAAGTGATGGCCAAAACTCCCTTGGAGTTCAGTTATGCTTGTCTCACTCTTGTTCCTGGCTCCGCCCCAATGTCTCCTGGCTCCACCCCCAAAGTTCCCAGATATTTTTTTAATTGGACTTGGCAACCCTATTTGAAAGGCCTCAGGAAACTGAAAAGATCTGTCACGAATAGTTAGTGCATAGTGTATGAGTGATATTGCACTGAAATATGTTTTAAAAGCTCTGCAAACGTATGTTTATAGATGATGTGGACAAAACATTAATTCATCTCATTGCTTCTGTTTAGCTATCCAGAAAACACATGAAAGTTATACAGTTGTTAATCTGCTGAAAACATGCAGTTTTTGAGTTAATGACTATCTTCAGGTTACAAACTATCAGTGGGGCTTAATTGGAATATACACCATAAAGTTGCCATGTCTATTCCAAGGTCAGATATGAGGAGGGAGAGTAATTTAGAGCAGGGGTTTTAAATGTGCAGCCTGCAGGACATATCAGGCCCCACAGGGATTGTATGTGGCCCGCAAACAACTGCCTGTTGTCTGTTTCCTTTTCCCTCTCTTTTGCTTTTTACTGCATTGCAGCTTGCTTTGCCAGGCTCTCTCAATCACACAGGAACTAAAGAGCCAGAAAGCTTGGTTTCCCAGGGTCTCTCAATCACACAAGAGCTACAGAGCAAGACAGCTTGCTTTTCAAGGCTCTCTCAGTTGCACAGCAGGATTACTGAGCCAAGCCTCTCTGCCCTCCATTGGCTCCTCCCTCTCCTCATCCCCTGGGAAGGGAGGGAAAGTGTGAGAGCAGTGTGTTTAGTTTGGATTAAAGAATGGATGACGTTATTAAATAGAAAACTACTGACACTAGAAGGTCATGGAAATATTTTTGGTTGGCACGCTTATATGTATTATGGGAAAAATAAGATAGACGGGTTTTTTTCACATCACTATATAAGAAGAAACGTTGAATACATGGTTAAAATACAAAAGATATGGGGATGAAAGAAAACTGCTTTGGATTGCGCCAACGGAAGTAATAAAGCTATATTCAGATACCTCCGATGTGGTTGACATATAAACAATTGCTAAAGATACATGGTAGGAAAGTAACATTAAAGTCAGTAGAAGAATTGGAATACCAATATGATTGGTTTCAAATGCAACAAATTAATAGCTTGGTGGAACAGGATAATAAAATGAAGGTATAAGACAACAACAAACAGAATTGGAAAGAATGCTGTTCGGTAACAATGATAAATTGATATCAATAATTTTTTTTATAAATAGTCTTTATTTGTTATTCTATTTAGTCCATTCCAACAAATATTTATATTTCCAGCACGCCCTTCCTTCCCCCACCCACCCTTTACTCCTAGTCTCTTCCCCCCAGCCATGGGCACAAAGTCTTAGTCTTCCACTGAATGTCCGTCCTTCTTTCTATCGCTGTCCATTCTAGGTAGGTCTTCCATCTGGTTGTAATTTCCTTGGTTTTCATATCCCATGTTGTCTCCTTGTTAAGAACTGCCACGATGTCTGACTGTATAAATTCAAACAAATAATTGTGCCAGATTTCTACTGTCCATTTACTTTTGTCCTTCCAACCCAAAGAGATGACCACCTTACCCGCCAATACCATAGCCTTGACTAAATTTTGCATACTCCTATTATTGGGCCACCTATTGCGCTTACCAACATAAGATTAAACTCTATGGTTAATGTTATATTGCATACTTTTCTGATTATTTCGATAATTTTGTTCCAAAAGGTCTTTACTACTGGGCATTCCCACCACATATGAGCATACCAACCTTTAGAAAGTTTACAATGCCAGCATAGCGGACTCAATCCTGGAATCATATTAGCTAATTGTGCTGGGGTCTTATACCATTTTGTAAGAAATTTATATTCAAGTTCTTTAAATTTAGTTACTTTGATTTCTTCTATTCCTTTCTTAATTTTTTCCACCGTCCTCTCTGATATCCAACCCTCCTGGCTCCATCTCCTCTGTAAATACTCTACTATTTTTTCCTTGTTTTCTATCATCCTTCTATATATCTTCCCTACCAAACCCTTTTTCTGCTTTGCCATTTCTTTGTATAGTACTTCCATTGGCGTGTCTATCCAAAAATCTTCATTTTCGCTAATATTTTTTACTGTCTTATATAGCCCAGCTACTTTTAACCAATATTGTTTTCCTATTTCTTCTGTTATTTCCTGTAAGGGTTTAAGATTTCCACTTCGAAACATGTCTTCCACTCTGCAATAACCTTTGAGATTTAACCTTTCCCATAAATTAGTTTCTTGCACTTCCTCATTGACAGTTTCCAGGGGTGCCCATCTAGAAACTCTTCCTAACCAATGTGGCTGCCATTTCTTCCAAACCTCTAATGAAGCTCTTCTAGGGCCTATTGTTAATTGTAAGTCTTTACTCGTAGCTTTAGAAAAAATGCCTGCTCTACCTATATTATTATTTATTTCATTCTCAAAGATGACCCACTTCTGAGACTTTTCCTCACCTATTTCTAATAATGGTTTTAGTTGGAAGGCTTCGTAATAAATATTTAGGTCTGGAATTCCCCATTCAAATTCTGATTTATGATTCTATATTATTCACTTATGGAATCTGCAATTTTTACTGTTGAATATCTATTCTCTTAATGCTTTATTCCATAGCTCAATTTTATTTTTCCTTGTTCCCAGTGGCAACGTTTGAAATAGGTATGTTATCCAAAACGTTTGGTTTTGGTATCCAAAACGTTTGGTAACCTTTGGTATCCAAAACGTTTTAGTGCTTCTTATTCTAGAAGATAACCCTAACGTTTTATTTTCCATCTTTTCATGTCTCTCTCAATTTTTTTCCATATTTTATCATAGTTTTCCTTTATCATTTTATCAATATTTTTATGCAGAACTATACCTAAATATTTAAATTTCTTAACCCCCAATCCTATTTTCGTAGACCTATTTATCTCATACCTTTCTTTTCTGTTAATATTAAAATAAATAATTTCTGATTTTGCCAAATTGACCACTAGCCCTGAACACTTTTCAAAGTCTTCTAGGATAATCTTAATCTCTTTAACACCCTCTTTAGGGTTAGTCACAATTACAATAATATCATCTGCAAAAAGGTTAAGCTTCATCTCTTCATTACCTATCTTATAGCCCTCAATTCTACCCGAATTTTTAATCCGTTCCGCTAGTTGTTCCATTACTATTATAAATAAGAGAGGAGACAGAGGACAACCTTGTCTTACTCCTCCTTGTATAGGAAATGCTTGTGTATGGTTATTATTTACTCTTTCGCATTTCCTCCTTTATAGAACTCCTGAAGGGCCTGTAAGAAACTTTTCCCTATCCCAATTTTCCTCAATATTTGCCATAAAAAATCCTGAGATAATGTATCGAAAGTTTTATAAATGTCCAGTTTTAGTAACCCTATTTTTCCCTTCTGACCATGATATATGACATTGAATATATTTCTAATGGGGTGTGTGATGTTTCTACCCTTAATAAACCCATATTGGTCCCCTTTAATGATTGTCGAAATGATCTTCTGAAGTCTATTAGCCAATATTTTTGCAAAAATCTTATAGTCTTGCTTTAATAGGCTTATTGGTCTATATGAACCTACCTATTCCGGGTCCTTTTGAGGTTTTAGAATTAATATTATTTCTGATTCCCTCCACGTATCTGGGGCATTCTTTCCTCCCAACACTTCATTGAAAACTGCTTGCATTTCAGGTGCAATAATTTCAATCATTTCTTTATAGAATTCACCTGTAAAGCCATCTAGCCCTGGTGATTTGCCTTTTTTAAAACCTTTTATTACATCCTTTTATTACATTTCCTGGACTGAAATATCGCCTTCTAAGGCTTCGATCCTCTCTTTCTCCAAAGAAAGACTAATTGACTCCTGGAACTCCTTTATGGGCTTTTCCTTATACCAATTTTTATAAAAATTCTCAAAGGCCTTAATAATTTTCTTAGGGCTTTGTGTTGAGTTTTTGTTAATTTTTATACTTCTAACCTTCTGTTTTGCTTTTTTAATCTTCAAATAATTCGCCAATCTTTTCGCCGTATTAATACTATTCCTCTGAAAATCATTCCTTACCATAGTTTCCTTTTCCCATATTGTAGCTATGTCTAGTGCCTCCAGCTGTTTTTGGATCTCTTTTACTTTGTTCTGTTTTGCGGGGCGATATTTTATCGCTTGTTCCTTTTGTAACTTCTCCAGTTCCTGAAATTGTCTTTTTTTGTACCATTCTCTTTTCATCCTCTTTTCGCTCATTATACAATGCCCCCTTATTACTGCTTTGGCAGCATCCCATAATATATTAGTGGGAACCATTCCTCTATTTTCCTTAAAATATAGATTTATCTGTGTTTTCATAAAGTTTCTATCCTCTTCTTTTGCCATTATTAAATTATTACATCTTTAGGGTCTATTCGTTATTGGTAAATTTAACTCCAACTCAATACTTAAAGGAGCATGGTCAGATATCCAGATTGGGAAGGTTAAAATTTCTTTTATAGACATATTATTATTCTTTTCCAGGATTATATAATCCATGCATGACACCATTTTATGCCTACTAGATATGTGCGTGGGTCTAGGTCTAGAACTTGTAAACGCATGTGCTTCTTTCAATCCCCATTCTCCCAACTTAATATTTTTATTCTTTGTTATGTCCATGTTAAAGTCCCCTGCAACTATTAATTCACCCTCTGAGAACTGTTGAATCTTCTTGAAGACCTTAATTAGAAAATTCTTTTGTTTTTTGTTTGGTGCATATTCACTAGGGTAACCCATTTATCTTCCATTTTAAACTTGACTAATAGGTATCTACCTTCCTTATCCGTTAATGTTTCAGTATCCTCTACTGTTAAGTTCTTATGGATCAAGGTTGCCACCCCCCTGGCCTTGGAAGTCCCTCTAGCTTCTGCTAAGACCTGCCAATACGGATCTTTTATTAACGGTGTTCTATTTTTTTTATGTGTCTCTTGTAGACACATCAAATCTATCTTTTGTTCTCTAGCTGATTTAGTTAACCTATATCTCTTAAGATTTGATGTTAACATTCAGTGAAAGTATTCTTAATGACCTATTCATTTTCTTTATTTTTTTTACTCATTGGCCTCCCTGGCTTTGGGTGTTTATTTATATATATTAGGAAATACCTTCCCTTCCTCCCCCCTACCCTGTGGTTGAGACAGAAATGTGGACGAAAACATCATCCCATCTCCCACCTTCCAGATTGTATGCATCCCTAATTCTCCCCCTACATATCCTTCCAGATAGTTAGCTCATTAAACTCTTGTATACTTCCCTTTATGAGATATCCTCAAGAGAAGCCGTCCTTCGCCTTTTATCAAGCCTGCTTGATGCTTCTTCTCCTGGATTGTCAGGTGTCTCCATGGTTTCCTCTTCTCTGTGTACATTCAAGTCGTCTGTGGCAAGTCCCAATCTTCTCAAAAGTTCTTCTGCCTCCTTGGGGTTTCTAGCTATCATCCTCTTCCCATCTTTAAATATTATTATTGTAGATGGGTACCCCCATGAAAATTTTACTTTGTTGTCATATAGCTTTTTCCCATAAGGTCTCATTAGGTTTTTCTGCTTAATAGTCTCTTGGCAGAAGTCTTCTCTTACCCAGACCTTATTGCCTCTGAAGGACAAATCCTTCTTCTTTTTCAAAGTTTTATAAACTTCTTGCTGTAACCTCTCTCTTACAGCCCTTGGAGCCCCTCCCTCTCTTCTCCTCTGTAGTCTATGGGCTCTTTTTATTTCTTGAGGCTGAACCTTTTCTTCAATCCATTCTCTCAGCGTTCCCTCTAGAAGCGTATTATTTATCTCTTCAGTAATTCCTGAAAATATGAGGTTGCCTTGCCTGTTCCTGTCTGAAATCATTGCCAGCTGGCTAGATAACTGATCTATTTTTTGTTTATTTTTACTTGCAAGTTCCTTGGCTAAAATGGCCGTCTGAGTTGTAACTCTGAGTTCTTCAGCAGTACTCAAAACAGCTTTGTTTACTGTTTTGATTTCTTCCGATAGCTGCCCCAGTGAGGCTGTTACTATATTTTGAAAAGCAGACAGTTGCTCAGATAACTCCCTAATTGTCTTCGCCATTCCTCACACTTTACTAGGCCTAATGAGCGCTTGTATTCGCTCAGGGCATTGCCTCCTTAGTAGTGTAAAAAATAGTTGTTTTCTTACCCTTGGAATGCTCAGATAAGACTTCTTTCAGTCACCAAAAACTCCTACAGCAATTTCCTCTTACTATTAGCCTTGAGGACGGACTTATCTCAAATTATTTGAGCTTTTAGCAGATTACGCTGAGGAGAGAACGGGCCAGCTGTCGGCTTTCTTCAGCGCATGCGTACAACTGATATCAAGAATTTATAAACTGTTATTGAAATGGTCTACAGAAGATGAAGTAGTTAAATCTCAAATGATAAAATGGGCAATTATTATAAAGAAATACAAATGGAGTCATGGGAACACTTTTGGAAGAACTCTATGAAGATATCTACATGTTACAATATTAAAGAGAACTGTTTTAAAATGTTATATAGATGGTATATAACACCTAAGAAATTAACAAAAATGAGTAACCAGATGTCAGACAGATGTTGGAAGTGTAAAAAGCATGAAGGTTCTTTTTACCACATGTGGTGGACATGTGAAAAGGCAAGACAATATTGGTAAATGATTCAGAAAGAAATGTCAAAAATTTTAGGTTACGACATTAAGAGATCTCCAGACGTGTTTTTGTTTGGGATTACAAATGGAAAGTTTTCTGAAATTAGACAGAACTTTTGTGTGGTATCTACTTTCAGCTGCAAGGATATTGTATGCGCAGCTATGGAAGCAAGATAAAACACCAGAAAAATGGGACTGGATTTTAAAAGTTATGTTTTGGAGTAAAATGGACAAACTTACAAGAATCTTAAAAGACTATGGTTTGGAGAAGTTTAAAATGGAGTGGGAGAAATTTCAAATATACATTGAAAAACATTAAAAAGTAAAGGGACATTTAGTGATGTTTGAAAATAACTGAAGTTTGTGGAATGGTGGACTATAGTAATAACCATAAAGAAATGGATTTTTCTTTTCTTTTCTTTTTGTTTTTTGTTTTTATTGGACTATTAGTATCTTTTTTGATAAGGTAAAGAGGATAGAGTATAAGGGTTGTTTTTTTAAGAGATATTACCTTGTATTTTTAGCAATTTAAGTAAACACTGGCGGGGGTCAAAATAAGGGGGATGGAAGGGGTGAAAAGTGATGTATTGGTATTATTTTTGCTTCAGTGCTTTTTTTAGTGCTTTCTCTATAAATATTGTTACAATACATTGCAATAATAAAATTGGTTTGACAGAAGACCAACCAAGTTTTATTTAGAACGTATAGTGTATTTTGTATTTTGTTGTATTTTTTATTGTTTGTGTATCTTTTATAGTTTATTGTTTGGTATTTTTTTATTTTGTATTGTTGTATTATTTGTATTTTGCTGGCATGTTGGCAGAAGGTGCTTGTTGTTTTTTTTTTTTGCAGGGGGGAATAGAGACAAGTTTGACAGTATCCCATGGAAGAGGTCATCATTAGGGCAATGCTTTAGGATTCACACCAAATTTTATGATTAAGTCCGTTTCTTTGATTAAGATTTACTGATGATTTTATATAGCAGAAACTGTGGCTTTCCAATGTAGTGCCTTCAAAATTGATGCTAGTTTTGTATTGAAGGAGGAAGGTTATGGATACCAGATGCCAATATTTGTATATGATATTTCAGATATGTAATTGATGCCTTTTCTTGAATTTTTAATTATATCAGGAGAAAGCCAGTATAGTATAGTGGTCAGAATGTCAGAGTAGGATCTGGGAGACCCCATGTTCAATTCCCACTCTGCCATGGAAGCTCACTGTAAGATGTTGAACTAATGACACTCTCTCAGTCTCTGTCATAGGCTTGTTGTGAGGATAAAATAGAGGAGAGAACAATGAAAGCCACTCTGATTTCCCATTGGAGAGAAAGGCAGAGTATAAATGAACTGTGCATGTGTGTGTGTGATCCAGAGAGAGAGAGATGTTAAAGTGCATTAATTGCAATGTTTGGACTCTAACCTTTGGTAGGTTTTTTTATTTATAGCTGCTACGCCTCATTATATAAGCACTTATACAAATATATAGATGCACATCTATATATTTATGAACTAAAATGACAATGAAAAGTTGTCAGTATTGATAGATGTGGGGTTTCTGGTATTTGATGTTGGGATGGAGAAAAGTAACAGTGCTGCTTCAAAACTGGTTTCAGGAAGATACAGTAAGTTCAAAAGATTTGACAACCATTGTCTTAACAGTACCCAGTTCACAGACATTTCCATTGTTAATCCCTTTTGGGTTTTAATTTTTTTTTTCAAGGGTAGAAGCCCATACTCTATCACTTTTTGAAACTCCCTTCAGAAGATTCTAGAAGAAATCCAGGAAATACAAGCCAGTCAGTCTGACATTGATACCAGGTAAATTGGTGGAATCTGTTATTAAAGATAGGATTAGTAGACACATTGACAAACAAAAGCTATTGAGGAAGAATCAGCATGGATTCTGTGAAGGAAGATCTTGTGTCACTAGCCTTTTAGAGTTCTTTGAGGGGGTGTACAAAGGGTAACCCAGTAGATGTTGTTTACCTACACTTCCAGAAAGTTTGTGATAAAGTTCCTCATCAAAGACTCCCAAGTAAACTCAGCAGTCATGAGATAAGAGGACAAGTCCTCTTGCGGATTAAAAACTAGTTAATAGGAAACAGAGAAAATATAAATGGGCAGATTTCACAATGGAAACAGAGAAAATATAAATGGGCAGATTTCACAATGGAAACAGAGAAAATATAAATGGGCAGATTTCACAATGGAAGGTGGTAAGCAATAGAGTACCACAGGGCTCAGTACTAGTTCTAGTGCTTTTTAACTTGTTCATTAATGATTTGGAGTTCAGAGTGGCTAAGTTTGTGGATGACATTAAATTGTTCAGGGTGGTGAGAACCAGGGTGGACTGTGAGGTACTCCAGAGGGATCTGTGGAGGCTGAGCAAGCGGACATCATCATGGCAATTGAGGTTCAACATGGGCAAGCATAAAGTAATGAGCATTAGAGACAAAAATCCTAACTATAAATGTATTATGATGAGGTCTGAACTGGTGGTAATTGACCAGGAGAGATATCTTGGACAACATATCTTAGACAACTCAATGAAGATGTTGACTGAGTGTGCGACTGCAATAGAAAAGGCAAATGCTATGCTGGGGATTATTAGGAAGGGGACTGAAAACAAATCAGCCAGTATCATAATGCCCCTGAATAAATTTATGATGTGGCCTCATTTGGAATACTGTGTACAGTTCTGATCATAGCACTTCAAAAAAGATTTTATAGCACTGGAAAAAGTGCAGAAAGGGGCAACTAGGATGATTAAGGGGATGGAACACCTTCCCTATGAAGAGAGGTTAAAAAAGTTAGGGCTCTTTAGCTTGAAGAAACATCAGTTGAGAGGTGATATCACAGAAGCTTTAAAAATATGCATGGGATAGAGAAGGTAGATAAAGAAGTACTTTCTCCCCTTTCTCGAAATACAAGAACTCTTCACCCAAGAGTAATTATATGGAATTTACTGCTGCAGGAAGTGCTGGCAGCTACAAGCATAGAGTTACAACAACAACAATATGGATAAACATATGGGGCAGAGGTGCTTAAATGTTTATTAGCCGCAATATATAGATGGTACCCTATGTCGAGGGCAGTGATGCTCTATATTCTTGGTACTTGGGAGCCAAAAGTGGGAGGGTACCTGGAGTTCTTGCTCCACTGGTGGACCTCCTGATAGCACCTGAGTTTTGGCCGATTTGTGAAACAGTGTTCCACTGGATGGACCACTGGCTTGATCAAACATGGCTTCTTCTCCTGCAGCGAGCTTATCGCACTGGCAAGGTATGTGAAGAATCCACTTCATCATATACCAGAGATATACTGGTAGAATTCAAGGATCTTCAAACATGACACAAGATTCTTGCAGAGGCCAGGGAGATGGGTGGTTAAAGATCCAGGTGTATCCTCATCTCCCTCCTGAGTTCTTAAAGATCAGAAGATATCTTAAAGGCACAACAGCTAAACTGCAAGACTTAGGAATAAGATATCGTTGGCTCCAAACGGGCAAACTTTGTGTGCAACAAGGTTCAACTTATCATACTGCTCACGACTCTGCCTCTGGTGAATTACTGCTGACTGCTTTAAATTCCTCCCCCCCTGCATCGAGAGTAAACAAGAAGAAGGAGCGCTCTCCCCCTACTCCAGTTAAAGCAAGTCGTGTATGCACTTCTGAAGATCATGGACATTTTGAGGAGAGTGTTGACTCCTTTTTAAAAATGAGGTTTTGGGTACAATTTATAATGGAAGCATAACTCTCTGATACTAGAGAGTGGTGGGACTGTTGTAAGTGTCTGGGCAGAGGAGGTGCGAGCCCTGCGGGACTTCAATCAGTTCCGCAGGGTTTGTAAAACTGTCCTCTTTCAACTGGCTTATAAGGTGGAATCCTGAAAGTGACATCTAGCCATCTTGATATATATGTATTGTACTGTAGCACCTTCAATTTATAGTGGTTTTAATTTATTTATCTGTGTTTTAACTGTATTTTATTGTATTAATTGTATTTATTGTAATCATGGTACACACCATGTCTTGTGAGCCGCCCTGAGCCTGCCTTGGCGAGGAGGGAGGGATATAAATAAAAGTTTATTATTATTATTTCCCCAAGGTATAATCAGCCCATGGAAGGTAGAGTCTTATTCTCCTCCAGTCCTTAAATTTTAAAGTCTCCAAGGGCTGGGCTATATATTATATCGTTCGTAGCATAACTTAGCTCTAGTTTGATTTGAAATATATAATGTTATGCTAATGAGCTAAGATTAATTTGTGAATTTTATAAATTTTATTATTTAATCTTTGAGAGAAGAATGAAGATGAAGAAAACATGAAGATTCAATGTTTAAGTGATATTAAATTTGTACAGTGTAAAAGATTTTGTTGGAGTTGTTAATTTTTAAATTCTTCCTTTAATAAAGAAAGAAAATGCAAAAAAAAAAAAAAAAGATGAAAAGGAACTGGAAAGAGGTTCTCAATTCTCACTGTCAGCAGTTGCCATGATGAGGGACAAAACATAACCCTGTGAAACACCACAACACAGTTGCCATGGTTTATAATTAGTTTCCCAGCACCATATTTCTGAACCTGCTCACAAGAACTGCTGATGCATGCTGTCCCCTCAGTTCCCCAAAGATACTATGGTCGATGGTGCTGTAAGCAACTGATATTCAGGAGAAATAAGAGTACAACCATCACTACCACTCCACATCTCTCCAGGTACAAGTCACTTGTCTAAGGGATTTGTTTGGTGCCAGTTTGGTGTAGTGGTTAAGTGTGCGGACTCTTATCTGGGAGAACCGGGTTTGATTCCTCACTCCTCCACTTGCACCCGCTGGAATGGTCTTGGGTCAGCCATAGCTCTGGCAGAGGTTGTCCTTGAAAGGGCAGCTGCTGTGAGAGCCCTCTCAGCCCCACCTGTGTCTGTTGTGGGGGAGGAAGGTGAAGGAGTTTGTGAGCCGCTGAGACTCTGAGATTCGGAGTGGAGGGCGGGATATAAATCCAATATCTTCTTCTTCTTAAAAAAGTGACGTTAGAGCCAAAACTGGACCTGAAGCCTTATTCAAACAGGCTCAAGTAGGCAGAAACAAAATTTGAGTCCAGTGGCACCTTTAAGACACTACACAACCAATCACCCCACCTTAAAGAAAAGGATGCTGTTAGCTACCTCCATGCTTGAGAGGAGACAGATTGAGTGTAACAAGAGGGTCTCAGTTAATTACTCTCAGCATCCCACAATTAAAAAGGGTGCATTTATACATCAATCTCAAATTTTGATATATTTATTTGATTCACTGTTTCCCAAGGAATTAAATCCAAATAAATGGTGGCCATATAAACTAAGGTTGTGATTCCTGTTTAGTCCTTGCATCTATTAAACATCTTCATTATATTGTATGCTAATTTGGTGCTCACCCTCTTCCTATATGTATAGGCTGATAATTTCCATTTCAATGTACCTGAAGACATGTGTGTGCCCACAAAAGCTTATACCTTGAATAAAACTTTATTGGTTAAAGCTGACACTGGACTCAAATTTTCTTATTTAAATATTTTTATTATATTAGTATCCTTGGTGTTGTTTTCCACAGAAGTCCCCATGAGCACCCCATGCAAGATTTTGTAATTCAATTCTGTAGGTTTCAACAAGAATAATTTTGTATGGCAAAATGCATGCATAAACCAAAAGATGTACATGATAAAATCTTTTGAAAGTAATAATGAATCATTTTCATTGAAAAAAATTTCTATGTGTTCTAGAAATACATAACACTTTTTTGTACAGTGCACTTCCTATACATCTGGGTTTTCTCTAGAATCTTTTGTTTCTATGATTATCCCATTTCATTTGTTGCATTGAAGGCTTTCTGCCCTATGGCATAACTGGCATTCTTCGTTCTTGTTGTGTGTAAAGAAAGAGTTTCCATTCAAAAATCTGTTTAATTTTTTCTTTTTTGCAAAAGCTTTTTGATCCATGAAATGGAAGAAAAGGGAAAATGTGATGCTCAGAGATATAAAAGGGCAAGAATTGTACGCCTTTCATATAATACATTTCACAAAACCTTTTGACATATTTAGTAACTCAGCAGACAACACTGAAAATTGTTTAGAAAGAGAACAGATGGCTCTGAAAAACAGGAAGAATTGTAATTACAGGAAACCTTAAAAACACAACTATGTGTGGTTTATCATCACAGTGCAATTTGTGGTAGGCTTTCTCCCTACATAAGTTTGTGGTTATTCTCATAGTTGCTTTAGAGTCATTTGATGCAGTTTTCATGTATGGGATTCCAATGTCAGCATAATATCTTATTTTAATGGCATCTGGAGATCTGTGTTATAACCTGAACACACTCAAACAACATGATGAAAAAGCTACTTTCTGGTTTCTTTATTCTTTTTAGTATAATTTAAAAGTGGCTAGTTTAGAAGTCACTTGGTGGCACTGACAATCCACTGGTCTACATCCTTAAGAATGTATTATAAACAAAGAACACAAAACTGATTAAACTGATTTCCATTTGCTATCTAATAGAGTTTTTAAAAGTATTGCCTTTAATATGAATATGGCTTGAATTACTGGAGACTATTCCAATTTAAACTAGTATTTCTATTTAAAAGGAAAAAAATGTGTTAATTGTACCAGAACCAAATATGGCAATAATTTTATTTCAACATAGGCAAAATCATTAAGCACCACTGTACAACTAGTGATGTGATTTAATCGATCACAACTTTAAGGACCCTAATTTAGCAGAAAGGTGGGATATATATGTTTTAAATAAACAATAAATAATGTGAAAGTTGTAGTGGGTAAGAAAGATGGAAATGGTTATACATTTCAGGACACACTGCATTTTCTCTCTTTAAGACTAGAAGATGTTAGCTACCATTTTAATTTGTCATAAAGCCTTGAAGCCCTCTTCATTAATGTCAGGTTGGTTCACATTAAAATAAATCTTATAAAAAGTTAGTCTTGGGTGAAAGCAGTGACCTGACTTCCATTACTGAAACATGGTTAAATAAAATGGAAGGGGTAAGCCTTTTCCAGTTATGTGTGGTACATCACCAATACCATGTGGCAAAGCTAGCTCTCCCTCCCCACTTTCTCCCCAAGGGAGGAGCTTTGCTCTGTAGCTCCTGTGTGATTGAGCAAGCCTGGCAAAGCAAGCTGTGATGCAGAAGGAAGCAAGAGTGAGAGAGAGAAGGAAGCAGATGACAGTCTGTTGTTCGGGAGCCTGGTAGGAGCCCTCCGGGGGCCTGATTTGGACCCTGGGCTGCATGTTTGACACCCCTGGTCTAGAGGATCTCTAATTTGTTGTCCTTGTTGAATCCCGATAGTTTCAAATGTTGGGATAATATGTTTTCTCCCTTGCTGATTGTGCTGTTATGCCAATAAAGGTTGTTGTTGTTGAATCTCGGTAGTATGCATTGGGAACAAAGGGAGTTATTCCCAAAAGGTCTCTTTTCATTACACTTTGTTGAAGGCATTCCCAAATAGTTTGTCTCCTAGAAGCGGGTAAGCCATAACTATAGATTTGGCATGAATGTTAGTTTGCCAGGCTCAGAGCCAGAAGGTTCTCCTGGCAGCTGCTGCAAATGCTATGATGGATGAAAAATTTAAGGTATCTTAATGGATGGAAAATTTATTTTGCCTGCTGTGAATGAGATGGCTTTGAATACTCTGTTGACTCCTTCGACCATGCTACAGTTGCAGGTTGGGATAAGTTGAAAAAGTTTTCTAGAACATATAATGACACTCTTGAAATTCTTGAGATTACTGCAGAAGCCTCAATGGCCATTGTAATGGTTTTACTGGCAAAATCCGTCCTTTTCCCCATGTGCCTTCAACATCTTCTGACAAAAGCCCAAATGACTGTAGTTTTGCTACAGGAGCACCAATGAATGGGATCTGCAAAAAACTGATTTATGAAAGATGGTAAAGCAAATAATTTCTTAATGCTTGGAAATTGCCTGTTGGTGATAGTTTTGTCCATTCTGCCATTAACTGTTTCTCAAAGAGTCCTAGGAAGGGAATACCTTCTCTGTTACACTAGACCTAGAGAAGAATTCTTTGTTCCCTTTAGGTATGCCCCTAGGTTCTGTTCTAGAAGAATCTGGCTCCTTTGCAGAGGAACTCTCCTGTAGTTCTAAGGCTGCCATGGTCTTAGATAGTAGATAATGATAGTCCCCTGATTTAAAGATCTTTCTTTTTTTGTGTGAATACAAATCTTTTTATTTTTTTCTACAAAACCCAAGAACACAAATGAAATACAAACAAAGCCAGCAACCACAACCACAACAACAAAACATAAATTAGGATGGAGAATGCTGCTTCCATACATTCAATAATACACAACTCTATATCTTTTTCACAATTATTTTTGACCCCATTTCTCTCAACCTATTAGCTTACTAACCTTTTAACCAGCTTCATTCACTAAATAAATAATAAGTAGATCCACATACTATTATTTATATTTGCATATCCCATAATTTACATTCATTCTGTTCTGTTCACAAAATGTTTGGCAAAAGGAAGTAGAAAAACAAAACCCTTCATCTTCTTTCTCGCCCTTTCCCTCGCCTGCCTTCCTTCCTTCCTTCCTTCCTTCCTTCCTTCCTTCCTTCCTTCCTTCCTTCCTTCCTTCCTTCCTTCCTTCCGTTTCTGGAAGGTTTCGTAATTTTTAATAATTGGTCTGTTAGGACTTTGCACCTCACCTCCTTACCCATTTTTCTATTGACAATACTATGGTCTTCCTCCTGAGAGGGATAGTTTCTATTATGGGCCGGATTACCCTTATATGGATCCTCTATTTCTTGGTCATAGGTACAACATTTTCACAGGGTATTTCCAGATTATGAGTTTTAGTGCAATAGTTCCTCTCTCTCTGCTGGACAGATTGGAATCAATGAATGTATATATGCTGATCTTGATATGTGGCTGAAGTTATAATTTCTAACATGTATGCACAAAGTGCAGATAAAAAAAAATCCACTCAGCAGAACCAGGTACAGAAAGAGGTGGTATTTTGACAAATTTGGGAGAATACCCAAGTTTACAGAAAAATCTTACTTTTAAAAAAGGAGAGGATAAAATTAAAAATTAAAAGGTCTTAAATGCCAAGATCCCAATACGATTACCTTACAAGATATTGGCAGCCATTCTGTATCGCCTAGGCAGACACAGACAACATTACTTAAGTAAATTAAATGGTTGAAGCATTTCCTTTTGAAAGAGAGGGAGATGGGGTCTGTCAGGAGGAAAGACATGAAGGAAGCAGGGAATGAGGAGAAGCTGCAGTGGCTATGGGGAAGGGAAAAGTACGGATAGCATAGGTATCAGGCATCTAGCCCTGGACAGCACACCACTTGTGCCAGCTCAGAAGGTGAATAGCCTGGGAGTGATCCTGGATGCCTCACTCTTTATGGAGGCCCAGGTCACTACCAGATTGCCAGGTTGGCCTTTTACCATCTTTAGCAGATCAGGCAGCTGGCACCCTACTTCTCCCTTCAGGCCTTAGCTACAGTGACCCATGCAATGGTAACTTCCAGACTGGATTACTGTAACTCACTCTATGCAGGCTTGTTTTGGGGTTAATCTGAAAACTCCAGCTGGTGCAAAATGCAGCGGCATGCCTGCTGATGGCACTGTCTGTACAGGTGGGTATTCAGCTGGCGATACACCATTTGCATTGACTACTTTTGAGTACCAGATTCATTTCAAGGGTCTGGTATTGACCTTCAAAGCCCTGCGTGGCCTGAGACCAACATATTTGAAGGACCACCTCTATAGGGTTGCCAATCCCCAGGTGGGGGCAGGGGATCCCCTGGTTTGGAGGCCCTCCCCCCACTTCGGGTCATCAGAAAGTGGGGGGAGAGGAGGGAAATGTCTGCTGGGAACTCTGTTATCCCTATGGAGATTTATTCCTATAGAAAATAATGGAGAATCATCCGCGGGTATCTGGGGCTCTGGAAGGGCTGTTTTTTGAGGTAGAAGCACCAAATTTTCCGTACAGCATCTAGTGCCTCTCCCCAAAATATCCCCCAAGTTTCAAAACAATTGGACCAAGGGGTCCAATTCTATGAGCCCCAAAAGAAGTTGCCCCTATCCTTCATTATTTCCTATGGAAGGAAGGAATTGAAAAGGTGTGCCGTCCCTTTAAATGTGATGGCCAGAATTCCCTTTGGAGTTCAACGATGCTTGTCACAGCCTTGATCTTGGCTCCATCCCTAATGTCTCCTGGCTCCACCCCCAAAGTCTCCTGGCTCCACCCCCAAAGTCCCCAGATATTTTTTGAATTGGACTTGGCAACCCTACACCTCTCCCTGTATGTGCCCCAATAGGCTTTATGCTCAGAAAAAACAATATCTCCTGGTTGTCTCCAGCCCTAACAATGTTTGTCTGGCCTCAACCAGGGCCAGAGATTTTTCTGCCCTGGCCCCAGCCTGGTGGAACATGCTCCCCTTAGAGATTAGGACCCTGACAGATCTGCTACCTTTTCACAGGGCAAGACAGAGCTGTTCTGCCAGGCCTTTGGGTGGGGCAGCAGGCATCCACATTAAACTAAACTAAATTGGCCCTCCTTGAAAAGGCCCACTTGAAATATGACATCATTAATTAGTGGTCAGCTGAAAATTGTTCTAACCTTATACTCTTTTATCTCCTGCTCTGAACCGGAAGGTTTCTACTTGTTTTAATATATTGTTTTTATTTATTTTAATGTCTTTAGTGTTGTAATATTGTATGTTGTAATCCGCCCTGAGCCCATTCGTGAGGTAGGGCAGAATATAAATTTACTAAAATAAATAAAATAAAATAAACAGAACTACAGAGGTGAAGATATGATTTCTCCCTCATAAATTTTCTCACAGGTCCCTGCTTTAAAAAAAAAAAGAGCTGCAGGAGTAACTTGAGTCACAAGGAAAAATGGGATATATTTTAATTAAAAAGTAAAACATATGTAACAAAATGCTTTGAAATGCAAATGCCTTATGAAGTTTGAGAGCCAGAGTCTTTCATTACAATGACTATCCCTGGGTTTAACAAATTCTGAAACAAACACATCAATCAATATCCTTACAGTTTGTAAACACTTTTTTTCAACTTGATCCTGACAATGTACTGTGCTGATACCCTTGCTGCAAGGGATTGTTTCAACTTGTGTCCTCTCTCTGCTCAAATGATATTGATCTGTCTATGATGTCCACTCAATAAACCTTTAATAACATAATATAGTTCACATTAATGTCACTTCTTTTGCTAAAAAGATAATATTCTATACATGTATATCTTTTCATATTACAATTTTTCTTGCATACTATCATCCTCCATCTCTTTCTGTTAAGACATATTTCAGTCAACACAAAATATCCAATATATCACAACAATATTTGCCCAAAACGAGTCAGATAAAAATAAAAAGGCTCAAAGTAAGATTTTCACCTATTTTTGGAGTAAGATAAGACAACCTGTCAAATTTTGATGCCTTCACTAAATTTTGTACTTAAAAGGAGGCTCTCATTTTGGCTATGCCACTATAAGCTGCTCAAGTCATAAAAGCTCTGTGACAAAACAAAGAAATGTGATTTAAGCCACTTTCAAACAGACTGGATACCTGGATTTGTTGATATAGCAGGCTTCTCCCCGCCCCCAAGGATTTCATTAAAATCATGAAAAGAATATGAGGATCCATACAAAGGCAAGGTACTGCTGAAATAATTAAGAGTATACTGTGTACATAGCAGGGGGAAAGGCAAAACAAATGAGAGATTTATATTTTATTGAGCCCCCCAACTTGCCATTAGAGTTGTCAACCTCCAGGTGGGGCCTAGAAATCTCCCACTTTTACAACTGATCTCTAGCTGGCAGAGGTCAGTTCTCCTGGAGAAAATGGCTGCTTTGAACGGTGAGCTGTATGGCATTGTACCATCCTGAGTGAGGCCCCTCCCCTCCTCAAACCCTGTCCTCTCCCAGATCCACCCCCAAAGTCTCTAGGTATTTTCCAACACAAACCTAGCAACCCTGCTTGCCATACTATGGGCCTAAATAGATATGACATTTGTCATGTGTTCTCTATGGACTGGAAGACATTCCCCATGGAGAATTCCCTTTAAAAGTACTGCAGGGTCATAACTCTAGTCAGGACAGGGGTTCTTGTCTCCCCCGTGGTATTTTTCCAACCCCAAATGGCACTGAAGGCAGGGCTGGTGCCAGGCTTCCCCCCCCCCCCCCCCCGGCCTCCAATTTTTTTTTTTCATTTTTTTCTCTATGAATAACACTGCTCTGCATGGTTGCAAACAAAAGGAAGTTGCATTAATACTATTAGTGGGTCTGAACAGGCCCAGGAAGGTCAGGTGCCCCAAGGGTGCTGGTATGACCATCCTAGTCTGAGATTAGTGGGGTGAAATGTCCTGTTGGGGCACATCTAGGGTGGCCAGACCGTCCCGGTCTCCCGGGACATTCCCGGATCTGGCCACCCAATCCCGGATCCCGGGCTCCCTATACCGGGACCATTAAAGGTCCCGGTTTAGGCAGCCCAGGAGCCGGTGGGCCGCGGGCGCGGGCGGGGAAGGCGGGGAGTGAGGGAGGGAGCGTCCCTGCGCCTGCGCAGGGCCCCTGCGCACGCGCAGGGACGTTCCCTCCCTCACTCCCCGCCTTCCCCGCCCGCGCGCGGGGCCGGCAGCGGTGGGGGAGGCCTCTCCGCGGCCTCCGCTGGTCGCTGGGGGCCTTCCAGAGTGTCTGGAAGGCCCCCAGCGACCAGCGGAGGCCGCGGGGAGGCCGCGGAGCACCCGGCGCTGGTCCGGGAAGGCCTTCCAGAGCCTCTGGAAGGCCTTCCCGGGCCAGCGCCGGCCAGCGAAGGCCTCCCCGCGGCCTCCGCTGGTCGCTGGGGGCCTTCCAGAGTGTCTGGAAGGCCCCCAGCGACCAGCGGAGGCCGCGGGGAGGCCGCGGAGCACCCGGCGCTGGTCCGGGAAGGCCTTCCAGAGCCTCTGGAAGGCCTTCCCGGACCAGCGCCGGCCAGCGAAGGCCTCCCCGCGGCCTCCGCTGGTCGCTGGGGGCCTTCCAGAGTGTCTGGAAGGCCCCCAGCGACCAGCGGAGGCCGCGGGGAGGCCGCGGAGCACCCGGCGCTGGTCCGGGAAGGCCTTCCAGAGCCTCTGGAAGGCCTTCCCGGGCCAGCGCCGGCCAGCGAAGGCCTCCCCGCGGCCTCCGCTGGTCGCTGGGGGGCTTCCAGAGTGTCTGGAAGGCCCCCAGCGACCAGCGGAGGCCGCGGGGAGGCCGCGGAGCACCCGGCGCTGGTCCGGGAAGGCCTTCCAGAGCCTCTGGAAGGCCTTCCCGGGCCAGCGCCGGCCAGCGAAGGCCTCCCCGCGGCCTCCGCTGGTCGCTGGGGGCCTTCCAGAGTGTCTGGAAGGCCCCCAGCGACCAGCGGAGGCCGCGGGGAGGCCGCGGAGCACCCGGCGCTGGTCCGGGAAGGCCTTCCAGAGCCTCTGGAAGGCCTTCCCGGACCAGCGCCGGCCAGCGAAGGCCTCCCCGCGGCCTCCGCTGGTCGCTGGGGGCCTTCCAGAGTGTCTGGAAGGCCCCCAGCGACCAGCGGAGGCCGCGGGGAGGCCGCGGAGCACCCGGCGCTGGTCCGGGAAGGCCTTCCAGAGCCTCTGGAAGGCCTTCCCGGGCCAGCGCCGGCCAGCGAAGGCCTCCCCGCGGCCTCCGCTGGTCGCTGGGGGCCTTCCAGAGTGTCTGGAAGGCCCCCAGCGACCAGCGGAGGCCGCGGGGAGGCCGCGGAGCACCCGGCGCTGGTCCGGGAAGGCCTTCCAGAGCCTCTGGAAGGCCTTCCCGGGCCAGCGCCGGCCAGCGAAGGCCTCCCCGCGGCCTCCGCTGGTCGCTGGGGGCCTTCCAGAGTGTCTGGAAGGCCCCCAGCGACCAGCGGAGGCCGCGGGGAGGCCGCGGAGCACCCGGCGCTGGTCCGGGAAGGCCTTCCAGAGCCTCTGGAAGGCCTTCCCGGACCAGCGCCGGCCAGCGAAGGCCTCCCCGCGGCCTCCGCTGGTCGCTGGGGGCCTTCCAGAGTGTCTGGAAGGCCCCCAGCGACCAGCGGAGGCCGCGGGGAGGCCGCGGAGCACCCGGCGCTGGTCCGGGAAGGCCTTCCAGAGCCTCTGGAAGGCCTTCCCGGGCCAGCGCCGGCCAAGGAAGGCCTCTCCGACGCCTCCCTGGCCTCGCCGCCGCCCCCGCCGCTGGACTCGCCACCGCCGCTGGACTCGCCGCCGCCGACCGACCCGCCGCCGCCGCCCGACTCGCCGCCGACCGCCACCGCAGGTAAGGGGGCCGAAAGCGGGGGGGGGGGGCGGCCTTCCTTTCTTCCCTCCCTCTTCCCTTCTTTCCTTTCTTCCTCCCTTCCTTCCCTCCCTTCCTTCCCTCCCTCCCTTCCCTTCCTTCCTTCCCTCCCTCCCTCCTCCCTTCCTTCCTTTCTTTCTTCCTTCCCTCCCTCCCTTCCTTCCTTCCTTCCTTCCTCCCTTCCCTTCCCTCCTCCCTTCCCTCCTCCCTTCCCTTCCCTCCTCCCTTCCCTCCTCCCTTCCTTCCCTCCCTCCTCCCCTCCCTCCTCCCTCCCTTCCTTTCTTTCTTCCTTCCCTCCCTTCCCTTCCTTCCTTCCTTCCTTCCTTCCTTCCTTCCTTCCTTCCTTCCTCCCTTCCTTCCTCCCTTCCTTCCTCCCTTCCCTTCCCTTCCATTCCATTCCCTCCTCCCTTCCCTCCTCCCTTCCTTCCCTCCTTATGTTCTCATGTGGCGCAGAGTGTTGGACTGGAGGGGCCACTGGCCTGATGTAACAGGGCTTCTCTTATGTGACACAGAGTGTTGGACTGGATGGGCCACTGGCCTGATCCAACAGGGCTTCTGTTATGTTCTTATGTGACGCAGAGTGTTGGACTGGATGGGCCACTGGCCTGATCCAACAGGGCTTCTGTTATGTTCTTATGTGACGCAGAGTGTTGGACTGGATGGGCCACTGGCCTGATCCAACAGGGCTTCTGTTATGTTCTTATGTGACGCAGAGTGTTGGACTGGATGGGCCACTGGCCTGATCCAACAGGGCTTCTCTTATGTTCTTATGTGACAATACTGACTTTGGTGGACCCAAGCACTGATTCAGTGTAAGGGAGCTTTGTGTTTGTGACTGGAGTGGACAATACTGACTTTGGTGGACCCAAGCACTGATTCAGTGTAAGGGAGCTTTGTGTTTGTGTCTTCTGGTGCAATTTTGTTCTCAGATCCTGTATTTACTTCATCAGTATATGGGATAAGGCACTTTCTCAACTGTGCTGCATAATGCAGCCTATTTATTTTGTCCTGTTGGCTCTGTTGGCTCTATCTGCGCCACCTTCATCACTTTCGGGGTGTGGATCCCCCAGTGGGGTGGGCTCCCGACTCCCTCTGCCGGCTGTTTCTGATAGCCCTGCGCCCCCTCTTTCATTTGATATGTGTCCCGTGCGGGTGCCACCCTCCTGCCGGGAGATGCCGCAAAATGAGCCCCCTTGAGGCTTATGGCGGCAGGGCTCGGGGGAAGCAAGCTAGACTGCTGTTCTTTTGAGGGGTTATAGAGTGTTTCGAGCCCCTCCCTGTGGCATCGGTCCCATCGTTGTGGGACCCAGGGGGCCGGCGCAGCGGCCCGCTGAAGCAGCCTGTCAGTCACTTCCGCATCTCGACCTGTGTTATTAGTGACAGGCTGCTTCGGCAGGCTGCTGCGCCGGCCCCCTGGGTCCCACGACGATGGGACCAATGCCACAGGGAGGGGCTCGAAACACTCTATAACCCCTCAAAAGAACAGCAGTCTAGCTTGCTTCCCCCGAGCCCTGCCGCCATAAGCCTCAAGGGGGCTCATTTTGCGGCATCTCCCGGCAGGAGGGTGGCACCCGCACGGGACACATATCAAATGAAAGAGGGGGCGCAGGGCTATCAGAAACAGCCGGCGGAGGGAGTCGGGAGCCCACCCCACTGGGGGATCCACACCCCGAAAGTGATGAAGGTGGCGCAGATAGAGCCAACAGAGCCAACAGGACAAAATAAATAGGCTGCATTATGCAGCACAGTTGAGAAAGTGCCTTATCCCATATACTGATGAAGTATATACAGGATTTGAGAACAAAATTGTTTCCGGCGGTGATATTTGGGGGATTTTTGGGGACGTCACAGGAAGTGCTGTGAAGTCACTTCCTGTTTCCGGCAGTGGCATTTGGGGGAAATGATGCCATTTGGGGGAAATGATGTCACAGGAAGTGATGTCACTTCCTGCTTCCGGCAGGTGGCGCGGGGGAAATGATGTCACAGGAAGTGATGTCACTTCCCGTTTCCGGCAGGTGGCGCGGGGGAAATGATGTCACAGGAAGTGATGTCACTTCCTGTTTCCGGCGGTGGTATGACGTCGCCGGAAGTGACGTCGCCGGAAGTGACGTCACTTCCTGTTTCCGGCGGCACACGCGCTTCGCGCGCGCGCACTCCTGCCTTCCCCCCCCCAAGGTGTCCCTGGCTGGCCTTCAGACATTATGGCCACCCTAGGCACATCTGACCCAACATGCACTTGGTGAGGCAGGGATGAAGAAGAAGAGGAGCAGCAGCAGCAGGAGCAGGAACAGGAGCAGCAGGAGGAGAGAGTTACTGGCCTCCACTCCAAATCAGAGTGGCGTACAATCTCCTTTACCTTTCACTCCCACACCAGACAACTTGTGAGGTAGGTGGGGCTGAGAGAGCTCTCACAGAAGCTGCCCTTTCAAGGACAGCTCTGTGAGAGCTATGGCTAACCCAAGGCCATTCCAGCCACTGCAAATGGAGGAGTGGGGAATCAAACCCGGTTCTCCCAGATAAGAGTCCGTGCACTTAATCACTACACCAAACTTAGCTGCCCTAGGAGGCAAGGGTGTGTCTCTGGAGATGTAAGGATCCAGGTAGTCCCAAGTGAGGTTGAGAGCAAGGCCTGGGGGACAGGGTCAAATGCTGGGGCAGGTATTAAAGACAGTGATGCAGCACACTTTGGGGTGGCCAGTGCAAGAAACTGCATTTGCCACTCTTTAGCAGAGGCTGCATGTATTTTAACTATAGCCCCATGATGCCAATAATGTTGAAAAATTCAGCTGCAAGTTAAAGAACCCCAAAATAGATCAGTGCAATGTTTTCCTCTCTTCCTTTTTTATTTTATATAAATGTGAATCTACAAAACCCTCCTTATGAGTGAAGTAGTGACAATGGGTCAAACTGCATCCGATCTGGATGTGTGTGGGGGGAGGTAATTATGAAGTTCCTGGTTGGACTTAGATGACCCTGGAGGTCCCTTCCAACTCTATGCATGTAATGATGAATAGAAATAACTAGACCGTTGATTTTTAATAGTGAAAAATATATGGCAGGGGGCTCTAAATTTTTTCAGGCAGCAGTAGGAAGAGGGGTAGTTAATCCTCCCTCTATAGCATTTTCCTACCCAGAGTCTTCTGTTCCCCAGCTACTATTTTAAGGTATCTATAACAATGATGCTGTGCCTGAACCTTTTTCTTTAAAAAAATAAAGTTTTAATAGAAAGATATGTAGTATGATATGAGAATTTTACTACCAGTCTGCAAAGGAGAGCTCTGTTTGTCAACAGAGATGAGGAACTCACACATATCTTATGGCTCAAACAATAACAAACAGCATTGCTGAAATTACGCAGCCTGAAAGTGTTACCCATTTTGCAATGCCTGGAGATAATTCAATTTGCAGCAGGACAATCCAATAAAAGCATCATCTCATTTCTCCTTTGTCTGATAGGGAAACATGGATGCATGCCAGACAGCCCAGACTAGACTTGTTTCCCCAAACCCTGCCTCAACAGCATGTGAACATGGCCTTTTCCTTTCTAATCCACTGCTGAAATATAACAACAATCTGAAACAATTTTTAGAACTTCAAATTAGCTGTGATTAGTATGCAAAAACTTTTACAGGAGATCACAAACTTCCCAGGGGACCACTCAATTCAAGGTACAGCAACAAGAGCTCTTTCACATGACTTCTATTATGCATAACAAGAGCATAGTGTTGCCACTGTTGAACCTGGTTTCACTAGTAGCAAGCAGTGAGTGAACAGAGACAGTAGCAGAAAGAGCTTTGGCAATAGCACAAATAAAGGAAAGAGAAAATGATTATGGAGAAAAACAGAACTTCAGTCTCTCAAACACAACTGGTGAATTTCTGATTTCAGTTAACTTTATTTTTAAAGTAGCAAAAAGAAAGGAAACATTATTTTATTGGTCTACAAATTAATAACCCATTGATCCTTCACTATATGCAACTTAGCACAGCTGTGACTTTATAAATATAAAGATCTAAATGAATACCGCAAATGTCTCAAGATAAGACTACCACAAAGGAAAGGGAGAATGGAAGAAAACCTATTTTTATTTTTTGTTCTAGGCAAAAAATTCTGTTCTACACAAATGCTAAACTACTGCAGTGTTTGTGCATTGTTAGCATACTGCTCTTTGTGTCCCATTCTAAGTATTTTAATACCAGCTCAGCTTGTTAATTTATTTCTTTAGAATATTTATAAACCAGCTGCCTGCCTATTGTATTTAGTACTCAAAGTAGCTTACAAAAGCAGCAATACTGTACACAGAAAATAAAACTGAAATGTAACATGAAGAGACAAATAAACAGCAGAATAAATAAAGAAGTCATCAACAATAAAAAACACTCCACCAACGAGCCCACAAAAATTCAGACAATTCCAAATGCCCTAAGAACAGAGCATCAGAAGCCCAAGAGTAAGAGAACCAAATGAATCTTAGAGAGCAAATAATTTCATAGCCTAGGATAATCACCAAGCAAGCTCTTCTCCTTATGCCCACCAAGTTTATCTTTGCCAAAGCAACTCACAAAATAGGGGACTACCAGTTGATCTTTGGTCCCAGACAGGGGTGTATAGGCATTCTTCAGACACCTGGGTTGAAGTTGTTTACAGCTTTAAAGGTCAAAGCCAGCACTCAGATTTGGGCCCAGAAACAATGGAAACTCATGTAGCTGATACAACATTGGTCTTATATGCTCATCACAGCAAATACCTGTTAAGACCCTGGATACTAGGTTTTGAAGCAACTGAAGTCTCTGGACATTCTTTCAAAGCCCATGAATAGCATATTACAATATCCTCATCTAGGTACTACTAAGGTTATGTATGACTGTATCAAGGTCTGCCCTCTCTATTATTATTATTATTAAATTTTATTTGTATCCCACCCTCCCCGCCTAGGCAGGCTCAGGGCGGCTAACAGCATTCAATAAAACATTATACAAAATACAATGATTAAAACAACATTAAAATTATAAAACAACATTAAAATTATACATAGTTAATACATATCTTAAACTAATCCAGCATATATAATCTATAGCTTAACAGCAGCAGAGATGTTCCGGGCGCTATTTATCCATTTACCTATTTAAATGATGGCAAGAATCATTAAAGAGTCACTTTGTTGGATCCTCCATTCGGCCATCCTCTGTCAGCAGTCTGGAAAGGCCTGCCTAAAGAGGATGGTCTTGCAGGCCCTGCGGAATTGGTCTAAGCTCCGCAGGGCTCGCACCTCCTCTGGGAGTTGATTCCACAGGCACGGGGCTGCCACGGAAAAGGCCCGTGCGCTCGCGTGCTCTGTAATTTTGCCTCCCTTGGCCCTGGGACAGTCAGCTTGTTCTTCCCTGCTGACCTCAGTGCTCTTTGGGGCTCGTATGGGGAGAGACGGTCCTTCAGGTAGGCAGGTCCTCGGCCATATAGGGCTTTAAAGGTAATAACCAGCACTTTGTAGTGAATCCGGTATATAACTGGCAGCCAGTGCAGTTTGTGCAGCCTTGGCTGTATATGCTCCCATTTCGGGAGTCCTAATAACAGCCTGGCCGCTGCGTTCTGCACTAGCTGCAGCTTCCGGATTCGACACAAAGGCAGCCCCAAGTAGAGGGCATTACAGTAATCCAACCTTGAGGTGACCGTCACGTGGATCACTGTTGCTAGGTCCCGGCGCTCCAGGAAAGGGGCCAACTGCCTTGCGCGCTTCAGATGAAAAAATGCCGACTTGGCAGTGGCAGCTACCTGGGCCTCCATCGATAGTGAAGGCTCCAGTAGGACTCCCAGGCTCTTGACCTGGCGCGCCGCTTTCAGCGGCGCACCATCAAAAACCAGGAGAGGTATTTCCCTTCCCAGAGCACCGCGGCCCAATCAAAGGACCTCTGTCTTCGTCGGATTCAGCTTCAGCCCACTCAGCCTAAGCCAGGTTGCCACAGCCTGCAATGCCTGGTCCAAATTCCCTGGGACGCAGTCAGGCTGGCCATCCATTAGCAGATAGAGCTGGGTGTCATCTGCATATTGATGACAGCCCAGCCCAAACCTCCGGACAATCTGGGCAAGGGGGCGCATATAGACGTTAAATAGCATCGGAGAGAGAACCGCTTCCTGAGGCACCCCACAATCAAGCGTGCACCTCCGGGAGAGCTCACCCCGATTGCCACCCTTTGTCCCCGTCCTTTGAGGAAGGAGGAAAGCCATTGTAAGGCCAGCCCCCTAACCCCTATGTCGGCGAGTCGGCGGGTCAGTAGCTGATGGTCGACCGTGTCAAACGCAGCCGACAGGTCTAACAACATCAGCACCGCCATGCCGCCTCGATCCAGCTGCCATTGGAGGTCATCTGCCAAGGCGACTAGCACTGTCTCCGTCTCTAGAAACAGCTTCAGCTGAAGAACCAACCTAAACCAGTAAAAAGCACTCTTGGCTACTTCTGCCATCTGCTTCTCTAGCAGCAGTAGTCATCCAGTCATGGCTTCAGGAAAACTCTGAAGCTTGGAACGGGATCCTTCAGGAAACTGCAGCCCTAGCCATTGGAGGTTGTATCCTAGCTCTACCTTTAACCTACAGTGCTTCTGACTTGTTTGAATTCATTTTCAGTCACTTGCACATCTCCAGCTCTTTACTGACTCAAGACTACAGTTTAGGATTTCTACCACATAGATGGAATTAAATAGAAAAGAGGCATGTAGATGACAGTAGCATACTGATGACACTGTACTTCAAATGATCTGTCCCAGAAATTTCATACAGATGTTAATCAGCCTGGGACACCAAATGAAATCATGTGTTATTCTATAAGCCAGGGGTGGGGAACGTCCATCCCAAGGGCCATTTACGGCCCTCGAGATCACTTGGTCCAGCCCTCGGGGATTGCTGGGCTGAGCCAAGCCACGTGGCGGCCTCCTTGGGGCCTGGCTGGCCAGTGAGGATCGTGGAGTCCAGCAGCACTGTGCAGTGGCATCTCCAGGGCCAGGATCGTGGAGTCCAGCAGCACGACTGGGCCAGCAGGGATCGTGGGGCCCAGTCGTGCTGCACAGCTGCCTCCCTGGGGCATGGCTGGCCAGCCAGGATTGCTGCGGGGCCTGGAAAAGGCACTTGCACAGTTCAGGTAAGTTTTCCCCTCACTCCTTCATTTCCTTTTTTTCCTATTTCTTCCCCCTTTTCTTTATTTCCTTTCTTTCCAGTTTGGTGTAGTAGTTCAGTGCGCGGACTCTTATCTGGGAGAACCCGGGTTGATTCCCACTCCTCCATTTGCACCTGCTGGAATGGCCTCGGGTTAGCCATAGCTATCACAGGACTTGTCCTTGAAAGGACAGCTGCTGGGAGAGCCCTCTCAGCCCCACTCACCTCACAGGGTGTCTGTTGTGAGGGGAGAAGACATAGGAGATTGTAAGCCGCCCTGAGTCTCTGATTCAGGGAGAAGAGCGGGGTATAAATCTGCAATTCCTCTTCTTCCGTTTCTTCCCCCATTTCCTTATTTCCCTTTCTTTCCCTTTCTTCTCCCCTTTATTTCCCTTTCTTCCCCCATTTCTTTATTTTCCTTTCTTCCCCTTTCTTCCTCTCATTTCACTTTGCTTTATTCCCCTTTCTTCCCCCCATCTCACTCTCTCTCTCTCTGAGCCTGAGTGGTGGGCATTGTGAAGGGCTGCTGCTGGGGTATGTGGGTGCCTTTAAAGATCTGCTGGGAGCAGCTGCAGTTTCCGTATGAAGGGTGGGAGGGAGGGGTGGCAGGGGTAGGGAGTGGGAGCCAGCTACCACCAGTTCAATTTGCACTTCATTATCCCAGATGGTGTGGCCTAAAATGCTAATGACTGTGTGACCTAATATGCTAACATTAGGCCAGGATGTGGCCTAATATGCTAATGAGTTCCTGCTGGGCTTTTTCTACCAAAAAAGCCCTGTACCTAGGCATTTGCCTAGGGCGGCGGGTCAGCTGTGTGTGTGTGTGTGCCAAATTAGGCTTTCCCCGCATGACTTCAAATAGAAAAACAATTATTTGCATTAATTTAGCCAGCCTGAATCATTCTCCCTTGGCAGAGCACTGATTTTTAAGTTGACAATTTTGTATGGCCCATGAATGACGTTATAAATATCTAAATGGCCCTTGGCAGAAGAAACGTTCCCCACCCCTGCTATAAGCCTACTACCAAGCAACGGCAATGCAGCACTACCTTCTGAAAGCTCATTACCAGAAAATACAGAGACACTGCAAATATTTCCACCACAATCCATTCCAGTTAGGCAATGCAGAAGTACACCATGGTCCACAATACTGCTAAGAGGATCAAGCTGAACCAGCAGAGATGACTTCCATGCTACTTGTCCAGTATAGTTGATTCACTGGGTGACAATGAAAATTTATAACTCATACCTATGTTGGAAACCAGATTAAGACCCAGTTAACATATATAAACCAGAAATACCTGTGATTGAACTGTCACCATTCTCACAAATATCTTGTTTTTAAAAAGGGGAGGGGCATTTAAAATTGGCCAATAGTTGTTTAAGTCCACAAAGACAACATATTTTTAATCACCTTGCCATAGCTTACTTTGAGGCCACAGACATGTCATCCCTCTCTTATTGATGACAGCTTCAGCCCTTGGGCTAATACTGTTACCCAAAACAGGGCCAGGGGCTAGGTGACAGTACCTCTCTGCCACACTTAATCAGTCAGATTTAATCAGTCAGGATGGACAAAATGATGGGCATGCACACACACATGCATATGCAGGCACACACGTGTGTGACTGACAAAACAGAGATAGGCATGAAATTAGTTTTAATTTTGTTACTATTAAATCAGCCAGATTTCACACTAGGAACTCAGGAAGTCCTAAAAATATTAATGCTGGGGAGAAGATGACATCTGCTGTTTAAGTGCAAGAGAGACTTTCTCCTCAAAATGAAGGCTACAGGGTCACCTGTAAATTCAGTCTGTATACCTCTTGCTTTTAGCATTCCAGGATTGGACAGCTTTTTTGTGGAATTGTTTCCAAGTCGGCAAGACTGCAGTTATATAAATCAAAACGTCTTGCCATTCTCTCTGTTCCAAACATTTTTGTTGTGATTACAGTTTTACATATCTGTTTATATGCAGTCTGTTAACAATTGTACCCTATGAGTGAAGCAGTGAACGAATGTGGGTTTTTAGCTGATGACACTTGGCACTTCAGGGATTTAAAAAAGAAAATTTATGTAAATCAGAGCTAACTCTTTAGGCAGGAAATAGAGAAGCCTGGCATAATTTTTTTGAATCCTTCCCACAAATAAGGGCAACAGAATAGACAGAGCATAAGACAGACAGCAACAGATGTTGACTTACCACTGGAACAGTTGGGTCCACCCCAGCCAGGCTCACACTGACAGGTGTTTGGAGCAATACAACGGCCATGGACACATTTTTCAGCACAATGAGCTGTCAGAAGACAAGACAGAAATCAGGAAGAATAAAATTAGAAAAAGCAGGGGATAAAAACCTAGCTTTCAGCTGTTTTCTAATGTCTCCAGTTTCTCTTTAAAACAAGGGAAATCTTAGCAGAGTTAAACTTTTTATAACTTCCTCACAATTTCTAGGTATTTAATGTCTTCTCCAGTCTCAAAATTTCCGCAAGATATCCACAATGGCTATTACAGTTTCATATATTCAGTAAGGAAAAAGGACTTTATGTCTTTCAGAGAATGTATATCACCTACTATTTGGAGGCAGGGAGTATATTCTGGTTTTGCTTCTCCACATTCTCATTTAAAATTCTCAACTAACATAGACCATTTATTTACCTATTTGTCTATTCTTTATCATAGGACAAAGTTTGAGTCCAGTGACTCCTTTAATATGAACAAAGTTTAATCCTTTCATATTCAAATCTTTCATATTTAACCCCTCACCCTCTCTCTATCTATAGGTATCTATTGAGAAAATTTGTTTCAATGTATCTGAAGAAGTAAGCAAACACACAAAAGCTTATACCCAGAATTAAACTTTGTTGGTCTTAAAAGTGCCATTGGACTCAAACGTTGTTCTTTTGCTTCCCATCTGAACCTATTCTTTAGTTTAGCATGTTATTTAACCTTTTATATACTAGTAACTGCTAATGTTTCATTATTAAGAGAATGATTGACTTTCCACTCATCTCAGCATACTTTGTCTTCCTCCTCTACACCACTTGTGTATTTATACAACTACTTCTATATTTACCCTATGTACCTCCTCTACTTCTCCTACAATTTCTACCCATTAACTGTCTCCTACCCTGCCCTTCATTACATTTTTCCCCATCATAATTAGGCCCTTTATTTATTATTGTTGTTGTTATGCACGTTACATTAAATGGGGGAAACATAAAAATATCAATAATGATAAAAAAGAAAGTAGTGAGAACAACCTATGATTCAGCATATTCAAAGTCAGAAGTGCAACAAAAGCAAAATACAAAGGAAGGGATGCTATTTTAACATAACTATGGACGGACTGTCTTCCATGGCAGCACTAGGACTCTCAGATTGTATCAGACCCCAAACACCAACCTAGCCTCGTGCTGGACTTGATCTTTGTGATGGAGATAGATATCAATCTAGATACCATTGATACAGTGTCATGGTCAGTCCACTTTGTCCTGAAGGCCTGTCTAAGCATTTCAGCGCCTCCCTGCTTAAGTAGTGAGCTGATTTATGCTTGCTTGTGGAGACTCATGCATCCACTTGGTTTTCAGAATGCTTTGTGGAATCCAATACCCCATGGTGACTCCTTGGATGTGCTGATAGAGGACTGGCATAGCCATCTCTCTGAAGCTATCAGATAAATTGCCCCCCCAACCAATTCTCCCTCTAAGCTGTAGAGTCTTGTGAGCAAAAATTGTACTTCATGAGCTACTGGCATTAAAGTTTGAGCTACAGCATAAATTAGTTTGCTCTGGAGCCATTTTTCCTGAGCTAAGACAAAAATGTGTGAGCTGGAGGCTAAAAAGCTGTGAGCTAGCTCACACTAACAGCTTAAAGGGAACACTGCCCCCAACATCCTCTCTGCCTCTGTTCTAAATCCTTGGTATATCATGGAGTTACAGTGGATGAAATAGGCGACGAGAAGGCTAGAGTGAATGACACAGCAGAATCATGACAAGGCTACAAGAACATCTGATAGCACATTTATGGAATCCTATGGCCTCCCCCTGCTTTGTTCTTCCATTGTACACCTGTTATATTACCATTCTAACTTCCATGGGCGAACATGAAACATAATCTCTTCTGAGAAAAGATGCACTAAATTGTGTTAAATTACTGACTATCATCTGATTGACTGTGTAATGATAACAGAGAAGGTTGCAAAAAAAGAGTCCTATGCGGCTTCCATTGCATCCACTCTTGTTCAGCCCAATTATTTGAAGTAGTTAGGTCATTATCTTTCCTTTCTGAGGAACTCAAAAGGTTAGAAGTTTGGCAATAAGCTGTGAAGCTTTTGTGAGCTATTTTGTGGATAAAATCTTGTTGTTTTGTCAGGACTTGTCTGCCAATATGGATACAGTATATAAACTGGAGGCCCCTTGGCTGTCTTTCAGGCCCAGTAATGAACCAATTCAGTCGACTTTCCCAGAATGAGGTTGACAGGATCCTCAGTGCTATGAAGCCCATCACTTGCCTCTTGGACCAATGTCCATCATGGTTAGTGAAAGCCAGAGGTGATAGAATACATATCCCACAATGAATATTATAATCTTGTCTCTGAGTTTGGAGAGCTTCCAGGGAACTTTAAAGGAAGCAGTGGTGAAGCTGCTATTAAAAAAACATCTTTGGATCCTAATGATCCAACCAAGTACCACCTAGTTTTGAATCTTCCATTCCTGGGTAAGCTAGTTGAGAGAGTGGCAGTGGAACAGCTCAAAGCTTTCCTGGACAATGCTTTTGTCCTGGATCCATTCCAGTCCAACTTCCACCCTGGTTATGGGAAAGAGATGGCTTTGGTCACCCTCACGGATTAAGGTAGGTCAGCACTTCTGTTATTATTGGATTTGACAGTACTGTCTGACACAGTCGACTATGATCTGATGACTCACCACCTTGCTGATGTAAAGATATGTGGGATAGCCTTGGAGAGATTTGTCTCATTTCTCCACAGTCAGGGACAAAGGGTGGCACTAGGGGAGATACCCTTTGGTATGTGGTGTCTCTCAAGAGGGATCCTCTCCCCAATGCTATTTAGCAACTATATGTGCTCCCTCAGCCAGTTGGTCCAGAGCTTCAAGCTGGCTGCCATCAATATGCTGGGGACACTCAGCCAACTGTCACCCCAGATATTCTAGCCCAGGGATTGGAGACTCTGACTGGCTGGTTGAAGCAGAACTAGATTAAACTAACTCCTTCAAAGATGGAGATCCTGCATCTGGGCCAGGGGGATGTTGGGTCAGGGATCCAACTCCTGGCTCTTGATAATATGTCACTGACTGCAATGCCAATGGTCAAGAGTCTGGGTGTGATTCTGGATACCACTCTTTCAATGAAGGCCCAGAACACAAATGTTGCTAGACTGGCTTTTTTCCAACTATGCCAGGTCAAGAAACTGGTTCCCCTCCTCTGTCCCCCGACAAGTCACCTGCAGGTTGGAATGCTGTAATTTGCTCTGCAGGGCTATGCTTGAGGCTGACCAGATGGTCCAGAATGCAGCAGTGCATGTTCTTACTGGAACACCTTTGAGTGTACACATCTAAGTTCAAGTTCAAGGTTCTGGTTTTAACCTTTAAAGTCCTCTGCATTCTGGGACCAACATATCTATGGAACTGTATGTCCCCCAAAGAAATTTACACTCAATGGATCAAAATTTTCTCATGATCCCTGGCCCCAAAGATATACACTTAACTTCAACCAGAGTCACAGTCTTCTTGGCTCTGGCATCAGCCTGGTGAAACGCTCTCCCAGTGAGATCCAGGCCCAGTGGGACCCAGTACAGTTCCGCAGGGCCTGCAAAACTGAGATGTTCTGCCAGATGTTTGGTTGAGGAAGTGGTAATTTCATCTGCATTGGCCTACCCTTGCTTTGTTCTTCCATTGACCACTTGTTATATTATCATTCTAACTTCCATGGACAAACATGAAGCATAATCTCTTCTGAGAAAAGATTCACTAAATTGTGTTAAATTACTGACTACCATCTGATTGACTGTGTAATGATAACATCTATTTATTGTTTTAATGTTGTTGTTGGTATTTGTTGTTACCTGCCCTGAGCCCTGCTGTGCCGGGGAGGGTGGGCTATAAACGGACTATAATAAACAAACACACAAATAAATAAAAACTTTCAATAAAATCAATGTAAACCATGAAACAGTGGTTTATTAATATGTTATTCACACCTTCTATGAGCATAGTAATTATTCATCTATAAGCAGAGTAATTATTCATATCTTCTATTATTCATTTTTCCTAACACACATTTTGCTGTTGTTATTATTATTGTTGTTGGGAGTTTTCGCACTTACCTTAAGCCGGAGCGACGTCCCTCTTCACTGCACAGCGTCTGCACGGTTTTCGCACTAATTGCTGCGGAGCACCTGGAAGAACCGCAAAGTCCCGCAGCTTTTGCGGCGCAAATATAAACCGGTTTGCGGCTCTTCCAGGTGCTCCGCAGCAATTAGTGCGAAAAAACCATGCAGACGCTGCACGGTGAAGAGGGACGTCGCTCCGGCTTAAGGTAAGTGCGAAAACGCCCGTTGTCTGCAATTACTCCCTGGTTCAGTACTCATGATCACTAATGCAAGTAAGCATCATGTCAAATACATTCATGGAGGAGCCTTACTCTCCACACCTTATTTATTTATTTATCTATCAGATTTATATTCCGCCCTCCCCCAACAGGCTCAGGGTGACAAACAACAGTTTAAAAACATTAGCAATTTACAAACATCATATTAAAAATTAAATATATAAAAAACATTTATATACATATTGAAAATCCAAGATGGCAAGCTTCTAATTTCCATTATATTAGTTCAGTGAGATTGTCAGTGCTGTAAGGTAATAGCCACCTCCCCCTAACCACTGAAGGTGAGTTTGAATAATTCAGTCTTACATGCCCTGTGGAACTGTGGCAGGTCCCGCAAGGCCCTGATGTTTTTGGGGAGGACATTCAACAAAGTGGGGGCTATTACCAAGAACACTCTGGCTCTAGTGCTAGTTAATCGAGCTTCTTTCGGTCCAGGGATCTTAAGGAGATTTTGAGACCCTGAACGTAGTGTTCTCTGGGGTATGTAGGGGGAAAGGCGGTCCAGAAGGTAGACAGGTCCCAGGCCATATAGGGCTTTAAAGGTTATAACCAACACCTTGAAGCAAATCTGGAACGCCACAGGGAACCAGTGTAATGCTTTCAGCACAGGTTGAATGTGCTCCCATAAAGGTAGCTCCATTAACAACCTGGTTGCTGCATTTTGCACCAGTTGCAGCCTCTGAAGTTGAGTCAAGGGTAGCCCCACGTAGAGGGCATTACAGTAGTCTATTCTTGAGGTGACCGTTGCATGGATCACTGTTGCCAAGTCATTGCACTCCAGGTATGGAACCAACTGCTTTATCCGCCTAAGATGGTAGAATGCAGATTTGGCAGTGGCTGCTATCTGGGCCTCCATTGTCAGCAAAGGATCCAGGAGCACCCCCAAGCTCTTGACCCTCGACGCTGGCACTAACAGTGTCCCATCAAAGGCCGGCAAGGGAATTTCCCTACCTAGGCTGCTTCGACTCAGGCACAGGACCTCTGTCTTCGCTGGATTCAATCTCAATCGACTCTGCCTGAGCCATTTCACTTCAGCTTGCAATGCCAGGTCCAGATCTTCCAGGGCACAGCTGGACTGGCCTCCCAACAATAGATAGAGCTGGGTGTCATCTGCATATGGGTGACAACCCAGCCCGTATCTCTGGACAATCTGGGCAAGGGGGCACATGTAGATGTTAAACAACACCAGGGAGATGATCGCCCCTTGAGGGACCCAACATACAAGAGGATGCCTCTCGGATGACTGCTCCCCTATAGCCACCCTTTGTCCCCAGCCTTGGAGAAAAGAGGTAAGCCATTGAAGGGCAGACCCCTGAATCCCCACGTCGGCAAGGTGGCGGGACAGAAGCTGGTGGTTGACTGTGTCAAACGCAGCTGACAGATCTAACAACAACAGCACTGCCGAGCCACCCCGATCCAGATGTCTCAAGCAATCATCCATGAGGGTGACCAGTACTGTCTCCATCCCATGGCCTGGCTGGAAGCTGGACTGAAATGAGTCTAAGACGGAAGCGTCATCCAAGAATCCCTGTAACTGTACTGCCACTGCCCTCTCAATAACTTTATCCAGAAAGGGCATGTTCAACACTGACTGGTAGTTTGCAAATATGGCCAGGTCCAAAGATGGTTTTTTGAGGAGAGAGGCGTGGGAAAGGTTCCTTCAATAAGGGACCTGTTGATAATCACCTGCAACGGGGCTTGCAATTCCATCTGGCAAGCACATATTAACCAGGACGGACACGGGTCCAGATTGTAGGTAGTGGGACGTACAGTACAAAAGACCTTGTCGACTTCCTCCAAGCTGAGTGGAGTGAAATCCAGGATCAAACCAGAAGACACACTCAGGGCCTCGAGTTCACTCACTGTGTCAAGGTTGGCAGAGAGATCACGGTGGAGCAGCAGTACCTTATTTGCGAAAAAATCTGCAAAAGCCTCACAGCCAGTTTCCAATTCCTTATCATTTGGTCTGCTTTGTGGCAAGTTTGTAAGCATCCGATAAATAATTGGGCCAGGCGAGAATTTGCAGACGCAATCTGGGTTGCAAAGTAAGCTTTCTTTGCAGCCTTAACTGCCATCTCATAGGACTTCGTAAACAGCCTATAAGATGTTCTTGTTGCTTTGCCATGGGTGTGCCGCCATCGCCTCTCTAGCTGTCTTAGTTGTCATTTCATCAGCCGCAATTCCAGGATATACCACGGTGCAAGCTGTGAACGGCAATGAAGAGGGCGCTGGGGAGCAATCTCGTCAATGGCTGCAGAGAGTTGTTGATGCCACGTCTCCGCTAGTTCATCCAGTGAGTCGCCAAGGGGCCAAGGATCCCGCAGAGCCATTTGAAGCCGCACAGGGTCCATCTGGCTTCGCGAGTGAGCCAAAATATGCTCACCGCCTAAACAGGGTTGTGGTGGCACAACCATACGGGCATTCAGGGTGTAGTGGTCTGACCATGGCACTGCCTCAGCAGTAATCCGGTCCACCGTAACTCCCACCACAAAGATCAAATCCAGCATGTACCTGGCCTGATGGGTGGTAGTTGTAACATATTGGGAGAGTCCCAGTGTCGCCATGGATGACACCAGGTCAGTTGCCTGTAAGGAGTATGTGTCATTGGCATGGACATTGAAGTCACCCAGGACTAAAAGTCGTGGGTACTCCAACGCCCAGCCTGCTATGGCTTCCATCAAGGACAGTAAGGCACTGGCTAGTGTAGTAGGCGGATGGTACACTAGCCAGATAGCCAGCCTCTCCCCAACATCCCAAACAAGGCTGGCACACTCTATGCTGGTAATCATTGGAGACTGGAGTGCCTGGAAGGAGTAAGCCTCCCGTATAATAACTGCCACCCCTCCCCCTCTAGTCCGTGACTGGTGAAGGACTGAGTACCCAGGTGGAGCCATTTGAGAGAGAGCTACAGTCTTCATCTCGCACCCAGGTCTCGGTCATGCAGGCCAGGTCCGTTGCCTGCTCCTGCAGGAAGTCTCCTAGGACTGCAGTCTTATTATTAATGGACCTGGCATTGCACAACACCAGGGACAAAGGCGAGTAATTTCTCTTGGCCCCATTACCTGCTACCATCGGGATGGGACATAGGCTGGAAGGAGAGTGAGCATTTCCATATCTCAGTCTCCTTCCCTTCAATTTTTGTCTATTCCCACCACTATACTTTATGATGGTTTACAACCTAACTAAACACATGTTAAATGTACATGGCTGGGAAATGGCAATTATTTATTAAGCAAACTTGAAAATATTCATTTAGAATCCAAAAAGAACTTTGATCCCCTTTTCTTTCAGAGTTTCCTATCCCCCTTTCATCTTTCTCTCTACTACACCATCATTGCTCGTTTTAGTGAAATTATGCAAATATGCAACTGAATACTTTTTGAGGCACATCTTCCTGAATATGGTTTATTAAGCAAGAGCTGTATGATCAAGTTTTTACAAGTTTCTATGTTGATTTTAATGCTGGCAACACACTAGGAAACATCATCTGTACATGTTCTAAGAAGCACAACAAACAGCACAGCTGTTAGGGAGATATATAGCACACTAGAAGCAGCTGTATGGATATTTACATTTGGACTAGGTTCAAAGACTTGAAGACTCTTAGGAAGGTTAAAAAGGGGGAGGTTTTGTGTCATGATCTGCCAGAAGATGAAAATGTTAAAATACAAAGCCTAATGCAATTTCCAAGTCCCACTGGCAAAAGGGAATGTAAGGAAGAACAGCATCAGGCAGTTAGCCCATTCAGTATCACCTAATTATCACCATCACAATAAAATGGAATTGATTTCTACAAAGGTCCTTAGAGCTGGGCAAGAAATAGTCCTACATAAACTATCACTTCAACTACTGACTGATAAACACCTTAAACACATCAGACATATTCTGCTATAAGGAAAGCACAAGGGAAGGATTAAATCACATATGCTTAAGGTGTGGGTAACTTTATTTGCAAACCATATTGCCATTTGTGAGTACTTTGTGCCCTTTAGATGTGCCACTGGTGCAGAGATCCATCTTGCTATATTGCTGTCACCAGTGGAATAATGTATTTATTCTTGTCTACTAAAATATTTATAGCTTGCTTTGTTTTTTTTAAATCTTCAAAACAGCTGGCAAACTTTATAGAAACTAAAATACAACTTAAAACATAACATTAAAATAACAATAAACCAAAAAGTAGCAACATATAAATTAACCAAAAAACCCACTACTGTATAGTATTATTTTTCTTTATGTCACACTGTAGACTAGAGGATGAATATTTACATAAAAGGTGATATGCATCTTCACTGGTATCTCTCATACAACTCTAAATGAATGGTAAGTAGAATAAATGGAAATAATAATAGGGCAGTGGATACCTGCCTACTGAGTATTTTCCGGACCAAATTTTATGCTAGGCATCAATGTCAGCTATCGTAACTGGATACCAAAAACAAATACTTTACTAATATTTACACAATCAACAAGACAAGTAAGATGCTGACATTTGAGAAACATACAGAATTCTATCAAACAATTTATTAATATTGTTTCATTTTTCTAACAGAGAGTAGCTATTTTCAGTTTCTTTGGTACCTTCATGTGAACTGGCAGAGACTGACCATGAGAGAGATCTTGGGGTCGTGGTAGATAATTCACTGAAAATGTCAGGACAGTGTGCGTTTGCAATAAAAAAGGCCAACGCCATGCTGGGAATTATTAGGAAGGGAATTGAAAACAAATCAGCCAGTATCATAATGCCCCTCTATAAATCGATGGTGCGGTCTCATTTGGAGTACTGTGTGCAGTTCTGGTCGTCGCACCTCAGAAAGGATATTATAGCATTGGAGAAAGTTCAGAAAAGGGCAACTAGAATGATTAAAGGGCTAGAACACCTTCCCTATGAAGAAAGGTTGAAACGCTTAGGGCTCTTTAGCTTGGAGAAACGTCGACTGAGGGGTGACATGATAGAGGTTTACAAGATAATGCATGGGATGGAGAAAGTAGAGAAAGAAGGACTTTTCTCCCTTTCTCACAAGAACTCGTGGGCATTCGATGAAATTGCTGAGCAGACAGGTTAAAACGGATAAAAGGAAGTACTTCTTCACCCAAAGGGTGATTAACATGTGGAATTCACTGCCACAGGAGGTGGTGGCGGCCACAAGCATGGCCACCTTCAAGAGGGGGTTAGATAAAAATATGGAGCAGAGGTCCATCAGTGGCTATTAGCCACAGTGTGTGTGTGTGTGTGTGTGTATATATATATTTGGCCACTGTGTGACACAGAATGTTGGACTGGATGGGCCATTGGCCTGATCTAACATGGCTTCTCTTATGTTCTTATTAAGATCCCACTACTTCATTGAGATTCCATTACTACTATTGATATATAAGTGGAGTAGCAACAGGAATTTTATTCCCTATTAAAAATCAAAATTCATAGGGAAACTAGCTGTTCACTAAATCCTAATGCTCTGCCAAATATGTGCAGCCTAACAATCCATGGAGTCATCTCAGTCCACCTAGAATTTGGAACTGCAAGTAAATCAGAAGCCAACAACAAAGTTATCATCTGCTCCCTGGCTCTCTCTCAAACTGACATTTTTTAAGGCTGGACCTTCAGAATAATCCTTTTTGTCATGTCCCTCCATTGGCCATGCTGGCTGGGGCTGATGGGAGTTGTAGGTAAAAACATCTGGAGAGTTACCGTTGGCCCACCCCCGTTCTATCTCTTCCTCTGCAGGAAGAAACCAGTTTTGTTCTCCATTTCCTATGACAGTTACTGTCTACTTTTAATCTTGCACACTAGAATCTTTCTGGCTGACTGACAGCTGAAGGAATAAACAGTGGCTCTTCTAATCCTGGCACCAGAGATGTTAGACAGAAACGTAAAACTGCCAACTGGAACTGTCACTCAATAAAGCTATGCATCCATCAGCACTGGCACCTCCAATGAAGAGGAATTCAGGAGGATGTTCTGAATAGCAATCTTTTTCAGGCAAACAGGGCAGAGAGATCTACCATGCAACAAACGTCATGTCTGAAAATATTAACTAAGAGTTGTTGCTGCTTTAGGATCTATTTTTGAGGTACCAAATCTTCTGATAACTTAGTAATTCGTAAAGAGAATTCAGATCACATAAAGATAATTACACTTACGGATGCACATTTCCCTGCTTTCATAAAATCCAGGGCAACACTGAGATTTCCGTCGGTACATAGTTTTTTCTCCATGTCTGTAGGCAGTACGGTAACTGATTCTATCAAACATATACATTAAAAATTTGTTAACAGTGTATTTTAAAACATCCAACCAAAGATATTTAGGGATTTTGTGGACTGACCTATATGTCAAAATCCACAAACAAAACTGATTAGAGTATCCATATTACCAGAGTTTTTTTGTAGTAGAAACTTCTTTGCATATTAGGCCACACACCCCTGATGCAGCCAATCCTCCAAGAGCTTACAGGGCTCTTAGTACAGGGCCTACTATAAGCTCTAGAGGACTGGCTACATCAGGGGTGTGTCGCCTAATATGCAAAGGAGTTCCTGCTACAAAAAACCTCCCTGCATATTATTGCTTTCCTCAAGAAACCACTACTTCAAGTATTTTCTAAACTAGCTTATAATTTGACAGGTAAAGAAAAAAAAATAACTTTAAGAATACAATTTCTAAATATGAGACACTGAGATCTCAGTACTGTGACCTACGTCTTTTTCTGGTCCAATGTTTTGGCATAAATTCAAAACATATACAGTATAATCTGAAAGCAATAACAGGACAATCATAACAAAGCAAATCAGGAGTAAAGAAACTTAAAATATTGAATTGGCTTCTTTTTATACTAATGAACATAAAGCATACGAAGTAAGATTCAAGAGCAGCAATCCTTTACCAAACAGCATGATCCCTAGTCAATGTTAAGGCTAGCACTGATGCAACCCATCCTGCCCTCCTTCTCATGATCTGCCTCAATTCATAGAATCAGCACTACTGTCAGATGACCACAGAGCCTCTGTTTAAAAACCTCCAAGAAAGGAGAGCCTACAAACTCCCGATGAAGCCTGTTTCACTGAGGAACAGCGTTAACCATCAGGAAGTTCTTCCTAATGTTTAGTCAAAACCTCTTCTGATTTGCACCTACATAACCTGTAGATACAGCCCTGTGGCACAGAGTGGTAAAGCTGCAGTACTGCAGTACTAAGCTCTGAGTTTGATCTGGTGGAAGCTGGGTTCAGGTAGCCGGCTCAAGGTTGACTCAGCCTTCCATCCTTCCAAGGTAGGTAAAATGAGTACCCAGCTTGCTAGGGGGAAAGTGAAGATGACTGGGGAAGGCAACGGCAAACCACTCTGTAAAAAATTCTGCCATGAAAACGTCATGATGCGATGTCACCCCAGAGTCGGAAACAACTAGTGCTTGCACAGGGGACTACCTTTACCTTTTTAACCTGTAAAAGTCAGGTTCATTACAAATGGTTGATGAATAGCTTAGTATACTCTCTTTTTAACATGAAAATGCAGCCAGTTATCTCCTATAAGGGGTTAGTCTAACAAAGCAAACTGAAAGCAGTTAGTTTATTGGGGGGGGGGGGATTACCTGTGTCGCGTGCATTTAAACCAGTTCAGTATATCAGTACAGCTGGTGTAGTAAATTTGATCAAAAGGATGTGGATAAGATTCTTGCACTGTAACAGAATAACTGGGCAGAAACAAAAAGAAGTTACTAGACATGTCCACTAGTACAACCTCTGCTGATCTGAAGCAGAAACAGCTGCCAATTTAGGCTTCCAAAAGCTGCAGACAATGATGGCATTCAGACACCATAACAAACAGAGGTTTGTCCATGATGAGCACAAACATAATTTGTTGCCAAGCCTCATTGCTCTCCTTCCCCCCTTCACATGCAGAGCAATGTGAATTTAATTTAAGCAATGTGAATAATTTAAGACTTTTGCATTCAGAAAACTTTGAATTTAACTCCAGCTCAAAACAAATTAGTCTAAGAATATTTTAAATCAAACATTGACCATTTTCCCACTGACCTTACTCCAGAGCGACGTCCCTCTTCACCGCGCAGCAGCTGCGCGGATTTCCCACCAACTGCTGCGCACAACCAGGAAGTGCTGCGGCTTTTGCGTCGCAGATGTAAACCGCTAAAAAACAGTTTACATCTGTGACGCAAAAGCCGCAGCTCTTCCTGGTTGTGCGCAGCAGTTGGTGGGAAATCCACGCAGACGCTGCGCGGTGAAGAGGGACGTCGCTCCGGAGTAAGGTCAGTGGGAAAACGGCCATTGTGTGTTTCTTAGTAGGTAAAACTCTTTTATTATAATAGTGCTGTAAATTATGAAAATAAATGGCACACTTTTTTTCTGGTGAAGATCTGGGTTTATATCTACATCAAATCACAGACCAAGCTTGGTATCTCAACATCTAATAAAGACACATCAACTTTCTCAGTTATAATGTTTTCTTCCCAGTTTGTAAGAAACAGTCTCCCACCAGTTCACACACAGGAATGGAGAAGTTCAGCATAAACCAGAAGTCTGCTATGATGCATTATGATGGATGGGCCCAGAATGGGCACAGATTGAGAAATTTCAGTTCGGTTTGTGAACTGAACCAGCTAGATTCCCAAACTGGTCCACAAATTGAACCAGTTTGCGAACTGCTTCAAATAAAAAATGCCTCCCTGGGGCCTAGAGGCTCCAAAATTGCAGGAAATCTCCAACTTATTCTCCTCTAAGTGCCCACCAAATTTGGTAAAGATTGGTCTTAGACCCCCAAACAAGGTGCCTATGGACACTGCTTTTCAATAGGAGGTCATGAGCCGGTTCAGGAGTGTACTAAACAGAGCTTGGTAGAAGCATTCGCCTTGCAGAGAGCCTCCTGGTAGGGTTGCCAATCCCCAGGTGGGGGCAGGGGATCCCCCGATTTGGGGGCCCTCCCCCCACTTCAGGGTCATCAGAAAGTGTGGGGAGGGGAGGGAAATGTCTGCTAGGAACTCTATTATTCCCTATAGAGATTTATTCCAATAGAAAATCATGGAGAATTGATCCACGGGTATCTGGGGTTCTGGGGGGGCTGTTTTTTGGGGGTAGATGCACCAAATTTTCAGTATAGCATCTAATGCCTCTCCTCAAAATACCCCCAAGTTTCAAAAAGATTGGACCAGGGGGTCCAATTCTATGAGCCCCAAAAGAAGGTGCCCCTATCCATTATTTCCTATGGAAGGAAGGAATTGAAAAGGTGTGCCATCCCTTTAAATGTGATGGCCAGAACTCCCTTTGGAGTTCAATTATGCTTGTCACAGCCTTTATCCTGGCTCCACCCCTAATGTCTCCTGGCTCCACCCCAAAGTCTCTTGGCTCCACCCCCAAAGTCCCAAGATATTTCTTGAATTGGACTTGGCAACCCTACCTCCTGGGGGTGTCCCTTCATATGCCCAACAACTTACATGCAAGTTGGATTTGTGGGGTCTGAGTCATGGAACCCCAAGCAAGGAGATCCCAGGAAAGTGCTTTTTAGAGAGATGTTTGGTGTGGGTTCATGAGTGCATACACCAGCCCACTGTCCATCTGACAGAAAATGTATTCACTGGTCAGGACTATACCAGCCACCCACCCCACCCAGGCTCAGGAGCCACCCTTAAGCTGTGGGTGCCTGCTGCCAGCTGGCCCCACCCTCCCTCCCTTTGCAGGCTGTCTCAGTAACAACTGGGCAGGGCTGACCCTCCCATCCTTCCTGGGGCCCAGGAGCCACCTGCACAGCTGTGGGTGGCTGTGTTTCCCCAGGCCTACCCTCCACTTTCGGCCAACATGATTGCTGGGCAGGCCTCACCCTCCTGCCTTGCCAAGGAGCCACCCACACAGCTGTGGGTGGCTGGGTCTCTCCAGGCCAACCACTCACTCCAAAACAAAAATGAGATTACAGGGACTGGGGTCCAGGAGCCACCCTCATTGTTCTGAGTAGCAGTGTCTCCTTGGGCCCACCCTCCAGCTCCAGGCAATGTGATAACCAGACAAGGCCCACTTCCCACCCTGCCTGGAGATCAGAAGCCACCCAAAGCTGTGAGTAGCTGTGCCTCCTCAGCAGCGCTGGCTCTACAGCACATGGCGCCCAAGGCAGCCCCCCCCCTGCTGCACTCCACTCACCCCCGCCGTGCTGTGCTTGCCCCCCCAGCTCACTGCGGCAAAGCTGAGTGCTACTACCAGCTTTTTGCAGCTGCATCTGCATGTTTTGTGAAGAGACAGGTGGAGGAGACTTCTCCACCCTCCTTTCCAGAACTGGAAGTGAGGGGGAGAGTGAAGTCTCCTCCATCCGTCTCTTCACAAAACACGCAAACACGGCTGCGGGAAGCCAGTAGTAGGGCTTAGTGTTGTGGTGAGCTTCAGGGAGGAGAGGGCAGCGGGAGCGCAGTGGAGGGGCAGCAGGAGCATGGCAGAAGGGAGGGGGCTGGCAGTAGTGGTGGTGGCAGGGGGGAGGGAGGCAAATTTAGGTGGTTGCCTTGGGCACCGGGGGGGAGCCCAATTCAGTGCACCCTCCATCCCAGCACCCTAGGCAACTGCCTAGTTTGCCTAGTGGACAAGCCGGCCCTGTTCCCCAGACCAACTCTCCACAGATGGAAATGTGATTACTGGGCAGGGCTGCCCCCCCCCGTCCTGCCCATTGTCTGGAAGCCACTTGCAATTGTGCCTCCCCAGGACCATCATCCACATCCAGCCAGTGTGATTGGTGGGCATGGCTAACACTCTGGCTCTGCCTGGGGCCCAGGAGTCACCCACACAGTTGCAGATAGTTGTGTCGCTCTGGCCCAGCTCCCACCACCAGCTAATGTGATTGCTGGGCAGGGCCAACCCTCTTGCCCTGCCTGGGAGCCACCCACACAATTGTGGGTGGTCATGTCGCCCCAAGCCAACCCACCTACATCCAGATGGAAATGTGATTTCTAGGCAGAGCTGACCCTTCTGCCCAGTCTGGATCCCAGGAGCCACCCACACAGTTGTGGGTGGCTGTGTCTCCCAGGCCAACCCACCCACTTCCAGATGGAAATGTAACTGGGCAGGGCTGGCCCCAAAGCCAATACCTGTGGAACAACTCAGGCAGCAACCCCAAGAGAAAGAGAGGTGTACTGCAGGAGAGCAGCAAGGAAGCATCAGGCAGTGGGATCCCAAAAAGTGGTAGGGTGGGTGTCAGAGATTCACATGAAGGAGGGAATGACTGTGGAACAACTTGGGCAGCAACTCCAGGAGAAAAAGGGGTGTATTGGAGGAGAACAGCAAGGAAGCCCCAGACAGTGACTCTGAAACTCTGAAACAGTGCAAACAGCAGGACCTCAAAAAGTGGTGGGATGGGTGTTAGAGATGCAGAAGGAAGCCAAGCCAAGGCAATGACTATGCAACAATTTTGGCAGAAAACCCAGGAAAGGGGGAGAGGTTGAGATGGAGAACAGTGATGAAACCCAAAGCGGTCACTCTGAAGCAATCCAGGCATGGACAATTCAAGGAAAAGTGGGGTGGGGGGGAGAGAGATGAAAAGCAATCACACCATTTGCAGCAGAGAAATGAACCAGGGAGGAGAAATTGCAGCACAGAAACCCAGCCTCACTAAAAAGCTAGGATAGGTCCACACCAAGCATGTGATTCCCAATTCATGGCTCATGAATCTCCACCTGGGCTACGTTTGGCCTGGACTTCTGAGTCTGAACTGGTTTGTGCCCATCCCTAATTATTAGCATGTGCACATGTGCACATTTCTCATAAAAATTTATTTGTATTATCTGCACACATTTTTATTAGCCAGGAAACTGGAGCTGGATGATCCTACTCTAGAAATAATTATGACAAATACAGCACAAATGTGAAAAACCTGATTTTACCTTGAAGAATAATCTTGGTAATTGGATGTAAAACAAGAATTTAAATCTTGCTTTCCTGTTCACAGGTTTCTAGCATTTTGTACATTTGTAAGCTTCTCTGGAGATCCTTGAGATCCTTGAAAACTTCTTTTTTAGGAAAGTAAAAACTGGAATTTTCCTAAGTCTAATAAGTACGAACTTATGAGAATATGAACAATATTGCTTTGTAGGTTGCCTGTAAAATACATGACATATTGCATAACCACACTAGAGTTATTTATCACTGCCTAAGAAAATACTGTGAGAATTAATCAAACTAGACTGGCATTCTGCTCATTCCTTATTCAGAGGCAGTATTCTAAATTTCTTGTAAAATCTCAACTGAATTGTCATTACACTTCAATTTAATACATAATAAATAATTATTAGGTGGGCACACATTTAGAATTGCCAAAGATACAAACATAACAAGTTGAAGAAAGCTAATTTACTTGTATATTCTATCATCTATTCCAGTACAACTAAAGTTCTATTATAGTTTTCCAGATTGTGGTTTTTAATGTTCTTTGCTCCTGCCATTCCCCATGCAGGAAGACAGCTGAAAAATTACTATATTTTGAAATAACCACTGGACAGATGGGGGACTCTTGATTGTCTGTTTTCACCAGCAACTGTTTGTTACGAATTTGCTGTGAAATATACTAGAGATTAATTTAGTGACTTTTCTAATGTGTGACCTTGGAAAGCTAAAGATATAACAACGTATAGGAATAAAGATGAAATAGTAGCAATAATTATTTGAAAATTTGGTATGGCACAGAATAATCGCCCCAGCCCTTAAGAATTCCAATGGACATACAATGTTCCTGTGTATGTTATTTCTCCTTTAACTTTAGGGTAGTGCATAGCTTCATATACATGACCAATGCACAGATCTGCCCCCTGTACTGAAGTAAATAATACACTGTTCTGAAGTTATGTATTTCTGAATTTCCTGTCTCCTCTTCAAAATAAGAAAGTAATTAAGCCAACAAGTTTTAATGTAAAAAAAGATTCATAATTATACCTGGATAGCTTCCAATAGGCTAATTATAGTCTGAACATGCAGATTTCCCCACTGAGTTAATTGGATTAAATGTATCATTCATTTCTAGTGTGACTGTTACTTATAATGAGTTATGTTCCCTAATCCAGACATGGATACATTTTAATGTAAAATTAAGTATGCATATTTCCTTGAGTTTTGTAATTTTTTTCTATACAGTAACATCAGAATATGGTCCATGGGGTTGGATTCTAGATGTCTGCTCTGTTGCGTCTAACATTTTCCTCCTATGCCTCTTCCCTGGAAAAATAATAATATCTTGTATGTCAACAGAAAGCTCTGTGCCAGAAGACCATGACTGCGCCATTGCCAATGGCAAAGGTAATATTCAATTCATAACTTTTTTTCTACACATGCAATACACACCTTAAATATAATGAATTAAAATAAGCATAAACTACTAGCAAAATATCATGAGAATTTAATTAACAAAAATGTTACCTCTCCCAGTGGCTACACACGTTGGGATCCTCAAGGTTAAGGGATAAAGTTATATCTATCCAATGGCATAAAAATATAAGTGGGAAATAAACAAACCAGTCCAAATAAAGAACCATCTTCTCAATAGGCAGTCCTGTAAAAAGAGAGAAACATTTGCTATAGTATTGCTATATTATTCAAGCAATAAAGGAATTTTAAAATTCCTTTAATTCCTTTAATTTTTAAAAAGAATTTTTTTCTACAACACTGTGCTCGCTGCAAAATGATAAGGAACAAAAATCAAGAATATAAAACCAATACTCATACAAACAAGAAAAAAATGGCCTGCCTTCTTAGTTGTGGGACAACTTTTAGCAGAATGCAGGCATTGACAGAAAACACCTCAGAATCCCCTGTTATAAATGTTTGACTATAACACATTGAAGTGGGCTTTATAGCTGTATGATTAGCAGTATTTGTATTAAACACTTAAATCAAATATACTCATCTTTCCGGGAAACCATGGGTTGCCGGATGTAAGGACCAAACGCAATCCGCCTATGAAGATCTGTGGCAGGAAGTTTAATTGGCCAGGATTGGACCTGGCCAGGAAAAGGGTTGTTCCGGGAAATATATATAATCGGGCACCCAGCCCCGCCATGTTGTCTTTGTGATGTACTCACCAATAAAGCATATTGCCTTATAAACGTCTCAGAACTCAGTACATTACACTGGTGACGAGGGTGGGTATGTGGCGCCCAACTTGGCTTACAACTTGGCTGTAGAAAATGAAGGTTGTAGGAAATTTCTACAACTTGGTTGTAGAAATGTAGAAAAATTTTAAATTCCATAAACATGCCATGTAGTATGATTTTATATACTAAGTTGTAAATGATGCATTTTATGTTGCTTAAGTAATAAAATAAGTTTAGTTCTGAAGTTTACTTTTGAAATAAAGTATGTCATATATTTCATTCCACCCCCTTCTCATCTCTCCCCACCACTGGGGAAAAGATTTCTAAACAAACAAACAAACCCCAAAGCCTTTCTCTCCCATGCCTTCAAAAATTCCAGACATTTTACATCTCTAGAATTTGTGGCTACATCATCGTTTTAGTAGTATCCTGTGCAATAAACAGAGATTTTCCCTAAATATGTCAGGGAGTCCTATTCAGACAATGACCAATATATTTCAAAAGCCATTCCCAAAACTCTAAAGTGGTTGTGTGAAAAAGTCCTGTAATGTACTGAGTTCTGAGATGTTTATAACGCAACATGCTTTATTGGTGTGTACATCACAAAGACAACATGGCGGGGCTGGGTCCCCGATTATATACATTTCCCAGAACAACCTTTTTCCTGGCCAGGTCCAATCCTGGCCAGTTAAACTTCCTGCTACAGATCTTCATAGGTGGATTGCGTTTGGTCCTTACATCTGGCGACCTGCGGTTTCCCGCTGGTTACCTCAGCACGTGCGCAGTTGTGCTGTGCAGTAAATTTAGGGACCGAAATGTAAGACACAACATTCCTCCCCCCCTAGTTCAAGATATATAGTTTTTTAAATAAGCGGGTGGCTGCCGCTACCTTTGCGACCGAGGTTCGATCTGGGGAACTGGAGCTGCGGCCGTTGCATCAGGGGCTGCTGGTTCCTCGAGGTGGGGCGAGGCTGAAAGAGCGCTATCCAGTGCCTGTGGCCACACTGGAGACTCACCCTGCACCTCCGCTGTAGAGGGGTCGCTCCAGCCTCTGTGAGGCTCCTCCGCTGGCGAGGCTGGCAAGGCAGGGTTACTGCCGGTGGTGGTTCAGCGATCTCCCTGCTCCCCCAGGCCCTGCCAGTACTTCTGGCAGGATGCAACGGTGCAACTCGTCTATGTGTCTGCGGAGGAGCTGACCCCCCTCTGATGAGACCTTGTATGAGCGGGACCCGGTGACCCGCAGCACTCGGGCTGGTATCCACTCCGGCCCACTCGCAAAGTTCTTTGCGTAGAACAGATCCCCTGGGAAGAACTCCCTAGTGGCCTCCCAGGTCTCGGGGAAGCCGCAGAGGTCTGGGGCCCGGTCAGGATGCAATCTATCTAGCTTAGTGGTTAACCTCCGGCCCATGAGTTGCTCTGCAGGGCTTAGGCTGATGACTGGGTTAGGGGTGACCCGGTTCCCAAAAAGGAAGGATGCCAGGCGTTGATCCCAATCCCCCTGAACTATGCGCCCCAGGGCCTTCTTGGTGGTGCAAACCATGTGCTCCGCTTGGCCGTTAATGGCTGGATGAAAGGGAGCAGACCGTATGTGTTGGATGAGGTACCTATTCAGAAACTCCTGGAAGTCCCGGGAGGTAAAAGCGATACCGCTGTCCATCACTACGGTCTCTGGGATCCTGTGATTGCAAAAGACTCTCTGCAGGGCTCTGACTGCGGCCGCGGTGGAGGTTGAAACTACGAGAATCACCTTCAGCCACTTCATGTAAGTGTCCACCAGGATGAAGAATATTTGACCCTGGTATGGCCCTGCGAAGTCTAGGTGTAGCCGGGACCAAGGCACGCGATTGGACTCCCAGCGGTGGATGGGGGTGCTGGTTATAGGACTATAGGTTGGCTGCTGGGTGGGAACGCAAAAAGGAAGCAGGAAGAGGCAAAATGCTACAAAGGTTGCCAGGGAAAGGAAAGAGGAAGTTGTGAGAGACGTGAAGAAACAAGTGAGAGACCAAGGGGAAAGGTCACAGCGAGTGGCCAAAGGTAAAACCATAATGTTTTTGGCAATTCCGAGACAAGACTGATGTTGGTGCTGTGTGGATCTGGCTGGGATTCTTGGCAAGGCTAGCACCTTCTAACCCACCACTCTATCTCTTCATCCATCCCTGGCCACCATACATAGGACTGATGTCACTTATACGAAAGGCCGGAAATTTTTTTTGTATTTTTAATATGTGTGTGTGCATATTTTTAATATGTGTGTGTGTGTATGCGCCTGGAAGTCATGGCACTCTCTAGTGACTGACCCCTACCGGGAGCCTGGAGAATATTCAAGTAGCTGGCTGAATAAAGCCTGCCCCTACCTCCCGACCACTGGTATTCCAAGGAGATGTCCCATCCAAGTATTTTCCAGAGTCAACCCTGCTTAGCTTCCAAAATTTGATGAGACTGGGCTTGCCAAGGCTATCCAAGTCAGGGCGGAAAGACCAGATTTTTTAATTTTCAGTTTATTTTTCTCCAACCAGCACGCTATGCAGCAGAAAGAAACACCAACTGGGGATGCGGATTCCCATTGGCAGCCCTAAAGTGGATACAAGGGGAAATTCAGCAAATTCTTCTGGTAGTTGTTTATCTCTGTCCAGTGCTGTAGAATCACTAACTTTATTATTTAATGTCTCACAATAATGTATGATGCTTCCATACTACAAAACTGGATATTGTAGATTTCCTATAATAAAGATGGAACTGCACAACAAATTAAACACCTATCTCCCTGGTCTTAGGCTAATATATATGTGTTATGTCTTGCAATTCAGTCTTAATGTTACAACACAGTGAATGCTACAGAGGCAACCCAGGAAGCCCACGGGTCCCTGGATGTAGCTCGCTAACATGCTCTGCCAATCAAGATCTGTGGCGGGAAGTTTAACTGGCCAGGATTGGACCTAGCCTGACGGAGGGGTTGTTCTGAGGAATGTATAAATCGGGACCCAGCCCGCGTGTCTCTCTCTTGTAATGTACTCGCCAATAAAGTATATCACCTTCAACACATCTCGTCACTCAGTACATTACAGTGGCAACGAAGGTGGGATCCTAGCCAGGTAACTCCCCAAGCGGGACTTCGCAGACCTGGCTGGAGACGAGGAAGGCACGCAGTCTAGGGAGACTGAAGCGCCCGCCGCCACCACCACCATGGCTAACCTGAGTGTGAAGATGGGCCACCTTACAGAGTTCGACCCTGCCAACCTCGATAGGTGGGAGACCTACACGGAGTAAGTCTTCTGCTACCAACGAGAGAACATGATCATGGACGACAGCCGTAAGAGAGATGTGCTCCTGAGTGTTGGCGGGGAGGCCACATTCAAGATCGCAGAGGGTCTTTCGGCCCCCGCGAAGATCACGGAGAAAACGTGCGAGGAGATAGACTCCTGACCAGGCACTTCTTGCCCCAGCCATCCATCAACGCCTGCCGATTTCTCTTCCACAAGAGGGATCAAGGGGCGGGAGAGACAGCCACAGTCTACTTGGCCGCCCTCTGCCAACTTGCGGGGAACTGCAGCTTCGACAAGCTGGATGAAGCCCTGGGGGATCGATTCGTCTGGGGCCTCCAAGATGAAAGACTGCAGCAAAAGCTCTTCGCAAAGGAGGAGCTCACCCTGCAACTTGCCTTCAACGAAGCCACTGTGTTTGAGAGAGCCACAAAAGCTTTCCACAACCTGCGAGCAGAAGCCATCCACCAAGAGCAGATGGCACCAGGCAACCCAGGGGAGGAGAAGGAGGCACACCAGCTTCATCGCCAACCAAGAATGGGGCCGAGAGCAACCACTCGGCCACGAGCGACCCAGAGACCAGCCAACACCAAATGTGCCAGCTGTGGGGATTCACACGAACAAAGGGACTGCCCCTATTGCAACGGAGACTGCAGGAATTGTGGGAGAGTGGGCCACATAGCGTGGGCTTGCCAGGCCAAGGCCATCTGCAGACACCAGCCCACCCACCACGACTCATCCGATGACTACTCGACCGCATCAACTAGCCTGCAGGTAATGAACTTGCCCCTCAAGACCCCCGATAAGGTCAGGGTGTCGGTCCGAATCGAGTGCACTCCATGCCTAATGGAGCTGGACTCGAGCTCCTCCATCTCCATAATTTCAGAGGAGTCCCTAAGAAAACTTTGCCCCCGTGGGAAGCCCAGGCTGCGACCGGCTGATTTCATATTGCGGAACTTCCAAAAAAAACCCATACAGATTTTGGGTTGGGCCACTGTTAGGGTAGAGTTTAAGAACTTTAGGGGCAAACTGGACATACTCGTGGTCAAACGCCAGCTCACCACATTACTGGGGCTAGCCTGGTTCTGACCGCTGAGTATTCAGATAGTGGGGCAACTAGAATGATTAAAGGGCTGGAGCACTTTCCCTATGAAGAAAGGTTGAAACGCTTGGGACTCTTTAGCTTGGAGAAACGTCGACTGCGGGGTGACATGATAGAGGTTTACAAGATAATGCATGGTATGGAGAAAGTAGAGAAAGAAGTACTTTTCTCCCTTTCTCACAATACAAGAACTCGTGGGCTTTCGATGAAATTGCTGAGCAGACAGGCTAAAACGGATAAAAGGAAGTACTTCTTCACCCAAAGGGTGATTAACATGTGGAATTCACTGCCACAGGAGGTGGTGGCGGCCACAAGTATAGCCACCTTCAAGAGAGGTTTAGATAAAAATATGGAGCAGAGGTCCATCAGTGGCTATTAGCCACAATGTGTGTGTATATATAAAAATTTTTGCCACTGTGTGGCACAGAGTGCTGGACTGGATGGGCTGTTGGCCTGATCCAACATGGCTTCTCTTATGTTCTTATGAGGGTGCAGCAGCTGCGAACACAAGATTTCGAGCACGAGTGCTGGGAATTTCCGGAAGTGATGCGTCCCTAGGATCCTACACCTCACCTTACCCCTCGATCCCCACGTGAGACCGATAAGGCTGAAGGCCAGGCGAGTTCCGTTCGCTCTTAAGCCAAAAATAGAAGTGGAGCTAGACCACCTCACGGCCCAGGGAGTCCTAGAACCGGTTTCCTACGCTGCCTGGGAAATATCCATAGTCACTCCAGTGAAGCCTAATGGGGATGTGCGCATCTGCGCTGACTATTAGTGCACAATAAATAAGACACTTCAGGACAATCCATACCCCATTCCAGTGGTCAGCCACGTGCTGGCAGCACTAGCAGGCTCTTAGGTTTTTGAGAAACTGGATTTGGCCCAGGTGTACCAGCAACTCCCGGTGGACGCTGAGACAGCAGAAGCCCAGACCATTGTGACCCACAGGGGAGCTTTTTGGGTGCGGTGGTTGCAATTTGGGGTTAGTATGGCTCTGGGGATTTTTCAGAGCATAATGGATTCTCTTCTCAAAGGGATTCCCAGGGTGCAGCCGTTTTTCGACAACGTTTTGATCGCTGCCCCGGACGCTGAGTTCAGCAGCCGTATGCGTGAGGTACTCCACCGTTTCCAGGCAGCAGGACTTAAAGTAAAACAGGAGAAGTGTTCTCTTGGGGTGTCGAGGGTAGAGTTCTTGGGGTTTGCAGTAGACGCCGTGGGCATCCACCCGACGGCCGACAAGACCAGGGCTATTGTCCACGCACCAGCCCCCACGTGCAAGACGGAGTTACAAAGTTTCGTGGGATTATTAAATTTCTATCATTCATTTTCGCCCCACAAAGCGGCCATCGCAGAACCCCTTCATAGGCTCCTAGACAAAAACGTCCCATGGGTCTGGGGAAAGAAGCAGGCCGCCGCTTTTCAGGCAGTCAGGGACCTACTAGTTTCCAACAAGGTGCTCCACCATTTTGACGAATCCTTAACAGTGATACTGGCTTGCGATGCTTCCCCGTACGGGGTGGGCACCGTCCTAGGGCACCAACTCCCGGACGGGAGGGAGGTTCCCATGGCCCATTATTCGAGAACCCTGACCCTCGCCGAGCGCAATTACGCCCAGATAGACAAGGAGGCCTTGGCAATAGCGGCGGGTGTGCATAAATTCAACAACTACCTGTACGGTAAGCATTTCACGATTACCACGGACCATAAGCCGCTACTGGGCCTCCTCGCCCCAGACCGCCAGACGCCGCAAATTCTGTCACAGCGCATCCTGCGGTGGAATCAGTTCCTCGTTCATACACATATGCCCTGGTCCACCGTCCGGGCAAAGCTATGGGACACGCAGACGCCCTCAGCCACCTGCCGCTGCCCTCGATAGACCCGGCCCACCATGTGATGCTTATAGAGACTCTACCGGAGAGGCCCCTCCACACCGCCAAGGTAGCTAAGGCCACAGGGAGAGACCGCATCCTCGCCCGTGTTTTAGACTGGGTGGGAAGGGGATGGCCCGCGGGCAAACAAGACACAGAATTCAGGGCATTCGCATCACACAGAGAAGAACTGTCCATGCACAAGGGGTGCCTTCTCTGGGGAAGCAGGGTGGTGGTTCCCTCCCCCATTGCGGAAACAAGTACTGGAAGCCCTACACAAAACACATCCGGGAATAGTGCGGATGAAGGCCCTGGCACGCAGCTATGTATGGTGGCCAGGAATGAAGAGATTGAAGGGTGGGTCTGAAGGTGCCGACCCTGCCAAGAGTCCCAGCCTGATCCGCCCAGTGCCCCTGTCCACCGCTGGGAGTCCAATAGGAGGCCATGGTCCCGGTTACACCTAGACTTTGTGGGGCCATACCAGAGCCAAATATTCTTTATTCTTGTAGATGCATACACCAAGTGGTTGGACGCTATTCCCGTAGCTTCAACCTCCATGGCGGCAACGGTCAGAGCCTTGCGTAGGGTCTTTTGTACACATGGGATTCCCGATACCCTCGTCACGGACAATGGGACCGCTTTCACCTCCCGGGAATTCCGGGAGTTCTTGAATAGATACCTCATATAGCACATTCGGTCCGCCCCCTTCCATCCGGCCACCAATGGTCAAGCAGAGCGCATGGTGCACACCACGAAAGAGGCCCTGGGCGCATTGTACAGGGGGATTGGGACCACCGCCTGGAAGCCTTCCTATTCAATAAAAGAATCACCCCCAACCCCATCACCAGGTTAAGCCCTGTCGAGTTACTAATGGGGAGGAAGTTGATCACGAGGCTAGACAGCTTGCATCCTGACCGGGCCATGGACCTCCGCAGTTCCTCCGAAACCAGGGAAGCCGCTAGAGGGTTCTTTCCGGGGAATCCGGTGTACGCTAAGAACTTTGCAAGCGACCCAGAGTGGCTAGCCGCCCGGGTGCTGCGGGTGACCGGGTCCCGCTCCTATGAGGTCTCGTCGAAGGGGAGGCAGATCCTAAGGAGGCATATCGACCAGCTGCGCCGCCGCACTTTGCCGGAGGAACCGACAGGAATCGGGGGAGGGGGGAGAACTGACAGCAACACCCCCAGAAGCTACCCAGCCCATGCCGGCCACACCGACTATACGAGCGGAAGAGCACCCCAGCGGTGGGGGCGATCCCCCCAGAGGGGGGATTCCAGAAGGGCAACAAAAGGCGGACAGTCCTCTTCTGGCGTCACCCCAACTCGAGGAACCAGCCGCCATGCTTGCCACGGCGGCCGCTCCAACTCCCCAAATAACCCCGAGGAGGTCGACCAGGGAGCGCAGAGCACCAGCCTACTTGAAAGACTTTGTGTCCTGAACTAGGGGGGGAGGAGTGTTACATCTTGCAATTCAGTCTTAATGTTACAACACAGTGAACGCTACAGAGGCGACCCGGAAAGCCCACGGGTCCCCGGATGTAGCTCGCTAATACTCTCCGCCAATCAAGATCTGTGGCGGGAAGTTTAACTGGCCAGGATTGGACCTGGCAGGACGGAGGGTTGTTCCGGGGAATGTATATAATCGAGACCCGGCCGGCGCGTCTCTCTCTTGTGATGTACTCGCCAATAAAGTATGTTGCCTTCAACACGTCTCGTCACTCAGTACATTACAATATGACTTTTCTTGTTTATTTGAAAAACAAAATAATTTAAATTAAATAGAATTCTGCATCCATAAAAAATGCCTCCGAGAACTTTATTGCAAAGCAATACAAAAAAGTGCAACAAAATAATTGAGTTTTTTCTTAAAATTGACTGCTCCACCAAAATTGAGTATTGGAAAAAATAAGATAGAAGTAGCTACTAGTGTGAGAAAAATGTTCTATAAAGATAAAAAGGTTGTCGTGGGAAATGTAAGAAGCAGTAATCCTAAGTACATTTATATTTTTCCCCTTAATTCTCAAACCACTATCAACTTACATACAAATAACATATAATAGTCAATGAATTATGTTAAACTGGAATAAAAGTATATTTGCAATCTGATTTCAAGCATAGTGTTGGTTCCCTTATTATAAGAGATTAAGAAAATAAATTGTTTCCTTTTTTAAAATGTCAATAGATTTCTTTCTGAATGTGTTTAATAAGAGAACTGACGGTAAAAAAACCTCAATGATTTGCATGAACCCCCTAGTGTACAACTTGATTGCATCCTAGAGCTTTTGCTTAATTATTATGAAAAATCAAAACGGAAAATCAGTACAACTGATTAGCATTGCTAAATTGTTTATATTAGCTATAAAAATGCAGGAGGTTTATTTAACTCTTACTATCTATATCAGGCAGAAATACATTTTATATCATAGAAGAAGACGAAGAAGAAGAAGACCACAGATTTATACCCCACCCTTCTCTCTGAATCAGAGTCTCAGAGTGGTTTACAATCTCCTATACACAACTGATAATACACAAGAAAACAAATCTAAATTTCTTATCTCAACATTTATATTTCTACAGAGAACTGTAAATTTAAAAAATTAAATAAACTTAGTAACCACAATGGAGTCCATGTGGCCATTAAAATACACACAATTTCTCATGGATAGACATAACTATCAACCACATTCCAGTGCAACCAATAATGCTAACATTTATTAGGCTGTAATGAAATATATTGGTGGATTAATTAGGGCATTCATTGGTGGAAAGTTAACAGGCTGGATGAGAATGTGTTGTGGCAAGGGAGAATTATAAATTCTCAATGCAAACTAAAGAATCCCAGCAGAACAAGGTCCAGTGTGGCAAACCCAACACAGACAATATCGCGCCACAGAATCTAAATCAAACCAACAAAGCAAAAGACACTGCTGCAAGCCTGAAAGAACCAATATTGAACCAGAGAGTCCCAGAAGAACCATGGACCTGTGCAACAAAACCAACACAACCAATGTCACCCCAGAGAATCCAAGGTAAACAAACTTCAACAAGGAACACTGTAGCAAGAACAGAACCTATTTCAAACCAGAAAATCCAAGCCAAACAAACCTGGCAGGCCAATACCAAGACTTGGCAAGAAGAAACTGGCACAAACACACTGTAAAGTTGAAGAAAAACGGTTCTTGAGAGCCTTAAAATGCTGTCCTCAAATATTTCCATATATTTCTGACTATTGCCATAATTTTTCAGGACCTATTTATCAGTTTCCCCAAAACATTTCAGTTTAAAGAATTTTATTAATAACATATGGTAACATTATCCATTAATAACTTTTTTTTAATCCTCCCCATATGCTATTTTGTAAATCTTCCTCCCCCCGTTACTTGACTCCCACCGATGTTATAAACTTAAAATGTTAACACTTAAAGGTACCCTTAAACCATATGAACCATATAAGCCTAGATTCATGTTCTTTTTTTTCTAATACTTAATCATTAAAAAATTGTCCAATGTCCTTTTATTTTCCATTGTTTTTCTACATAACCTCTAAACTTTTTCCACTCCTTTCTATAAACTTCCAAATCATAGTCTCTTAAGATTCTTGTTAGTTTATCCATCTCACTCCATGTTATTACTTTTGTAATCCAATCCCATTTTTCTGGTATTTTTTCTTGCTTCCGTAACTGCGCATACAATGTCCTAGCCGCTAAAAGCAAGTACCAAATCAAAGTTCTATCTTCTTTTGGAAATTTCTCCATTTGTAATCCCAACAGAAATGTTTTTTCTACTTTCTTAAATTCATATCCCAAGATCTTAGAAATTTCTTGTTGAATCATCTGCCAATACTTTTTTGCTCTTTCACAAGTCCACCACATATGGTAGAAAGAACCATGTTTTTTTATATTTCCAACATCTATCTGGCATCTTATTGTTCATCTTTGCCAACTTTTTAGGGGTCATATACCATCTGTACATCATTTTAAAACAGTTCTCTTTAATACTCTGACATGTTGAAAGTTTCATAGAGTTCTTCCAAAGATATTCCCATGTATCCATCTGTATTTCTTTATTTACATTGATTGCCCATTTAATCATTTGAGATTTTACTACTTCATCTTCCGTAGACCATTTAAAGAGTAACTTATATATTTTTGAAATTAATTTTTCATTATCTCCAAACAGAACTTTCTCCATTTCTGTTTGCTCTCGTCTTATTCCTTCAGCTTTAATATCATTTTCCACCAGGCTCTTTATTTGTTGCATTTGAAACTAATCATATTTGTTATTCAACTCCTCCGCGGATTTCAATTCTATTTTACCACTTTGTATTTTTAATAGTTGATTGCATGACAACCCACTTTCTTCATCGGTCTTAGCTGTTATTTTTATCACTTCTTCTGGCACTATCCATAATGGCTTTCTCTCATCACCATACTTCTTATACTTCATCCATGTATTTAACAGATTATTTCTTATATAATGGTGAAAGAAAAAAACATCCATTTTTTTCTTCCCATAGTACATGTAAGTGTGCCAGAGGAATTTATTTCCATGACCTTCCAACATTAAAAGTTTTTTATTTGACAGCGTCATCCAATCTTTTATCCATACTAAGCAAACTGCATCATGATATATTCTTAAGTCTGGTAGCTGGAATCCTCCTCTCTTTAGCAACTGTTAAAATTTTCATTTTAATCCTTGGTTTCTTCCCAGCCCAGACAAATTCTGAAATTTTCCTTTGCCATTTATTGAATTGTTTACTATCTTTCACAATTGGAATAGTTTGAAACAAATACATTATTCTCGGCAAAATGTTCATCTTAATTGCAGCTATTCAACCCAGCAATGTCAAATTAATTCCATTTCATCAAGTCTTCATCCATCTTATGCCATAGCTTTTCATAGTTATTTTTAAACAAATTAATATTCTTCATTGTTATCTGCAAGCCCAAATATTTTACTTTGGAAGCAACTTCACATTCTGTCAATCTCTGCAATTCCTTTTGTCTGTTTGCTTGTATATTTTTACATAACAGTTTTGACTTTTCTGTATTAACATAAAATCTCGCCAATTCACCATATTCTTATATCTTAGTTAACAACAAAGGTGTTACTTGTACAGGATTAGTTATGTCATCAGCAAATGCTCTATATTTGTAAACAGATCCCCTGATTTTTAGCCCTTCTATTTCTTTATCATCTTATACTTGTATCAGTAAAATTTCAAGAGTCATAATAAACAACAGTGGTAAAAGCAGGCAACCTTGTCTTGTACCTTTACTAATCATCATATTATCTGTAAGGTCTGCATTTATACACAACTTTGCCCCCTGTTCTGTATATATTGCTTTTATCATTCTTATAAAGTGCTCTCCAAGTTCTATCTTTTCCATAACTGCAAATATAAAGTCCCAGTTCAAATCATCAAAAGCTTTCTCTGCATCCGCAAAGAATAATGCAACTTCCTTTTCTGGATTTTTTCATAATATTCTACAATGTTAACAACTGTTCTTATATTATCTCTTATTTGTCTTTTAGGGAGAAATCCTGCTTGATCTTCCTTTATAAAGTTCATCAAATATTGTTTAAGTCGTTCTGCTAGGATTCTTGTGTATATCTTATAATCAATATTCAATAATGAAATTGGTCTATAGTTCTGTACATTCGTGACATCTCTATCTTCTTAAGGTATCAACGAAATCACAGCTTCTTTCCAGGTATTTGGTATTTTCCCTTTTATTCTTATATTCATCAATTTTTGTAATTTTGGTACTACTTCTTTAAAAAAATTTAAAAATTTAGCCGTATATCCATCTGGCCCAGGCGCCTTACCAATTTTCATTGCATTAATTGCTGCTTTAATTTCAATTTTTTTAAATTGGATCATTCAAAATTTTCTTCATATTTTCCGTTAAGGGTGCTATTTTAACATTTTGCAAGTACTCTTCAATTTTTCTTTTTTTATTTTCACACCCTTAAATAAGTTGGCATAATACTTAAAAAATTCTCTTTTTATTCCTTCTTGATCTACTATCTCTCTTCCACCAGTCACAATTTTACTAATAGTTTTACTTTCTCTCTTTTTCTTCAGTTGCCAAGCTAAATACTTTTCAGGCTTATTTGCACCTTCAAAAGATTTCTGTTGCAATTTTTTTCAAATTCCATTCAATTTCTTTGTTCAGCAAATGTCTCATTTGAGTTTGTAATATAGTAATCTCGCTTATAATTTACTTTTTCCCTGGCCTTTTTCTCAGTTCCTCTTCTTTTTTCTTTATTTCATTTTGAATGTCCAGCATCTGTTTTTCTTTTGCCCTCTTATCTTTATTATTCAAAGTAATCAATATTCCTCTCATTACTGCTTTATAAGCATCCCATACCGTCCTGAAATTCTATATCTTCTTTATCATTTATTTGGAAGAAAGCTTTAGTTTCGTTTTCTAGAGATGTCACTATTTCTTTATTCTGTAGTAAATCTTCATTTAATCTCCATCTTCTTGATTTTTTTGCAATTTTGCAATCCATAATATTGGGTTATGATCAGCACTTATCTTTGGTAAAATCTTTACTTTTTTAGTTATGAGGCCCAAATCTTTAGTACCCCATAACATGTCAATTCTGGAATAAGTGTTATGTCTCGCTGAAAAAAAAGTATAGTCTCTTACTTCCGGGTTGAATTTTCTCCAGATATCTTCCAAATTTTCTTTTTTAACCAATTCAAAAAAAGATTTTGGCAGTTTTCCTTCCTTGTTGTTACTTTTTTGTCCAGACCTATCCATTTTGTTCTGTATTGTTCCGTTAACATCTCCCATCATCAATATCTGGTCATGTCACTTCATCAAGCTGTCGGGTAATGTCTTTGAAAAAAGCATCTTTTGTGCCATTTGGTGCATACAGTCCTAATAACAATGTTTTCTTTGCATTTATCATTATCTCTACCACCACAAATCTTCCATACTTGTCTTTAAACATCAATTTTGGCTCTAATTGTTGATTAATATAAAAAATCACGCCCCTTTTCTTTTGTTCCGCCAATGAAAAAAATTCCAATCCTAATTGTTTATTCCATAAATCTTTGTAATCCTTTTGTTGTATATGGATTTCTTGTAAACAAATTATATTACAATTTTGCTTTTTAATCCAATGAAATGTTGCTTTCCTTTTTTGCGGTGAATTTAGTCCATTTACATTCCAAGATAATAATTTGTAATCCATTATGGTGCAAAGTCTTTATTCTGTTCATAGAAACTACACAGCTCCTGTGCATTCGTAATTGTAATCCTTCTTCCATGTAGCTCAAAACTCAAACCTTCAGGTATTATCCATCTGTATCTTATTCCATTAACATGCAGTTTCTCTGTCAGTTTCTTGTAAGATTTCCTGTCATTTATCACTTGTCTTGGCAACTCTTTCATTATTCTAACTCTACTCTCTCCTACTGTCAGAATCTTTTGAAAACTTTGGTTCAAGATTTTTCCCACCATTTCTTTTGTCATAAATCTTATGACTACATCTCTTGGCAGTTTTTTGTTCTTGGCATATGATGAGTTGACTCTATACATAAAGTCATACATATTTCTAGTCCCTTCAGGATCTTCATCCAAGAAGTCAGCAATTATTTTCACAATATAACCCTTTAAGTCAGTTTCTTCCTCCTCAAATACTCCTCTCAGACGAATTTGGGTTTCCATCAGTCTGCAGTCATGGATTGTGACCTTCTCTTGAAGCTTTAACAAGGTAGAAGCATGCACTTTAACTTTCTCCTCTACATCCTGGACTTTTTTCTTAACCACCACCACCTCATTTTTAAAGACTTCCATTTCCTTTTTAAGGTCTAATGTCTTTTTTTTAAGTTCTTTTTTACAAGCCGTTAACATCTTCTCAACTCCTTTCATTATCCTAACTTCCATTGCTTCTAGTTGGTCTTACATTTTTTCCAAGGAAAGAGCTGTTGCACATGTTGCTTTTGATTCTGACATTAAAATAACCCACGAAAATTTACGCATCTTAAAATCCAAATCCAAATATCAGATTCAATAGCTTAATACTTGCCCTTTTAAATGAGCCTAATTTCGCTGTTCCTTGATCTTCCTAGGCTCAAATATTAATTTTAAAAGTTTTTTTCAAAATGGTGAACGCAATTTCTCCACAGTAAAAAATCCTAGTGTAGGCCTTCTTCTGGTTTGTCTCTATTCTCTTATTACTTCCTTCTTTGCTAGGAACAAAATCACGTTTTCAATGGTATCCAAATCTCGCGATCTTTGTTAGTCTCTCTTCCCTTATTACTTCCTACTTTGCTAGGCACAAAGTCCCGTTCTCAATTATATCCAAATCTCACGATCTTTGACGTACTTCCTGTTTTGCTTGTAGGAAATGCAAAGCTGTGACGATGATACATTCTTCAGTGACCACAAGTAATCCAACAATAACTTCTTTCCCAGTTTTTAGCAATATCCTTCTTTTAACAAAGTCCAAAATTCAATCTTTCTTTTCTTCTTCTTCCCCTCTCTCTAAATCACTCCTTCCCATCTTCCAAAATTATTTTGTTTGCTTTAAAAAAGTTCTGGAGCAAAAGATTGTAATCGGTACCTCTCCGCTAATATCCAGCTTAACATTGATCTTTCCAACTATCAGATGTTCACCAGTCCCAAAGAAGATTAGGATCCTGCCAAGCTTATGCCAATTGAATGGCTCTGAAAGTCTCTGTAGATGATGAAATCGCCACTCTTCTCCAGGGGCCCCTCAAAGCCTCAAAAGAGCGCCCAACGAAGCTCTCTATCAGCCAAGGTAAACCTCCTCTGAGTTCTTGTGCGTATCTTGGACAAATCTCTAGCTGAGAGATGTAGGTAGAAGGCCAGAAAGAGCCTTTTCCTTCCCCGAACAGAGGCTTCAGTCTGTCCCCGTTAAAGAGATAGGTCAGCTCGCCATTTCCCTAATATCGGAAGTGTAGCTTCCCTAAAACATTTCAAATACCATTAGGACACACTACTATATCCTTAAAATATTAATAAGGGTTTTTAAATATATATATATTCAGACCAGAACTATATGAATGCGCATCCCGATTTCCGAGAACTGCTACACATATTAATGTATTTTTATACAGATCTCCCACTGCTTATTTATACCTCATGGTTTCCATCAGGGCTTTTTTGGTAGAAAAGGCCCAGCAGGAACACATTTGCATATTAGGCCACACCCCTGATGTCACCATTGTTTTGCACAGGGCTTTTAAAGGAAAAAGTTGAAATAACTTAAAATATCTATCTATCTATCTATCTATCTATCTATCTATCTATCTATCTATCTATCTATCTATCTATCTATCTATCTATCTATCTATCTATCTATCATCTGTAGCTGTGACCATCAGGGCAATCCTAACATCACTTCAATATATGTAGACAGGTTAGTACCTACTGTTGAGTATCAGGAACAAGTTAGGGATCCTGAGAGTCCATCTAGTTTGGCAGTGGGCTCTCTGGAAGAGATGATGAAGGTGATTTTGGAGAAAGTGTTGCGGATCTCAGGGCTGATTGTCCTTGGGAGTTTCAATATATATGGGGAGGCTACTTCGTCATGTCAAGTTTAAGACTTTGGGGTCATCAAGACAAATATGGGCTGTATCAGATTGTAATAGGCCCAACAGATTTAAAAGGCATAAACTGGCGCTTCTTTTCTGTACCTAGTATTCTGCTGGTGATCTAATTGGGGGGGCTAGGGATTGAGCCCTTGTTGTAGTATCACTATCTTCTAAAGTTATGGTGAACTTGCTGTCCTGTCCCTATAAAGGCCCTGCTGAACCTGCTAGGATGATTTGTCCTCAAAAACTAATGTATTATATTGGATCCCTGGTGGTTTTGAGGAATTTTGAGAGCCTTACAAGCAGAGTAAAACTGCCAAAATAACAAATAAGTGGGTTAAGAACATAAGAACATAAGAGAAGCCATGTTGGATCAGGCCAACGGCCCATCAAGTCCAACACTCTGTGTCACACAGTGGCAAAAAATTTTATATACACACATACACTGTGGCTAATAGCCACTGATGGACCTGTGCTCCATATTTTTATCTAAACCCTTCTTGAAGGTGGCTATACTTGTGGCCGCCACCACCTCCTGTGGCAGTGAATTCCACATGTTAATCACCCTTTGGGTGAAGAAGTACTTCCTTTTATCCGTTTTAACCTGTCTGCTCAGCAATTTCATCGAATGCCCACGAGTTCTTGTATTGTGAGAAAGGGAGAAAAGTACTTCTTTCTCTACTTTCTCCATCCCATGCATCCGAGCCCCCAACCCCCTGCTGGCATTCTATCTTCATGATATATATATATATATTAAAATATACAGTCCTCTTTAAATGCTGTTTGTTTAAGTGGCTCCCCTTCTGGAGGGTCAACTTACCTTACCTCAACTTACCTTATTGGGAACTTACCTTATTTGGAGAACAAGGAAATCAGGGATCTGGGTTCCTGGTCCTTAGAGAGCCCCTAGCCAAAGAGCCACAGGCCAAGAGCCCTTTAGCTCTCGCGCCTTTGGCAAGGCGCAGCTTAAAATGCAAAGAGGTGGAGCAGAGGCACTCCTCAGCAATCAGCAGCAATCACTCTCAATCTCTTTCACCCTTAGGCCAGTCAACCAAACAAAGAGCAATTCCCCAGCTATCACACCTTAGAATTTTAGGCAGCCCCACAAACCTTAGAATGAAGTCCTTCAAAACTCAGAAATTCTCAGCAATTTCTCCAGCTGTCTCAGCTATCAGAGCTGCTCTGCTCCTCTCAGACCTCTGTGAGATGTGCTCAACCTTTGGCAAGGCGCAGCTTAAAATGCAAAGTTCTAGATAAAGTCAAGCCTGGGTTCTCCTAAAATGACTAAAATGAGGCTATCATATTTTGATCACATTATAAGAAGGCAAGACTCAATGGAAAAGACCACAGGGAAAGCTGAAGGCAGGGGAAGACCCAGCAAAGGACAGCTTTATTCAGTAAAGGAAGCCCTCCGTTTGCAAGACCTGAACAACACTGTTTACGAGAGGACATTTTGGAGGTTATTAATTTGTAGGGTCACCATAATTCACAAGCAGCTTGACATCAATTAACACAGAGACAATTCTGCTTAGGATTGCAATGTAAATGCTGCAGACTTTATAGCTGATCTGTGGCTAATGTGGAAAAAATGGCCCGAGAGCAAAAAAACAGCTGGTTTATATCTTTAATTACTGTGGGAATAAAACAAACAGCAAAGAACTAAACCATATATTTTCATTGGAAATGAAATTATTTTGACCAGTCTAGCCAGCTAGATACTTCTATTTTCTGGGTGCCCTTACACATGACATCATGCTAAATGGCACAGTGCATAGCTCCTAAACTTTTCCTCTTTGAACTGGGCAAACCCCCCTCAAAACTGCTTTGCTCTGGCATAGCTGTGAATGAAGCACATGGACACTCCATATACAGCTGACTGAGGAAGACAATGGATATAAACTCCACATTCCCCCATTTCTTAAGCATAGTTCTTTCCCCAGTGAACCAGGCAGGTGGGTTGCCAGATCACAGAGTATGGTGTGATTGTTGGCTGCTGGTATTCTGCACCAGTGCAACAGAGGAGTAGTGGTTGGCTGGGCTCAGGAATAGCAACAAGTGCCCCAGCCCCAGCATGCCTCCATTCTGCTCACTTCTGCTTCCACAGTGGGGGTGGATTTTTCTGCCCTCATGTGTAAGCAGCCTACATTGCGCTAACAAATACAGAACTCTTTCAGATAAACAAGGATTGGTTTTGCCTCTTGTAAAAATTTAATGCAAAAGACTTGTTTTAAAAAATAATTAACAATTTAAGTTTACTTGCATTCATACATTTCTACCTTTTTGGTAATCAACAGTCACCACTGTTTTAGACATATATGCATAAGAACCTAAGAGAAGCCATGTTGGATCAGGCCAATGGCCCATCCAGTCCAACACTCTGTATCACACAGTGGCCAAAAATATATATATGTGTGTGTGTGTGTGTGTGTATATATATATATATATGTGTGTGTGTGTGTGTGTGTGTATGTATATATATATATATATATACACACACATATATACACACATATATATACACACTGTGGCTAATAGCCACTGATGGACCTCTGCTCCATATTTTTATCTAACCCCCTCTTGAAGCTGGCTATGCTTGTAGCTGCCACCACCTCCTGTGGCAGTGAATTCCACATGTTAATCACCCTTTGGGTGAAGAAGTACCTCCTTTTATCCGTTCTAACCCGACTGCTCAGCAATTTTCTTCTTTCATTCATTTTGTTCTGTTTAGAAGTGAGAAATCCATTTGAGCTATGGTTTTGCAACAGGCTGAATTCCTAATTGCATACTAAAAGACTATAATGGGTGTGTGTTTGTATGAGTTGAACTGTCATCTGAACAGCTGCACATCATATGACAGCTGCAAGAGTTGCAAGTTTAAAGTTTTCATGGACTTAGAATTCTATTATTCTATTCACACTGAAGTCATTAAATTAAATAAGACTGGGTTAAGCGAAACAAGTTAAGGTTGCTTGATTGTTTGATCTATATCCCTACGATTTTGGTAGGGATAATGCTTGTTATAAAGATGTATGATTATTTGCAGTTTTGTTATATTTCTGGCTCTGTCATCTAGGCTTCCCAACCCTCCCGCCCTGGCGGGGGACCCCAGGATTTCCACCCTCTTCCCCCTGCCCCCTTTCCCCTCTCCTAAGACTTCACAGGGACAGTTCAAACTTGGCGAGGGGAAGGCCGTTGACCATTACAGGGGCAGCAGCAGCCCGTCCCTGATTGGATGGCGGTATGGCAAAAGGGGGGCGGGGAGAAACCGCATGGGAAAAGGCGCTCTCCTCACCAAGCCTCGCCTCTGCAGTGCGAGGCGCTCCCTGGCACCGCCTACTAAATCGCCGCTCTCTTTTCCGCCTCCCTCCGCCGGCGCTGCCTCTTCTCAGAGACTGGAGCGCGAGGAAGGGAAGGGGGGGGAGAGAGAGGAGAGCATTCCGTTGCCAAGGAGATGCGGATTGTTTGCTCTCTGTACCACCGCCGCCGCGAGGCTCTTCTCCCTTCGAACTTTTGCGGCCAGCAGGAAGCCGGTAAAGGGGCGCGCGAGGTTCTTTCGCCTCCGTCTCCCCGCGGCAACGAAGCTGGACGGCCGGCGGGAGCGGCGAGGGTGAGGGGAGCCCCCTTTCTCGTGGTGGTGGCGGGGGGAAGCCGACCCTGTCTTTCGCAGCCTCACGCAAGGCAAAGGGATGTGCAGCGTTTTCACATCCTCTCCACAGCCCTGCGAGGTCGGCCGGTGCTGGCCTAGGGTTGCCAATCCCCAGGTGGGGACGGGATCCCTGCGCTTGGGGCATCAGAAAGAGGTGTGGGGAAGGGAGACGGCTGCCTTGCACTCCCTTATTCCCTATGGAGGCCGATTCCCACAGAATTTAATGGAGAATTGATCTGTGGTTATCTGGGGCTCTTGGGGGGGAGGCCTGTTTTTTTGAGGTAGAGGCACCAAATCTTCAACATGGCATCCGATGCCTCTTCGCAAAAGACCCGCCGAGTTTCAGAAAGGTTGGACCGAGGGGTCCATTTCCGTGAGCCCCAAAATGCAATGCTCCTATCCTTCGTTATTTCCAATGGATTGAAGGCATTTAAAAGGTGCGCGGTCCCTTTTAGTGTGATGGCCAGAACGCTCTTTGGAGTTCAATTCTGCTTGTCGCAACCTTTCTCCTGGTTCCGCCCCCCAAAGTCTCCTGGCTCCACCCCCAAAATCCCCAGCTATTTCTTGAATTGGACGTGGCAACCCTAGCTGTCCCTTTAAATGTGATGGCCAGAACTCCCTTGGAGTTCAATTCTGCTTATCACACCCTTGCTCCTGGCCCCGCCCCCAATGTCTCCTGGCTCCACCCCCAAAGTCCCCAGATATTTCTTGAATTGGACTTGGCAACCCTAATGTCATCCACTCATCAGTCAGAAAGTGAAAAACATCAGATAGCATCAGGTGGGGCTTGGATATAAGATCAAAAACAATGCTCTGGTTTTTTTTATAAGGACAGAGAAAAATGTTAATTAAAACTGTGGAGAAATGCCATTTTAGGCTTGTATTTAACTGGAGGCAGGCTTTGGGGCCTAGTCTCTTCCTCCTCCCCCTTCCCCTCTTGTCTGGAAGCAGCAATTCTGAGGAGGTCTCCTAGAGAGACAGGAAGTCTTTCAAGCTGGTCTCCCAGAAGGCTGCAAGATGGTAGACCAGTTCCTGGGCAGGAACTGGATTTTTATATTGGAGATTTTGGGCAGGAAAAATAGTCAGTTAAAGTTGTCGGGGGAAATTGGTAGTTCAGTCTTGGAGGACAGTTAAAGTTGACAGTCAGTCAGCTGAGTCCAGTCTTGGAGTTTAGACAGACTCAGGAAGGTATGGTCAGGCTTGCAGCAGTCCAAGTAAGGTGCCTGCCCTGCATGTCGTCTAGTTAGGGCAAGTATTATAATAGGGAGAGAAGGAGCGGTTTTTTTCATACTATGATTTGTTTCTTCTGTTCACTATTTTAAAAATGCCTGTAAATAGTTGTAAAATTTAAATGAATGTTGTTTGTTTAAAGTGGAGTCCCTCTGTACCGCCTAGTTCCCTCAACCGCTTGGCATCCTAGGAGTGGGTTGGGGAGCCCCTAGGGTGGAGAGGTAGCACAGCAGTTGGTTGCCAACTCTCCAGGGGAGCCCCAAAGATCCATGGGAAGCCCTAAGCAGGGTTCCTAGTGAGTCCAGAGGGAGGTTAGGCTGTCCCTCCTAACCAGAGGCCAGACAGGGACAGTGGGACAGGGACAGTGGTGGCAGTAAATACCCTGAGGCAGCGAAGTGGAACGGCCCTTTCAGGTCAGTATACCGGGAAGGGCTGGGCGGGGGTAGGGCCAGCTAGCAGACGCAGGACTGGTCTGCCGCAAAACCCACCTATGCTGACTTTATTAAAAAATCTTGAATCTGACCCAATCTTGTCACTAATGATTAGTCTCTTGTTAACCTGTGGCTAGGAATCAACTTGATTACTTATATTGAGTGTGATGCAGTGTTAAAGAGTATGAAATACAATTGTTTTTAAAGTAGATTAGGAAAACATTTGTATACATTCTCTTACAACTTCTTGCTTAGAAAATGATTATTAATATATTTTCATGCATTATCACTCAGTTTATGTAATCTTATGTGCAGACAAATGTAAAATGTAACAATTTATTTGATGTAGAGCTATGCTCCTGCCACAATCAAGGTCAGACTGAACTGTTATTTAGGAGAATAGTATTTAAATATTTCATATATAGAAATATTGGGGGATTCAAAATACACAAAATATTAAAGACGACTTAAATAATTTATGAATGAGAAACTGAAGATGTATAGCATGATTTGGTCCTTGTGCAAATAAAATTATCAAAGTTTTATTCCAGTTAAATCGTGCTCTGAACCAGTTTATAATTAAAATTGAGTTAGCAAATTTACTTAGGGGATTTCACAAACTGCTATTTTTTTCAGTTAGTCATCTCTGTGCTAAGATATTTCTGAAGTTTACTCTCCAGAGTAGTCATATTCTCCAGAGGAACTAACCTCTACAGTCTGAAGATCAGTTGTAATGCTGAAGATCTCCAAGCTCCACATGGAGGTTGGCAACCATATTTGCAGTAGAGATAGCTTATCTGCTGCTGGATATAAACTTTTCAAGCCATGTTCGATGTAATCTTTATGGTACGCCAGTGGATACTTTTGGAATTTGGAAAACAATGTGTCATCACAAAATGGCTGCCCAGATGCTCCCTGTAGACATAAAGGTGATGTCTCCCAGATTCCTCTGAATTACCTCATACTAGGAGGAGGAAAGCTGAGAATAGCTATTTGCTTTGGGAAAGGGTTGTTTTGGGAAAGGAAGTGGGCACCAGGAAACCCATCACTGGTTTAAGGGAACATCCAGCTACTTTTTGACCCCATGATGCAATACAGAAGCTTAAAGAAAGAGGTAGCCAGAACACTAAGAGACTATGATTTAGAGATATTCAAAAGGGAGTGGAGAAAATTTAAAGGATATATGGAGAAAACTTGGAAAGTAAAGAAATATTGGACATTTTTTTAGTTGTAAGAATATATATACGGAACTTTGAGCAATCAGAAGTGCCTTTAGTATGGATTTGAACTTATAACCTCGGGGAAGTCAACATTGGAGGGAGGGGGGTTGGAAATGTCATATGGGTTAATGTGAAAAAAAAGAAAAAATTAAGAAATAGATAAGCTTTGTAACCATATGCTACCAATAAATTGTTTAAAACACGAAAGAGGTAGCCTAGTACACTCAATATTCTGTAACATGACACTTTTTAGTTTTATATAGTACTATGCTTCCTTATTATCTTAAATATATGTTGATACCTCATCAAAAGGATACATATATCCCAACAACTTATCTGGACATAATATAAAAACGTCCATGTTCTTATAGGTTTTGCTGGGTAGTTCCTTGACTATTTCCCAAAGGTAACTGGCAACTTTGGTAACTACTGCCTATTCACTTACATGATCTCAATTATCGCTATAATACCTGTCCCCAAATAGGTCTGAGACAGTGGCTTGCTTGAGGCCACTTAGTGATTTCATGGCTGAGGTAACATGTGATCCAGCCTGTCAAGAGTTTTTAGAAACTGTGACTGACACCAAGCGGGATATTTTGAGTTGTTAAAGTTTCTGATATAATGCAAACAGTGGCATTATGTAAAAAGTGATATTCTAAAAACATGCAGGAGCTTGATTTTGACTAAATAAGACTGGAATGCATAGCTAAAATGCTTAATGCACCTAACTAGAACTATTTATGTCATCAGATCTTTCCAGTTTTAATGTATTTTAATCATTGATCATCATATCTTTACATCAAACTCTGTTCACTTTTCAAAAGTGATTTATGTTCCTATCTAAATCTGGCCAAAATCTATTTCCAACTATAAGAACATAAGAACATATGAGAAGCCATGTTGGATCAGGCCAATGGCCCATCCAGTCCAACACTCTGTGTCACACAGTGGCAAAAAAATTTATATATACAGACACACTGCGGCTAATAGCCACTGATGGACCTGTGTTCCATATTTTTATCTAAACCCCTCTTGGAGGTGGCTATGCTTGTGTCCGCCACAACCTGTGGCAGTGAATTCCACATGTTAATCACCCTTTGGGTGAAGAAGTACTTCCTTTTATCTGTTTTAACCTGTCTGCTCAGCAATTTCATCGAATGCCCACGAGTTCTTGTATTGTGAGAAAGGGAGAAAAGTACTTCTTTCTCTACTTTCTCCATACCATGCATTATCTTGTAAACCTCTATCATGTCACCCCGCAGTCGACGTTTCTCCAAGCTAAAGAGTCCCAAGCGTTTCAACCTTTCTTCATAGGGAAAGTGCTCCAGCCCTTTAATCATTCTAGTTGCCCTTCTCTGGACTTTCTCCAATGCTATTATATCCTTTTTGTGGTGCGGCGACCAGAACTGCACACAGTACTCCAAATGAGACCGCACCATCGATTTATACAGGGGCATTATGATACTGGCTGATTTGTTTTCAATTCCCTTCCTAATAATTCCCAGCATGGCGTTGGCCTTTTTTATTGCAAACGCACACTGTCTTGACATTTTCAGTGAGTTATCTACCACGACCCCAAGATCTCTCTCTTGGTGGGTCTCTGCCAGTTCACACCCCATCAACTTGTATTTGTAGCTGGGATTCTTGGCCCCAATGTGCATTACTTTGCACTTGGCCACATTGAACTGCATCTGCCACGTTGACGCCCACTCACCCAGCCTCAACAGATCCCTTTGGAGTTCCTCACAATCCTCTCTGGTTCTCACCACCCTGAACAATTTAGTGTCATCCGCAAACTTGGCCACTTCACTGCTCACTCCCTACTCTAAATCATTTATGAACAAGTTAAAGAGCATGGGACCCAGTACCGAGCCCTGCGGCGCCCCACTGTTTACCGTCCTCCACTGTGAAGACTGCCCATTTATACTCACTCTCTGCTTCACTATACACATGTGCAAGGAGCTCTCCACAGCCCTTCAGCACTGTCGCTGTTACAAGTAGGTTAAAAATGGCTGGGCTGATGAAAAATGGCTCATATAAAAGGCTGCCAGGAGAAGCTGCATTGTTGTCTTTTCCTTTTGCATGAATATGTTAGATGCCTGCAAAATAAAGACAGATATTGCCAGATGTAGGCTTCTTATATTTATTTTGTGTTCCTCCCTCAAAATTTTAAAATATGTTTCTTGTAAAGGGCATCCCATTAAAAGAGCTTCTGCCTGAAATGCTGAAGACCAACTATCCACATTATTTATAACTTCACTCTCTGCCATTTTGTGATTGGTCCTACCTCTCACTTTACCCAGTACTCTGTGTCAGAATTGTAAAGGTGCCAGCAGGCTGAAAAAATCTGGGGATCCTTGCCCCAAACTGTGTAAGTAAATAAGGATAAATCCGGATCCGCACTGTGGCCTACTAGTTGCCTTGGAGGGCCAACAAACATGCCATAGAAGCCAAGACTTTGCCCAGATGCTGCCTCCTGACACTGGTGTTCAGACGTCTGCTGCCTGTGTACATGAGCTTACAGGCACTTACTTATGAGCAAACAAGAACAGCTTAAAGGTGAGTCTATATTACATATGTCCAATTGGGTAAATAAGGCTTCCTCTGTGCCATGGTCCAGATCTGAATCAGAGCCCTGTGGTACTTTCAAACTTTAGTGCTCTGAAGAATTAAAAATGCAATGTCTAGTTTGGCCTTAAGATACATTTAACCCAGCATTCCAATTCCAAATGTTTCCCTCTCCATGGTTACTGTACGTGTGTTTCCAGACATAATTTGCTTTGTTTGCTTGCATAAGCTCTTTTCAATTGTCACAGTTTTTGTGAGCTATTCACACATAAGGAGAGATCATGATCCTATCTGCAGTTACTATTTCATATGAAGGGGGAAAGTGCAATCTTATGTGCAGTACAATCCTATGCATGTCTATGTAGAATTGTACTCCATTTGATATAGTAATTCTTACCTGCAAGTAAATATTCACAGGACAAATTATTACTTGACTAGCCTCTTTTTTCTACTGCTGCCATATGCTGTTCTCTACTCCAGTACCTTGCTCTGTTATTCTGCATTCTTGCATTCTACCATTGCTATGGTTTGTCCTCCTCCCTGTAACATGAAATAACAAGGATCACAAGGATTCTGGACATGTGACCCAGGCTCTAATTCTTATGGAACATCACAACCCAGTATGAGCTATTGTACCCCAGCACTCTGAACTATTAAAAACAAGGCATTTGTTCCACAATTTGAGTCCATTATTAATCTATCTACATTGTCTTGTGTAGAAGAATATGGCCAAGTATCACTAAACAATACATTTGGACCAGTTTCCAGTTTTGTTACTTAAGGGAGGCCTTATCATTTGCAGGAAATGTATGTTAGCAAGCAACTTGTCCTTTGTGCAGTGGCTGCATGCTTAAAAAACAAAATAGAAACCTGACAGTTCTGACCTGTTTCTGGGGCACAGAGAGGAACCAAGAAATGAATTAAATTATGAAAAAAGTACTATGATCAGTACAAGGCATTATAAGTAGTAAAGACTCAGCAGGGATCTGCAAAGACATTTTATTTCCTCCTCCTCCTCAATTCTCTTTCCATTTCCTGAAAGCACCCATAGCTTTCTCTCCCCTTCGCCTGCTTTCTTTACTCCTACCCATCCACCAGCCAACCCACCTTTATCTGCCTCCATCTTCAGCACTCCCTCCTTCCCTCCCCTGGCAGCCTCTGCCTGAGAAGACTATGGCTCAGTTGCACTGTGTTGCACCCATGAGGACTTGTGGGGCACACCTCACTTTTTCCTGTGCCCTCCACCCCTCAGTATTTCCTCTTTCCCTCTTCTTGATACATTCCTCTCACCCATCAACCAACCTACCTTTTTTGTTCCCCCGTCTTCAGTTACATTTATTATTTATTTACTTAATTAATACCCAATCTTTCTCCCCAAACAAAGCTGCTTTTATCATTCTCCTCTTTTCCAATTTATCATCACAACCCTGTGAGATAGATTCTGCTGAGACTGTATAAAAGACCCAGGGTCACCCAGTGAGTTTCCATGGCACAGAGGGTTGCCAAGTACTCACCACAGTCTGGCTTTTGTGGGGTGGCTGATGTTGAACAGCAAACAGCCATCCCTGTGTGAATCATGTAAGTTGCAGGGTAGCAAATTGACTTGTGGCTCCTTCCAGGGCAGGCACCCAATTCCTCAAAGCTAAAACAGACCAGGAAAGTGCCCTGCCCTTTCTCCTGCTTTTTACTGTCAAAAACCAAAGCTTGAAGGCTGGCTATACTGTTTTGATTGCCATGCAATGGACACTGAAAGCATTTCTTAAAGCTACAGATGCTGCTTCTATTATTGTGCAGTGTTAACACCTCTATCTATCTGTCTGTCTGTCTGCCTGTCTATCATCTATCTGTTTGTCTGTCTAGCTATCAAGCTATCTAATTAATAACATATGTGTGTATGTGCGTGTGATTTCAGAGTCTTCCGACTTGCAAGTATGGGGCATTTTTCTCGTTTGGAGGAAGATATGTCTTGTTCATCGGTGTTCATTATTCTAGTTACTCCGGTCTCCAATCGCTCCTGTTTAAGTATTTAAAGATTTGGCCACAAAAATTAAATATATCGATGCTATATGTACTAGTATACTAGTGATAAACATACATTACGCTTAAAATGACTTTGGTAATTAATAATGATTTAATATCAAAGTTGCCAATTGTTATTCATATTACTGCATTTTTTACTATCTCTTAAAAAAGGATGCCCTTTGTCATTAAGTTTTTAAATTCATATCTTTTAATGTGGAGCAGAATCTTCTCTAAGATAGAGAGAGTGTTTCATCAATAAAGGGACCTAGCAAAGGCAATGCTTTGGAAACTCTAACAATCAAAGCCTCCTTTTCTTGTAATTAATCTTTCCAAGATAATTTCTGCTATTAAAATATGTTAATTGGGTCTAGTTTCAAGTTATCTGAAACCTTATGAAAGTGGGTTTACAAGCTATTTCCTTTCTGGAAGCAATAATTTGAAACCAAATGAATGAAGAGTGCATCACATGAACACAAGGAAAAAGGATTTTTAATCCTCATACTATGTTCCTTGTAAATAGTTATTTCATTCTTTAAATCTGACTGCATCCCCTTTTGAAACTTGACGATATTGATAATGGGCACCCAGCGCCAATGGTACTTATCTATCATTACAAAAATGATTGTCATCTGCAGCATTGATGGATGAAAGTAGCTAGAGTAACATACTGCATTCAGGAACACAAGTTTTACAGATATCTGAATGCCCTTAACATTTTTTCAAACCTCTGTGAATTTAATAAAGTGCTTTGTAAAATGTATTCTCCATAGTAAAAATTAAGACAGAAAAGGAGATGAGCTTTCCCAGCTTAATTGCAATATGTATTATGAAGCACTTTACAATGATTGACTGGAGTGTATGTCAAAGCTCATGCCAAAAAAAGAGAAACTACATAGACAGACTTCAATCACAACAAGTATTAATGGTTTTCCTTCCAAAAACCTACTGCTAGTCATTTAAAGTTGAAGAGTTTGTCTACATGGATTCTGTGGCAAAAGAATCACATGCACATATTGCTGGAAGCTTTTTGTTAAAAAAAAAAACAAAACAAAAAACAGTCCCTAATATACTGCTTTCAAGTGCCATCACTGTTTCTTGTTACAACAAAGTTTATGAGTATTAAAATGTACAGGATGGAAACTAAAGAAATCAGTGGAGTTTCAGGATGTAATAAAACAGCAATATTTCAATTGGGGCACACATTCTTAGTTTTCTGGATTACACCATAATAATGTACACATTCACAAGATACAACAAAACCCAAACAAAAAAAACACTAAAAGAAGAAAAACTGTTTCTTAAGTCTTTTCCATACTTATTTTTAACTTATGTATAGATAATAATTTTAAAGATATGTATAGATAATAATTTTAAACCCCCTATTCACACTTTATATTTTATTCTAACTGACAGGTATTCTTTGGAAGCAGTTGTTATTTACAATATCTGTCTGGAGAACGAAAGATTAAAAGATCAAGTTTCCCTTTACTTCCAAACTAGCCAGGCCACAGCTGGTGCATCAGATTCTGAGCAACTGTTCCACATGTATATAACAAGGCTTCTGTCTTCCTGTAGGGTTTGCTCAGGTCATCTGCATGTGGTAGGGACTAAACTAGCAATAAAGTTCTGTTATAAAAGTAGGCTAAACAGTGCATTTATGCACAGAACTCCCTTGATACTGGTAAATTCTGCCATCTGATACACGCTTCAGAAGTGTTTCTTTATCTTAACACACATAGGGAACAGCAAAAAGGTTCCCTTTTAAGCACCATTAAAAACATTCAAAACCAATCCTGTGCATTGTTGGAAAACATTCATTTGTGATAAGAGAATGGTGGAATTAGCAACGTTCGTCACTGCTGATGTTCTCTAACAGAAGCTTCTTCCACATTATTTTTTTTCCTGTATGGGGAAGCTTTCACAGTAAAGAGGGCACACAACTCATTGGCTCCATCTTACCCTTTTTTACTTTGGTGAAAAAATGAACCTCATTTTACCTGAAGTAAAGGGGAAACTGTGGAGTGGCTCCAGATAGATCATCTATCTGGACAATCCCTCTCAGTCACCTTAGGATGGTGTAATGACCCCCTCTGAATAGCCCACTGACTCAGACTTGAAGTCCTCAGGGAAAGATCCAAAGGAGCCAAGGCAAATGGCCAAGAAGGACCAGAGGGACAAGGGAGGGTCCAGCACTGCAGAGATGCCAGCTGACAATGTGCTAGCAGTGCCAGAGGCCACCCTGCCCAAGCCTGCAAAGGGACATCAAACTCTGAAAGAGCCACCAGGCAGAATGCAAACCAAGTCCGCAGGAACAGGAACAGCAGAAGTCCCAGACTGAGGTAGTGCAAAGGGTGCGAAGTGTCAAACTAGCTGCATGGAACACCACCAGAGAACTAGAGCAGTGTTCCAAGTGTAGTACTTCCTTTCAGGATCCTGGCATGAGCAAGGAGTGGCCTCAGGAACTCCAACACATTCAGGCAGTACAGCTGGGCCCAAGTACTAAGTACCTCCCACCCTTCTTAAGTTGAGCTCTGGTCCACTAAGTGTAAGCCTTGTGTAACCAGCTCCCACTCCTCAAGGTACACTCAAATGAGGCCTACCATTTCCGGGAAATCTGCAGCTGGTAAACCAACCTAAGCTAGAAAAAGGCAGTCGTAGCTACCTCTACTATTATTCTCTCAGCAGCAATGCAGAATCCAAGCTATGAATCGGTTTGCCCTTGGACAGAGCTACTATGCTCAGAACGGAAGATTCTATTCACTTACCGTGAAGTCTTCCTTCTCTGTGGTCCCGGAGTGGTCCAGTCCTCATTCGTGGGATCTCAGCTCCTCCTCTTCCATTGCAGGGCTTAACAAACTTGACCCGAAGGGGAGGTGCTGGATCCTCAGCAGTCAGTTCTTCTGCCAGCTATCCTACCTCCCTAATAACAACTCCAAGAACCAATAGGAGAGAACATCTCTGGGGAAACAAAACCGTCCCCTCCCTCCAGAGCTTATCCTGAACCCTTCCACAAGGGGCTCTAGCGAGGGACCCAGTAACCAACACAGTGTCCACCTCCAACTCCGAAGTCTCCGGACAAAGCCTATACCCCCTCACACAACTGGGTGGGTAGGACTGGACCACTCCGGGACCACAGAGAAGGAAGACTTCACGGTAAGTGAATAGAATCTTCCGTTCTCCAGTGGTCCCAGGAGTGGGCCAGTCCTCATTCGTGGGACATAAAAAAGCCGAGTCCCTGGGCGGGCACCTCAGCTTTGTCCTGAGACCACGTGTTAGAGCACCTTCCTACCGAACGCAGCCTCGGCCGAGGCCGCCTTATCGATCCTATAGTGCTTAGTAAAGGAGTGAACTGACTTCCAGGTCGCTGCCTTACACACTACCCCCAAAGAAGGAAAAGCCCTATAGGCTGCTGACGTGGCTGTTCCTCTGAGGGAATGAGCTGTCACCCCTGTCGGGGGCTCCAAACCTCTTGCCTTGTAAGCCTCACAGATGCACCCCCTAATCCACCTACTAATGGTGGAGGCTGACACCTTGCGACCATTGTTTGAAACCCTAAAGGAAACAAACAAAGAGTCGGACTGACGAAACCCCTTGGTCCTGTCCAGATAGAAACTAAGGGCTCTACGGACATCTAGACAATGCCACAGCTTCTCTGTCTCATGGACTGGATTGGGGCAAAAGGAAGGCAGCATGATGTCCTCCGCCCTATGAAAGCGTGAGTTCACCTTCGGGATGAATGCAGGGTCAGTGCGAAGCACAACTTTGTCCTGATGGAAAACACAGACATCCTTATGAATCGAGAGAGCCTGAAGCTCCGACACTCTGCGTGCCGAGGTGATGCCCACTAAGAATGCCACCTTAAAGGTCAGCAACTTGAGACTACACGATGCCATGGGTTCAAAAGGCTTGCCGCAAAGCGCTTTTAGTACCGTGTTCAGATTCCATGAAGGAAACCTATGCACCTGCGGTGGATTAACCAAGGACACCCCCTTCAGAAACCTCCTGATATGCGGGTGTGTGGAGATAGACCTGCCCTTCCTAGACCCTCTGACCGCTGCTATGGCGGCCACTTGCCTCCGCAGTGTACTAGTGCTAAGGCCTTTTTCTAGGCCCTCCTGCAGAAAGGATAGTACAACGGAAACTGAGGCATGCAATGGGTCCTCCCCCTTATTCGCACACCAGATACGAAAAACCTGCCAGGTAACATTATAGCTCCTGTTAGTGGAGCTCTTCCTTGAGGACAACATGGTGTCTACCACCTTATCTGAATAACCCAGACTAATCAACTGTTGCCGCTCAATCTCCAGGCAGTGAGCTGCAGCATTTCCGGTCGTGGATGATGCAGTTTGCCTTGAACTAGAAGATTCCCTCTCAACGGAATTCGCCACGGCTCCAGTACTGACAGACTTTGAAGGTCCTGGAACCAGGCTCTCCTGGGCCAAAAGGGGGCCACTGCAATCACCTCCGCTTTCTGCTCCCGAACCCTCTGCAGAAATCTCTGGATGATCTGGAACAGGGGAAAGGCATATAACAGCTTTCTCGGCCAGTCTGAGTTCAGAGCGTCGCCCCTCTGCTTCTTGTTCTTGAAAAATACTGCGGCACCTGGTGATTGTCGTCCGAGGCGAAGAGATCCACTTCCGGGGTCCCGAATCTTTGGCAGATCTCTTGAAACGACTCGCGATGAAGAGCCCATTCCGACTGGTCCAAGGATTGCCGACTCAGCCAGTCTGCTACTACATTGTCCCTTCCTGCCACATGGATGGCTCTGATGGATCGAAGATGGGCTTCCGCCCATCTGAACAGGACCTGAGCTTCGTCCTGAAGTTTCCGGTATCTGGTGCCTCCCTGACGATTCACATAGGCCTTTGCCGTCATATTGTCTGTTTGGACCAGGACATGAGCTCCTGTTAACTTTTGTCTCCACTGAAGCAAGGCTAGACGTACGGCTCTCAACTCCAGAAGATTTATGCTTTCCTTGGCCTCTTGGACGGTCCACTGACCCTGTGTCACCGCTCCAGTCGTGTGCGCTCCCCAGCCAAAAAGGCTGGCATCTGTGGTCAACACCACCCTCTTGGGTTCCCGCAATTCCTGACCCCAGGAAAAGCGGTCGGGCGCCTGCCACCATCCGAGATCCTTCAACAGGCCAGGTGGTAATGTCAGTGAAATCGGACTTTTGGAACCTATTTGCTTCTGGAAGGGCAACAGGAATTTCTGGAGTGGCCTCGTGTGGAACCGTGCCCACTGAAATATGTCCTGACACGACACCAACATCCCCAACAACCTTGCCAGTAACATCAGCTTGACCCGCTTCCGTTGCTGGACTTCCAAAATCAGCTGCGAGATCTTTGACTGTCTTTCTGGTGTCAGAAAAACCCTGTCCAGACTGGAGTTGATCTGAACCCCCAAGTGTGTCAGAGACTGGGACGGCTGAAGCCAGCTCTTCTGAACGTTTATTACGAATCCGTGCAATCTGAGGGTCCTTATGGTCAACTCTAGGTCCAGTTTCGTCTGCTCCTCTGACGGGGCCTTGACCAGAATGTCGTCCAGATACGGAAACAGGGAAACCCCCTGTAGCCGGAGGACCGCCACGAGGGTGACTAATACTTTTGTGAACACTCTGGGCGAGGACTTTAAGCCAAAAGGCAGAGCTCTGTACTGGTAATGACGCCCATCGTAGGAGAAGCGAAGAAACCTGCGGTGCCCCTTGGCTATAGGAATATGAAGATAGGCCTCCGACAGATCTATGGAGGCCATGAAGTCTCCCTTTTGAACAGCTAGCAGTATGGATCTCAGAGTCTCCATTCGAAACTTCTTTGTAACGACCGACTTGTTTACCCACTTCAGGTCCAGAATCGCCCGAACATCTCCGTTCTTTTTGGGCACTACAAAGAAGACGGAATAAACACCTTGAAACTTCTCCAGTACCGGTACCGATTCGATGGCTCCTATCTGAACTAGATGATAGATGGCCCTTAGTAGTGTACGATGTTTCTCGAGAGATTGAGCTCTCTGTACCTCCAGGAACCGATGACGTGGAGGAGAAGAAAATTCTAGGGAGTAACCGTTGGTAACTGTGTCCAAAACCCATCTGTCCGAAACTGTTTGATGCCACACGTGGGAGAATCTTTGAAGCCGTCCCCCTATCCGATCGTGGTCCATTGGGACCGCCCAGTCATGCTGAGGTGGACTTCTTCTGTCCCTTAATTGGTTGACTTTGTTTTCCTCCAAAGGAAGGTCTGCCGTCTCTGGCCTTTGGTTGCCACTTTGCCCTGTATTGTTTGAAGGAGGTTTGTCTTGAGTCTCTCCTATTTCCACGAAAGGACTGGGGCCTCTGCCTCGTCCTGTTCTCACGTCTCTTGGAGGGCAGGACTTTTTTCTTATTTCTGTCCTCTATGAGATATCTGTCTAGACCTTCCCCGAAGAGCGAGGCCCCTTTAAAGGGAACTGCAGCCACTTTTGCTCTGGCTGAGGGATCAGCATCCCAATTACAGAGCCAGGTATTCCGCCTAGCTGTAACGCTAGAGGCCATAGCCCTAGCAGAGAGTTGAACTGCTTCGAGGGTCGAATCTGATGCAAAGGCAGTGGCTAGCGTAATTTTCTTAAGTGAGTCCTTAACATCCCTAGGCAGATCCTCTCTCTTAGCTAGGTCGGAAAGCCACATGTACGAAGCCCTACAGAAGAGAGACGTGGTAGCTGACACTTTTAGAGCACTGGCGGAGGCTTCAAAATCGCGACGTAAGGCCTGCTCTATGCGCTTGTCCGTTGGATCCCTTGGCATCCCATCTGCATCCATCGGTAGAATGGAATTAGAAGCCAAGCTGTTGACCGGGTCATCAACTACTGGCAACTTAAGCCTCTTGGTCGCCTCTGGGATGAAGGAGAAAAACCTAGAGAAGTTTGACGACACCGTCTTAGGCTTGGCTGGATGTTCCCACTCAGATCTAATTATTGAGAAAAACCCAGAGGGCAACGGGACCTGTAGTGGTTTTGAACCTGACTTGGGTATAATATCCTCCATTGCAACAGGAAACTCAGCATCCTCCTCATCCTTGGATTTTGGAGTATACTGTATCTGCAATGTCCTAATAACTTTTGGCAGTAGGCGTGGATACACGTCTGCTGGAAACAGTTTGGAATGAGTAGAGGCCGGCCCCTCCTCTTCCTCAGAGAGTTCTCCTGAGTCAGGTGACGAAGAACCCTCAGATAAGTCAGAATCCTCTTCTTCTTGATCAGAGGGAGCTGAATGCAATTCTAACCTACTGCGCTTGGGAGGCCTGGAGGAAACCCCTTCCTTTTCCTTATCTACCTCTCTGTGTTTCTGTTTGGCTGCCCTCTTAAGTGACGGGGTTGGGGTGGCCACAGAGGCAGCTTGAACCTCTTTTTTGACCAGCTCTTGGATCCAAGAAAGAAGATTAGACTTAGCTTCATCTGCTGAAAGATCAGCCTGATGCACTTCTGTCCCCTCTTCCTGTGCTGGTGAATCAGCCAGCTCCAACTCGCATGTGCCCTCCTCCAGCATTGCTCCCATAGGAAATCTAGTGGGGGCGGCCATCTTAGAGTGAATGGCCCTATAAGACACAAGTAGTATAAGTAAAATGGCTTCCATTCCTGCCAAAAACCTCCCCCCCCCCACCAGCTCCTGACTGGTTTTTTAAAACTCCCTTTCCCTTTTCAGGGACCCCTTCCAGCCGAGGTCACCCCTCCTGGATGCAGGGGCAAACAGGGAAGCCGGAGGGAAGAAGGGAATGAAAGGAGGGGATGGGGGGGGGAGCGCTGAATAGTGACGTCTGATCCCAGCTTCCTTTACAGCCCAGTGGGCTTAAGCTGCCAGCACCGACAAGACAGGCTCTGGGAGTCTACAGATCTCCTCTCCCCCTGGAAATCCCCTAAGGGTTCCCCCCCTTCCCATAGAGCTTACCGCTGCTTCTGGGAACCACCGCGCCGTCGCACTGTCCACGGCGCTTCGGGAGGGCAACGTGAAGCACACGAGTCCTCTCCCTTTTTCCCTGGCCTCAGCTGGTCTTCCCTTCGACTTGCTGCCCTGCAGGCCCCCGGGGTTGCCGGTGTGCCTTTGCTGGGAGCGGCTGGGAGAGACCTATCCACAGCCCCGTGCGTCCGTCGGGCTGGGAAGAGGCCGGGAAGAGCAATTAGGCGCGAACGCCTGCCTCGACAGAGAGGCTACTGCGGTGCGTCGTTCAAGCGTGGGAGGGATTTTTCCCTCCCCGCTTTCCCTGAGGAGAAAAAACAGCGGCTCGTCCTAATCTCCCTGCTGGGTGATTTCTGCCACTGACTCCAGGTATTCTTCTTTTTCTTTCTTTCTTTCTTTCTTTCTTTCTTTCTTTCTTTCTTTCTTTCTTTCTTTCTTTCTTTCTTTCTTTCTTTCTTTCTTTTCTTTTCTTTTCTTTTCTTTTATTGTCTCGGGTCAAAGAGCCTCAAGGGGGCTCTAAAGCACGTCCTGCTTGGATTGTAGGGCTAACAAAACTGACTGCTGAGGATCCAGCACCTCCCCTTCGGGTCAAGTTTGTTAAGCCCTGCAATTGAAGAGGAAGAGCTGAGATCCCACGAATGAGGACTGGCCCACTCCTGGGACCACTGGAGAACAAGCTATAAACCTACTCTTCGCCTGATTACAGACTGGCACTTTGGGTTGACTCAAATAAACTGGCCAGATGGCAAAATCTGCCACCCGCCCCTGTCCCACACTTAACCCTTTCTGAAGGACAATCCACCCGGCTCAAAAAGGGACCACTCGGAAAATGGTCCCTTTTCTCTGGGGCGGCTCTGAGGCGGCGCCCGGCCGTCCGGAAGCCCAGAGAGTGCCTTACAAGCACCCAGGGAGCTGGGAGCAGGACGCAGGTGCTTTCCACATGCTCCCCGGCTGCCCAAGGCCCGCCCCTTCCGGAAGCTCCAGGGTGCTCTTGTTTTGGCTGGCTTTCTTCAGGGCAGTTGCAAGCCGCCCCGAACTGGTCGTCTGTTATCAGCCTTCAGGTATTATTTTCAGGTCTCAAAATTCAGGATCATTATTTTTGTACCATCACTCCCATACACAAAACAGCAGAAACAGGGAGGGAGTGAAAGGAAGGAAGCCAATCCAGACTTACCATGCTAGCATCGTCCCCACTAGAAGCTCCTCCCTGCATAGCCATAAAATGATAGGGCGCTGTCTACCCTCTGGTCATAATGGTCTTATGCCTGCCCTTTCATTGCAGAATCCAGACTAAAATATGCCTGCAAGCATATGCACACTTTTAAAAAAAATGTAAGTCTCTATCCTCTATTATTGTGGCGATACAAAGGAAAAGGCAAATCTCCACAAAGGAGGAAGCTAGAGATGGATTATTTAAAAAATGGGAATTCAGAAAACCTGGTACACATGATGCCAAACTGTTATATCAATATATACTCAGGGCTGGCCCTGCCACTAAGCAAACTAGGAGGTTGCCCAGGGCACTGGCCTTCTGGGGGCACTGAACTGGGTTACCGACTTGGTGACGTTATCAGTGCCAGGAGGGGGTGCCAGAAGTTTGCCTTGCCTAGGGTACCAGACAGTCTAGGACTGGCCCTATATATACCAGGGGTGGCCAACGGTAGCTCTTCAGATGTTTTTTGCCTACAACTCCCATCAGCCCCAGCCAGCATGGCCATTGGCTGGGGCTGATGGGAGTTGTAGGCAAAAAACATCTGGAGAGCTACCGTTGGCCACCCCTGGTATATACTATTCAAGAAAAATAAAAAGCCTTCTGTAGGAAGGGAAGAAACTGATGCTCTAACAGCCAAACAGCAATAACAAACTAAGTTAATAGGGTAACCATTTGTTTGGATGGGGGGGGGAGTGGGACAGCGAAGCAATAAATATAAATAAGAGACGGATGTGTTAAAATGTTCTTTTTAGTTGTTATGCTCCATTTGTTTCCTCTCAAGCATGGAGTCAATTAACAGCATCAGGGCTTTTTTTGAGCAGGAACACACAGGAATGCAGTTCCAGCTGGCTTGGTCAGGGCTCCAACTAAAAAGAAAAGTCTTTGGCAGAGGGAAGGCACTAGGCAGCCACGTGCTTCCAGACTGCGTGCTTAATCCTCTCTGCTGCCTCCAGCCTCCAACAGACTTGCAAAGAGAGAAAGAAACATGGAGCCACCCACGAGCACCCCCTCCTGGGAAAAGCTGGGCCTGCCACTGTCCACTGCCACACATGGCTCTCTTTCTGTGGCCATGTTGGGTGGGGCTGAAACAAGGTATCTCATTGGGCTGTGCAGAACTCATTTGCATTTTAGGTCACACCGCCTGATGTCACCATTGTTTTGCACAGGGCTTTTTGTAGAAAAAGGACAGCAGGAACTTATTTGTATATTAGGTCACACCCCCTGACACCAAACCAGCTGGAACTGCGTTCCTATGCATTCCTTCTCAAAAAAGGAATGCTGGGGCTGTGTGAGAACACATATCCATGAAATGCAGCTGATGGCATTGTACTGTTCTTTGTCAATATGCGGAAAGTAACCTACTGAATGGTGATGTCACTTCTGGTGATGTCAGGGGGTGTGGCCTGATATGCATATGAGTTCCTGCTGGAACAGCATCCTTTTCTTTGGGGCCAAGGAACACATTCCAATAGATTGCATTGCATTCCAATCACTATTCCAAAAAAAGAAATACACTAAAATACAGAAGATGTAAAGCCCTTTTTGATGGGAATGCATATGTAAGGACTGAATTAATTTAGCATATGTAATGAGATAAGCTATTCACTGGGGCAGTTTCCTGTTTCCCTCCCTACTCCTGAATAACTCTGAAATACTCCTGAAATTCCAGGAGATAGATTTTTATTACTCCTAAAATTTCAGGATTGTTTTTACATTTCAGATGTCCTTGAGTGGACGCAAAAAAGCTAATTTCAGTTATAATCTTAGTGCACACCCACTGCCTCCCTAGTTTCAAATGTTATGTGTCATCAATTGTATTCCAAATCCCTGGATGACCTTGTCCAGCATGAGGGAGGGAAATGAAATCTGAGAAATTACAAATACTTTAATGGTGGTTTGCAGAAATGGAGAATTACTGAAACAAGAAAATAACCATCTTGCGTACTTTGTAAATATATTTGCTCAGCTTTTCCATTCCACCTTAAATATATGAAATACTTTTAATATAAAATTTTATATTATGATTTTAAAAATATATTAATAATGTCTACTTTAATGAAGGTAGCTTCTAGACAGAAAGCTGTATGGATAACTAAAATATTTTACAGTAATTAATGAAGCTATATGGCCTAAGAATATTCAATAATGACAGTTCATGAAATGCTCCCAGGCATCATTTACAAAGTACTTCTCCAATAGCATGCAAAGCTTTTAACCTTCTTTTCCCACCAAGGCTGGCATGGCTTGAAAACAAAAATTTTTCTAAATGGTTAAATAAAGCTCCTTCTCTTCAAAGTAGCCTCTCAGAGAATAGAAACAGGCTGTCTAGCTCAGCCCTACACTTGTGAAGCCTTTATTCCCCTAACCCATTCAGCTGTGTTGTCACAGTGATCACTTTTCCTAGGAAGTTTCAGCTAGTCAATGGAAAGAATGTCTGATGCTGATAGCCTAGACAGGCTCTGTTTCTGGGCCAAGCTCAGTAATGTGTCAACTGTCTCCTGGACTTGTTTCTTAACCACTGAAAAGAAAATCAGAAATCCATGTGCATGTTTGCAGGAATCATTTTTATTGTGATTATTTCTCTAGTAAATATGATTGTCCAGTATCAGTAACAATCTCCTTTAATTCTGAGGAGACAATAACTATGATAATAAATAATTATTAATGATAACTTTAATGATAAATAATTTAGTAATAAATAATAATTTAATGTAATAGTAGATGATGATGATGACGACAAACTGCTACACTTCTGAATAACAGTCAAATAGTATTTTCTGATTCACACATCAGAAAGCACAATGTGCTTCTGAAGAGTGATGCAAGGTATTCCTCTACCCACCCAAAAAGCTTCTGTGCTTGGGTTCAGTTCCAGAAGAGTGATCTATATGTTTATTGACCTGAATAAACTATCCAATGACTCTATCATCCTCAATAAATAACCACTGCCATAAGCAAACAATTGCGCCTCAACTAAGGATACAATTTTACCCTTGATTGTCTTGATAGATTACTAATGTCATATGCAAGGAGTAATTACTGTTATACTAATAAGAACCAGTGAAAATTCTGTCCTTAATAAGAGCTATGAAATAAAAAAGAAAACGGCATCTTGAAATATTTCCTTTTTCTATTGATCTAAAATGAACTGCAATAGAGTCAAAAGAGTGAAAAGAAACTAAGATTTTTCGGGGTAAATTTATGCTGACATTTAATTTAATTTAACTTAATTTAATTTTTCAATTCATACCCCTGCCCTATCCTGTAAGTGGGCTCTGAGCGGCTTACAACATTAAAACCTTACAGAAACATTAAACAAGTTGTTATATTAAATTTTGTGAAAGTATGAGAATGTATTAAACAAAGCAAAAAGAGATAAGCAATTAACTAAATAAATAAAAAAGTTAAAATAATTATGATTACCTGTTGCAAAAATTGCTTTCTCTTCCCTTTCCCTGCTTCATACACTTCTTTGAGTAGTATCATTTTTGGGTAATGCATATTAAGATATGTTTTGCTATGCCTAAACTCAAAGTTCACTAAGATCATGCAAGCATTCCTAAGCAAGACTACTGCTGCCTTCCCAATGTAATCACCTTGTCTTCTGAAGTGCACAATTAGAGCACAAAGCATTGCAGTTCAAGTACAGAGAGGGCACTTAGCACCACTGAGAGAGATCTTAGCACTAAACACCCAAGACAGAGAGCAAAGTCCATGCTGCAGGGCTAACATGTCTCATTTCACAACTTTTACAAGTACACCGCCTCCTGAGACACAAATTCACCATGCACTGATAGGTGAGTAGGGGTGGAAATCCAGCATCCTCGGCTCAGAAATTACCATTGGTCTCATCTTATGCGCTTTCAGAGCATGTTAAGTGGGAGCTTTTGCGATGGGAACAAAAGCTTCTACAAGTGGCTTTATTAGACCTTCTGTAGAAGAAACAGAGAAGCTATGATAAGTCAAATTCAAATTTTGCATCGATTGGTAAGGCAATCAACATATGATGGTGGAATAGGCCCAGATATTTCTGAATAACACATCTGTCCTTGACCCTGTTCACCCTGGCTTCAGGCTTTGCTTTGGCACAGAGACATCATTCAATGCACTGGTGAATGATCGACTGTTTTGGTTTTGCCTCCACAAAGCACCATATTGTTTCTGTTAACCACTTCAGTTTTCCTCCTCTTTTATGTGATCTTTCCCAAACCTGCTGTGCTGTGATGTTCTGGGAAAGCCAAGATGACTACTGCCTGGGCAGGAAAGTCTGGATTTTCCTGATCTAACCCACACAGGCTCCATTTTTCTTCCCCCAGTCCCCATGGAGGCCATTCCCCATGTGCACCACTAGGGAACCCTTTTGAGGATTTTTATAAAAGAATAGGTGACACAGTGATACACTAATAGTATATACTCCCTCACAAAAGCCCTCCAGTGGTGTAGAAGAGAAAAAAATGCAGGGAAGCCCACCATGTGGAAGCCCTGTTGCCACTGCACTATAACATTAGCTGCAATAACACTGGGGTTTCCACAAAGCTACTAGGGTTGCCAATCCCCAGTTGGGGGTGGGGGATCCCCTGGCTTGGAGGCTCTCCCCCTACTTCAGGGTCATCAGAAAGTGGAGGGGGAGGGAAATGCCTGCTGGGCACTCCATTATACTCTATGGAAACCAATCCCCATAGAGTATAATGAGGAATTGATCTGTGGGTATCTGGGGCTCGGGGGGGGGCTGTTTTTGAGGTAGAGGCACCAAATTTTCAGCATAACATTCAATGCTCCTCCCCAAAAAACCCTCCAGATTTCAAAAAGATTGGAACAGGGGGTCCAATTCTATGAGCCCCAAAAGATCATGCCCCTATTCTTCATTATTCCAAATGGAGAGAAGGCATTTAAGAGGAGTGTGGTCCCTTTAAATGTGATTCCTTCAGAGTTCAATTGTGTTTGTCACACCCTGGCTCCCAGCTTCACCTCCAAAGCCTCCTGGCTCCACCCCCAAAGTTCTCAGATATTTCTTGAGTTGGACTTGGCAACCCTAAACACCACTGTGAAGAAAAGGTCAAAGTCTAGCACTAGTTCACTTCTATCAGCCTATACAATACATGATCTGCACATTTTATTGAACAGTTTTGTTTGGTTTCTATCTGTGACTGATCCCATAATATTGCTGTAAGTTTGGATAGATTCATTACTGTGTATGTGGGACTTGAAAAAAAGAATGTTCATATGTGTGAAAAACTATGGATAGTGCCTGAATAGACATTTGACCTGCAGGGTTAGAACCTAACCAAACAATACCCAGGGAGGTTGATGACTAGATCTTCCAAGCAGGCCCATAGCTACAGTGGGGTCTCCTGGGGCCAGTCCCCTGATTTACTGCCAAGGCTCCCCCCCAACTTTCCATTTTTATTTTACTTTTCACATCTCTCTCTGAGAGAACGGAGTCTTTGCTTTTGTTTTACATTTGGTTCAGAAGTCTGTGGGCTCTCAAATGGTTTAGAAATGGATTCATTGTTTATTCTGGATGAAGACGGTGGGTGTGTACCTCTTAATCTCTTCGGGATCCCTGGAATTACAATTAATTCTACAGAGATCAGTTACCCTAAAGAAAATGGATTCTCTGGAGGAGAGATTCTATGACATAGTACCTATAATATAGTGGGTTCCATACATGAAAGAGGCAAGGCGGTTGTGAATCATAAGCTCTTTATTGATTTCAGCATAGTAAGGCCTAAGTCTAAGACTGGGAAAAAGGGCCAACGGGCCAACCTTATATACATGTCAGGGTTCCCACGCTAGCATTCTATTGGTCCATTCAAACCAGCAGGGGGCTCGTGATTGGATCAGGGCAGCAGGGATTTGGATTCTGCTGCCTATTGTTCCCAAGTCCCCAAGCTCTGGTTGTCTGGCTCCAATGAGCAATGCGGGATCACCCAATTCAGTTCTCACTTGAGTCCTCAGTACCCACTGAGGTCCCTGTCTTCCCCACTGCTTCCAGTAACAGAAAGCATGGAACTTTTCACTGCTCTGAAATGGAGAACATGCAATAGTATGCACATTCTTGAATATAGGTTTGATATAGTAAAGGTACACAGGGTAAAACAGTTACAATCACATGCAAGCATTAGATGATTTGTATAACGTTAAGCTTATTTAAGCTAGTATGTGAGAATCTTTTTTTGTGCTGCATGTTCTGATTACTGATGTAATACTACTTTAAGAGACTTCATAGTTGTGCTATCACTTTAATATATATATATTGCAGTCTATGCATGGTGGTTATTTTGTGATTTTAACTGAATATAAATTTGAGCAGGCTGCAACTCCAGTCAGCCATATATAATGGCTTTTTTGTTTAGCTGTTATTCCAGGTTTAAAATGGAAAGTATGTTTTCATTCAGTCTGTCTGCTACATGATTACAGTTGTTTTGCACCTTTTCAGTTAAAGGCACTTTTAAGACCAACAGTGTTTTATTCAAGGTATGAGCTTTTGCGTACACACAAACTTCCTCAGATGCACTGAAATGGAAATGTATCTGAGGAAGTGTGAGTATGCACGAAAGCTCATATCTTGATTAAACCTTTGTTGGTCTTAAAAATGCCACTGGATTCCAACTTTGTTCTACTGCTTCAGACGAACACAGCCGCACACCTAAATCCTTTTCAGTTAATTAGCTTAAAAGATTAATGTCACTTTGGAAAGTGAAACAACAGTTGTCTATTATCATTTGGTGACATTTTGATTGGTCTTAATTCAAAAATACTATAAAAACGTTATTTGTGAAATTTTTCTACAGACCAACACACCTTCCTATGATCAGATATATAAAAGTACAGATCAATCAGACCAAAGAGGGAAAGCACCAAGGACTAGAGGTGTCAAACATAAAGCCGAGGAGCCAATCAGACCCCCAGAGTGCTCCTATCAGGCCCACGAGCATATCTGCTCCTTTCTCCCTCTCTCTTGCTTCCTTCAGTTATCAGAAACTGTTAAATAAAATATTCCAAGAGTGCTAATCTTTTAAGAGTGTTTTATTTAAAGGGCTTTAAAAAAAAAAAAACTTTGTGTCGGTCTGTGTTTTTTGTGTGTGTTTGTGATCCTGTGAATTTAGGGGGAGGTATTTGTGAGTTTCCTGCATTGTGCAGAGGATTGGACTAGATTACCCTGGAGGTCCCTTACAACACTATGATTCTATGATTTATAAAGTTTATGTCTCCACTACCTGGCATATTTTATGACATACATGGCCTGGCCCAACAAGGTCTCATATATGTGAGATCCGGCCCTCATAACAAATGAGCAACACGCCTGGACTAGGCTATGTTTTTGCAAATGTGGAGTAACCCCAGATTCAGAGAAAAATATTAAAAGTTATAAAAAAGGAGAGTTAAAAAATAAAATATAGGGCGTTTTCACACTGACCTTAATCAGCAGCGACGTCCCTCTTCACCGCGCCAAAAACCAGTTTCCATTTGCGCCACAAAAGCCGCGGGACTTTGCGGCTCTTCCGGGTGCTCCGCAGCAATTGGTGCGAAATCCGCGCAGATCCTGCGCGGTGAAGAGGGACGTCGCTGCTGATTAAGGTCAGTGCGAAAACGCCCATAAAGTAACTTGAATGTGTGTACATATGCAAATAGTACATTTTTTAAAAAAGCTGTAAAACTGCAAAAAGGTAGCCATCAGCCACAGAGAGAGGGGAACTGACCAACTGGACAGATAGAGGAAGTGAAAGGGAAATGGGCAACTGGGCATGTTCAAAGGAAAACAAATTATTAATCAGGCTGGAAAAGGGTGAAAAATAAGGGGAGAATCAAATAATTAGGCAGAGCAGGAAGGAAAGAAGTAGTAGGAATGGAAAGTCGGGGGTTTCAACTACCCCAGAAGCAAGTTTTTACAAATTCCTTTTTGTCTTTTTGTTTTGTGTTAAAGCTGCAGTACTGCAGTCCTAAGCTCTGCTCAGGACCTGAGTTCGATCCCCGGTGGAAACTGGGTTTTCAGATAGCCGGCTCAAGGTTGACTCAGCCTTTCATCCTTCTGAGGTCGGTAAAATGAGTACCCAGCTTGCTTGGGGAAAAGTGTAGATGCCTGGGGAAGGCAATGGCAAACCACCTCGTAAAAAAAAAAAAAGTCTGCTGTGAAAACGTAAGCAACGTCACCCCAGAAGGCAATGGCAAACCACCTCGTAAAAAAAAAAAAGTCTGCTGTGAAAACGTAAGCAACGTCACCCCAGAATCGGAAACGACTGGTGCTCCTTTTCTTTCCTATGTAGTCATCAAAGAAAGGGATTCTCCAGCTGAAGGAATAGTATCTTCAAATGGACTTTGCTTTTGAGAATTATTTGCTTCCTGTTTATTATTTATTGTAACACTATCTAATTTGGCTTCAATTTGCTCCTTACCTAGTGCATCACCTAAAGTAAGTACTCCTTTGTTACCATAAGGATCACCACATTCTGCCTTGCTTATGTATGACCATTCCAGAAAAGTGAATAAATTGCTCCAAAAGAGAAAGAAGCTTAATTAAGCTTAAAACTCTAAAAGACAGTTTTATTAAGAAGACAAGGGGAGCCATTAGTTCCAAAAAAAGCTCTGCATGAAAATCAAAAGATACTGCTTTAGTAAAAGCAATTCTAATTCATATTAATTTTTACAAGTGAAGAATCCATCAAAGTGACTTTTACAGACAGGAAAATTGGCTTACATGACACCATATAGGAAACAACTGCAAAGAAAATCACTACAACAGAATATATAACTTTGAAAAAGCTATAGTCTGCTTTTCAGAAGAACAGAAGGGCTTAAAACATTTGCAAAAACTAGCTCATGTTTTAGTGAGGTAAAAGAACAAAGCAGTAGACAAGTGCACCTTTAAGACCAACTAAGTTTTATTCAGAATGTGAGCATTCGTATGCTCTTAAGCAGACTTCATCAGACAAATGCTGTTAAAAAATAAAAACTCACTTAGTAGCTATTAGCCACAGTGTGTGTGTATATATAAAAAATTTTGCCACTGTGTTGGACTGGATGGGCCGTTGGCCTGATCCAACATGGCTTCTCTTATGTTCTTATATTGTAGCGACACAGCACCATGAAATGGTTTTTAAAAGTTTAAATTGTAATTATGTTTTATTGGTTTTAACTTGAGAATATGAATGTTGTCAGCCGCCCTGAATCCACTTGCGGAGAGGGCAGGATAGAAATGTAAAGTAATAAATAAATAAATAAATGGGAATATATAATATAAGTGGGCAGCGTAGAATCATGGGAATGTTTTCAGCAGATTAAAAGAATCACAAATAGGGAACTGTGTTTGTTAGTGTTAAGACAAAACAGGGCTGAAAAAACACTGGAGGGTGATAAAAAGCAGACTGCTGTTGTAGATGCGAAGTGCCATAAATCTGGCTTTGTTAGTTTAAATAGAGGGCATGGTTTCTCAAGAGATTATAACATCCATTATAGTTTGGCACTAGAAAAAAAGGAAGACATTAAAATATAGTGGAGGATGGGTTGTTATAAGCAATAAGACAAACAGCCAATATCCCCTATTTGAGTGTCAATACAAAAAAACGAAAAACAAAAACAAAAAACACAAATATTCTGATACACTGTTCTAAAAGAGAAATAATATATGTTAGCCATTAGAAAAACATGGTGCATTAAAGTATAGTGGAAGGTGGGTTAGTATATGTAATGAGACAAACAGCCCACATCCCTCATTTGAGCATGTCAACACAGAAAAAAACATTATTCTGATACACTGTTCTAAAAGAGAAATACATTGGAACACTGTGGATGCACAGCTATACTCAGTAAGAGTTGGTTTAGCATATGTAATGAGATAAACCACCAATATCCCTGTTCAGTCCTGGGGAGGTGTTTGTTCCAAGTTTCATGATAATTTGTAATTCAACAATTTCTCTCTCTATTCTGTTCTTGAAGTTCCTTTGCAATAAAACAGCTACGTACTTTGAGGTCACCCATTGAATGCTCAGGAATGCTATTTGTGATTCTTTTAATCTGCTAAAAACATTCCCATAATTCTACATTGCCCACTTATATTAATGATTACTGCTTCCATTCCCATTTGTCTGATGAAGTCTGCTTAAGAGAATACGAAAGCTTACATTCTGAATAAAACTTAGTTGGTCTTAAAGGTGCACTTGTCTACTGCTTTGTTCTATTGCTTCAGTCCAACACGGCTGCCTACTGAGGTAAAAGAAGTCAAAGGAAGTAAATAATGAAAATTTAAATCACTGCTATGGAATGTGAATATATGGCTCTCTACTATGCTGTCAAAATACGCACCAACCACATTTTCCCCATTCTGAAATAGTCCCCCAGCAAAGTCCACAATAACTGATTGTATAGAGATCATAAGACTACCTCAAGGTAAGGTTCTGAAAACATTTACCTCATGGGTATTTCAGAAAACCCTCTCCTCGTGGCAAGAGATCCCACTGTGGATGTAATGTTTATTCAAATTACCACCTGATCTAATAAGCAGCACTGAAATAAAAATATATACATTGATATATTTTTTTCTTTGTTCCATTGCCCCTTCCACTTTACCTATAGGCCTTGTTGAAACAAATTAACACTAAAATTAGTTCCTGTCATGTGATGCAAGCATTTGCTTGGTGAGAACAAGCTTGTGACAGATTAGTCCTGTTTCACAGAGCAGTGAGCAGTGAACAGCTGCTCAATTTAGATGTGGATGGTAAGATGAATATGAACCAGGAAACCAGTCAGGTCCATAGCGTTATCCACTGAGTAAATACTGCTGGCTAAACACTTCTTGTTGATTTAAATGATGACCATGGCTTCATCAACTTAATTTATAAAACCAAAGAAGTAACAGTTTTAGTAATACAATTTTTAGCATACAATCAAGATTAACATTAATTTCCAAACATGCATGATCAAATTAAAACATTTGCTGAAAGGTGCATAACATTTCTAGAATCTGGACCATGAGAAAATACTGCCCAAGCTACTTGTCAACCAGAATTTCTAACAAGCCTGATAACATAACATAAACAAGTCATTTAGCAGCACAAAAACACGGCTATGCTCACTAGCCTATTTGTTCCTATGCTAAATTCCATCTCCAGTTCAGTTACTTGCAACCCATACTGGATGCACATGAGGAAAAACACACATAGCTAATTATGCACGCTCTCTTCTTGAATTGTGTTACTGGGCATTCATGAGTGTTTACAGGGGAAAACAAAGTCCGAAGCCAGCTTTCAGTTTCAGTCTTGCATTAAATTTAAAGCTCAGCCCATGGACACTTTTTTTTTAAGTGCAAGACATCAGCTTATCCAGAGAGATGCTGTTATACTTCCACTCTCCAGGCTTGTTGTTAATCTTCCTAGGCTGCTGAACAACAGTATTTACTTTCACAGCACTTGTGTCCAAACTAATTGAATGTGCTAAAGGTGGAAAAGAACCCTCAGTAATTTTGATAAAAGACAAGCAGAATCTCTTTATTATGGGGGCTCAACAGCTTCTAGACAAAAGCTGCAATCCTGAACAATAATGATCAGTTATGTGGGGAGTGGGTTATTGTGAGCTATATATGTGTGTTTATATGTGTGTAATTGGGTGGCCTGCAGTGGAACAGTCCAATTCCTCCTCTGGTATTTAAATAACTAGTTTAGTCCTGTTGCATGGTGGTTTAGTTAGGGGCTAGTCAAGAAGTCTGTCCTAGTCTGAAGAATGCTGTGAGAACCCGCCTGCTTGTTTTGCGTGTCTTTTGTGCAGTTGTTGTTGAGAGGGGAGGGCCTGTTTGCCTGGGGTTGATTGCTGGCCCCACCCTCTACTGTTGCTCTGGCTGTTGAGTCAGAGGTGAGTGGGGGCTTGAGCCTTTAAATTCCAAGGTTCCTACTTGCCAGAGGAGCCTTTGGCATGAGCTGAAGGGCAAGAGCCGAGAGGATCTTGGCCTGTGGCTCTTAACCTGGGGGTTCTGTAGGAAGGTAGGTAGTTCCTCAGAAATAATTTCAACTGGCAGTTGGTAGCATCCTTCCGAGGTCAGTAAAAGTACCCAGCTTGCTGGGGGAAAAGTGTAGATGACTGGGGAAGGCAATGGCAAACCACCTCATAACAAGTCTGCTGTGAAAACATCGTGATGCAACATCACCCCAGAGTCAGAAACAACTGGTGCTTGCACAGGGGACTACCTTTACCTTTCTACAAGATAAGGAGATAAAATTTTGAAATGGATTGCAGCAGCATGGCTTGTGAGGGAGCCAAGGAAATGATATGTAATGTCTGTGGAATGATTGTATTTCTACCTGAGAGTAGCAGCAATTACACTTGCAGAAAGTGTATGTTAGTAGCCCTGCTTGAGGAGAAGATACGGGGACTGGAGGCACGATTGTCCACACAACAGTGTATAATGGAAGGTGAGGATTTTCTTGATAGAACCCATGAAGTACTCTTAAAAGGACAACAGGAGGAAGAGGAAATGGTATCTCAGCAATTGGAAGAGAACCCAACACAGGAGGAGGGTTCATGGAAAAATGTAACCTGGAGGAGCAGGAAAATCAGGAGATGTTCTGAGCCTCTGCTGCTCAGCAATCAGTTCCAGGATTTTCCCACAGATACTGACTCTGAACCATTGGAACAAGGGCTACTTCCTCAACCTCCACGAAGCTTGAAGAAAGTTTCTCAGGATCCTGTGGATAAGAAGATTGGAGCTTCTGCTCCCAAATATAGGAAGAGGAGGGTGGTGGTAATTGGAGACTCCTTGCTCAGAGGGGTAGAGCCCAAAGTGTACTGACTGGACTTATCATCCTGAGAGGTCTGCTGTCTACTGGGTGCATGCATCCAGGATGTGACAGAAAGGATAGGAAGACTTATCAAGCCCACAGATTCTTATAAGAACATAAGAGAAGCCATGCTGGATCAGGTCAATGGCCCATCCAGTCCAACACACTGTGTCACACAGTGGCCAATATATGTGTGTGTGTATATACACACATACTCCCTCTCGGCTTGGCTTCGCGAATGAAGATTTAAGAAGGGTGCAATAGTCCACGTCTGTTGCAGGCTCGCTGGTGGCTGACAAGACCAATGCAAGACAGGCAGGTCCGGCCACAGTGGCTGCAGGGAAAAGTCTGATTTAGAGTTGGTGCTGTAGCAGTGCGATTCTTCCTCAATCTCCTTTTGTCCTCAAGACCAGCTATGCGTGCGTTCTCAAAGGAAGAGACAGCCTGGTGGATGGTGTGCCTCCATGCTTTGCAATCTGAGGCTAGGTCAGACCACTGGTGATGGTTGATGCGACAGGTGCCAAGGGATTTCTTCAAGGAGTCCTTGTACCTCTTCTTTGGTGCCCCTCTATTTCGATGGCCGGTGGAGAGTTCGCCATACAGGGCAATCTTGGGAAGGCGGTGGTTTTCCATCCTAGAAATATGCCCTGCCCAGAGCAGCTGCGTCTTCAGCAGCAGTGCCTCGATGCTGGTAACCTCCACCCGCTTGAGGACACACATACACACACACACACACACATATATATATATACTGTGGCTAATAGCCACTCATACACATCTGCTCCATATTTTTATCCAGTCCCCTCTTAAAGCTGGCTTTGCTTGTAGCTGCCACCACCTCCTGTGGTAGTGAATTCCACATGTTAATCACCCTTTGGGTGAAAAAGTACTTCCTTTTATCCGTTTTAACCTAACTGCTCAGAAATTTCATTGAATGCCCACGAGTTCTTGTATTGTGAGAAAGGGAGAAAAGTACTTTCTCTGCTTTCTCCATCCCATGCATAATCTTGTAAACCTCTATAATGTCACCCCGTAGTCAATGTTTCTCCAAGCTAAAGAGCCCCAAGAGTTTTATCCTTTCTTCGTAGGGAAAGTGTTCCAAACCTTTAATCATTCTAGTTGCCCTTTTCTGCACTTTTTCCAATGCTATAATATCCTTTTTGAGGTGTGGTGACCAGAATTGTATACAGTATTCCAAATGAGACCGCACCATCTATTTATACAGGGACATTATGATACTGCCTGATTTAAGAACATAAGAGAAGCCATGTTGGATCAGGCCAATGGCCCATCCAGTCCAACACTCTGTGTCACACAGTGGCAAAAAAATTTATTTATTTATATATATATATATATATATATATATATATATATATATATATATATATATATATATATATATATATATATATATATATATATATATATATAAATACACACAGACTATGGCTAATAGCCACTGATGGACCTGTGCTCCATATTTTTATCTAAACCCCTCTTGAAGGTGGCCATGCTTGTGGCCGCCGCCACCTCCTGTGGCAGTGAATTCCACATGTTAATCACCCTTTGGGTGAAGAAGTACTTCCTTTTATCCGTTTTAACCTGTCTGCTCAGCAATTTCATCGAATGCCCACAAGTTCTTGTATTGTGAGAAAGGGAGAAAAGTACCGTATTTTTCGCACCATAAGGCGCTCCGGAGGATAGGACGCACCTTCCTCCTGGGGGGCGATCCGCTGCCTCTTCCTCCGATCCGGCACTTCCCCCGCGCCTGCTTGCCTGGCTCCATCTTCTTCAGGCAAGCACTGGGATCGCTCCACGTGGCCCCAGCGCTTCGCAAGCGCCAGTTGCGGAGGGGGCAGCGTGCTTCCTACTTCCCTGTGTGCCTGCCTTCAGCTGTGATGTTTAAAGCAAGCGCTGGGATCGGAGGGGGGAGGGAGCGATCCCAGCGCTTGCTTTAAACATCACAGCTGAAGGCAGGCACACAGGGAAGTAGGAAGCATGCTGCCCTCGCCACAGCCGGCGCTCGCAAAGCGCTGCGTTTGCGGAGAGGGCGGGTGCTTCCTACTTGCCTGTGTTCCTGCCTTCAGCTGTGATGTTTAAAGCAAGCGCTGGGATCGGAGGGGGGAGGGAGCGATCCCAGCGCTTGCTTTAAACATCACAGCTGAAGGCAGGGACACAGGCAAGTAGGAAGCACGCTGCCCCCTCCGCAGCCAGCGCTTGCAAAGCGCTGGGGCCATGTGGAGCGATCCCAGCACTTGCCTGAAGAAGATGGAGCCAGGCAGGCAGGCGCGGGGAAGCGCTGGATCGGAGGAAGAGGCAGCAGATCGCCCCCCCTCCCCCGAAGGTACGTACCTTCGGACTATAAGACGCACACACTTTTCCCCCCACTTTTTTGTGGGGGGAAAGTGCGTCTTATAGTCTGAAAAATACGGTACCTCTTTCTCTACTTTCTCCATCCCATGCATTATCTTGTAAACCTCTATCATTTGTTTTCAATTCCCTTCCTAATAATTCCCAGCATGGTGTTTGCCTTTTTTATTGCCATCGCACACTGTCTTGACATTTTCAGTGAGTTATCTTCCACGACCTCAAGATCTCTCTCTTGGTCAGTCTCTGCCAGTTCACACCCCATCAACTTGTATTTGTAGCTGGGATTCTTGGCCCCAATGAGCATTACTTTGCACTTGGCCGCACTGAACTCCATCTGCCACATTGACGCCCACTCACTCAGTCTCAACAAATCCCTTTGGAGTACCTCACTATCCTCTCTGGTTCTCACCACCCTGAACAATTTAGTGTCATCTGCAAACTTGGCCACTTCACTGCTTACTCCCAACTTCAGATCATTAATGAACAAGCTAAAGAGCATGGGACCCAGTACTGAGCCCAGCGACACCCCACTGCTTACCGTCCTCCACTGTGAAGACTGCCCATTTATACTCAACTTCCTAATAGTTAGCCAATTTTTGAGGCACAAGAGGACCTGTCCTTTTACTCCATGACTCTCAAACTTACTAAGGAGCCTTTGATGAGGAACTTTATCAAAAGCTTTCTGGAAGTCAAGGTAAACAACATCTATTGGGTCTCCTTTGTCCACATGTTTGTTCACCCCCTCAAAGAACTGTAACAGGTTAGTGAGGCAAGATCTTCCCTTACAGAACTCATGCTGAGTCTTCCTCAATAACCCATGTCCATCAATGTGCCTACTCATTCTGTCCTTGATAATGGGTTCTACCAACTTTCCCGGTATTGAAGTCAGACTGAGTGGCCTGTAATTTCCCGGATCTCCTCTGGAACCCTTTTGAAAGATGGGGGTGGCATTTGCTACCTTTCAGCCCTCAGGAACGGAGGCAGATTTCAATGAAAGGTTACATATTTTTGTCAGAAGATCCACAAGTTCAACTTAGAGTTCTTTCAGAACTCTTGGATGTATGCCATCTGGACCTGGTGACATTAGTTTTTAATTCGTCTATCAGTTGTAGGACCTCCTCTCTTGTCACCTCAATCTGATTCAGGTCTTTCAACACCCCTTCCAAAATTAGTGGTTCTGGAGCGGGCAAACACTTCTTGTCTTTCACAGTGAAGACGGAGGCAAAAAATGCATTCAGCTTCTCAGTCATTTCCCTATCGTCCTTCAGTAATCCTTTTACCCCTTGGTCATCCAAGGGCCCCACTGCCTCCCTGGCTGGTTTCCTGCTTCTAATATATTTGAAGGAATTTTTATTGTTAGTCTTTATGTTTTTTGCAATATGCTCCTCATAGTCCCTTTTTGCCTGCCTGATCACAGTTTTGCATTTGATTTGCCACAGCCTGTGTTCCCTTTTATTAATCTCACTTGGACTAGCTTTCCACCGCTTAAAGGAGTCCTTCTTACCTTTTACAGCTTCCATTACTTTGTTTGTTAACCATGCAGGCCTTGTCTTATACCTGTTTGTGCCTTTCCTAACTTGTGGTATATATTTTATCTGAGCTTCTAGGATTGTAGTTTTAAATAGCCTCCAAGCATCCCCAAGGGTTTTGACTGTATTTACCTTTCCTTTCAGTTTCCTCTTCACATGCCTCCTCATCTCAGAGAATTTACCCCTTAAAGTTAAACGTGGTTGTGCTGGTCTTTTGGGGCAACTCTCTATTTATAAAAATGGTGAAATCAATAATGTTATGTATCAAAGATTTCAGGTTTTCACGGCTGGTAACATCATTAGGGTTTGTAGAATCTTTCGGGCTCAAGTGCCGTGTTCTACTGGAGAAAGTTTTCCTTCCAAACGTTTCGTTCTCAGCTGCGGAGAACATCCTCAGTAGCGTTGCAGCCGAAGCAGGCGCTCTGACCTTCTTGGCTGCTGTGCATTGAGTGGGGCCAGGGCTGCTGGAGAGCTGCTATTTCTAGGCTGGAGGGGGTGTGGTGAAAGGGCAATTGGTTTGTGGATGTGCCCACTGTTTGGTGGGGCTTCCTGGAAGGGTAGTGATAAGGAAACTGGCTGTTGAATGTGACCATTGTTCTGTGTTATTTGCTGGGAGGGTTGGAAGGGGTGTGAAGATAAGGAAGATGGTTGTTGACGGTGCTGATTGTTCTGTGGAATTTGCTGGTTGTTCTGTGACTTTCTGCAATGTATAGTCTGTAGGGTGTTTTGCAGAGCTGGGTACCAAGATTGGTGGATGAAAATGCCTTCTTCCTTTCTGTTAAAATTGTGCTGGTGTTTGTAAATCTCAATAGCTTCTCTGTTCAGGCGGGTATGATAATGTGAGACCGTAGAAAGGACTTCAGTTCTTTCAAAGTGGATGACGTGGTCTCCTTCTTGAAGTGGATGTTCAGCTAAAGCTGATTTTTCTGGCTGAAACAAGCGACAGTGTCTCTTGTGTTTGGTGAGACGGGTGTTGATACTGCGTTGGGTAGTGCCAATGTAGACTGCACCACAGGAGCAGGGTATTTTGTAGACTCCAGGGGTTGAAAGTGGATCTCTCATATCTTTGGCCGAGCGCAGCATGTGGCGGATCTGTTGTGTGGGTTTGAAGACTGTGTCAACATTGTGGCGTTTGAGAATAAGTTGGACTTCAGAAAAGCAGATTTAGACAAACTTCTAACTATGATGGGTAAAATCCCATGGTCAGAAATACTTAAGGTGAAGGGGGTTCTAGAGGGGTGGGAGTTTCTTAAAAGCGAACTATTGAAAGCACAATCACAGATGATTCCTATGAGAAGAAAAAATGGAAGAAGTCTAAAGAAGCCGATGTGACTCCATTAAATAGCTCTCTAAAGACTTGAGAAATAAAAAAAAACTCATTTAGGAAATAGAAGAATGGCCTTATAACCAAGGATAAATATGAACAAATCACCAGTGCTTATAGAGAAAGAGTTAGGAAACTAAAGCTCAATATGAGCTTAGCCTACCAAAGTTGCTAAAAATAACAAAAAAGGGTTCTTTTCTTATGTTCAGAGTAAGAAAATGACCAAGGACATGGTCGGCCCATTGCGAGGGCAGGAAAGTGAAATTGTAAGAGGTGATGAAGAGAGGGCAGAATTGCTCAATTCCTACTTTTCCTCAGTCTTTTCTTCTGAGGGAAGCAGTGCTCAACATGGCAAAAACAGAACATATAATGAGGGTATAGAGTTCCAACCTAGGATCAGCATAGGGGTAGTACATAAACATCTAGTTTCTTTAAATTAAACTAAGTCCTCAGGGCCAGATGAACTGCAACCAAGAGTACTAAAAGAGCTTGCAGATGTAATTTCTGAGCCTCTGGCCATTATTTTGGAGAATTCTTGGAGAACAGTGTTGTCCCCATCTTCAAGAAGGGGAAAAAGGAGTATCTGGGTAACTACCAACCCATCAGCTTGACATCTATACCTGGAAAAGTTTTAGAACAAATAATCAGTCAGTCAGTCCTGGAACATTTAGAAAGGATGGCTGTGATTAAGAACCAGCATGGGTTTCTCAAGAACAAGTCATGTCAGACTAACCTGATCTCTTTTTTTTTTTTTTTTTGAGAAAATGACTACCTTGCTGGATCAGGGGAATGCTGTAGACATAGTTTATCTTGATTTCAATAAGGCTTTTGATAAGGTTCCACACACTATCCTTGTTGACAAGTTCGCAAAATGTGATCTGGATCCTGTTACCATTAGGCGGATCTGTAACTGGTTGACAGATCGCACCCAAAGAGTGCTTGTGAATGGTTCCTCATCCTCTCGGAGAGGAGTGACAAGTGGAGTGCCTCAAGGATCTGTCTTGGGGCCTGTTTTGTTCAACATCCTTATAAATGATTTGGATGAAGAAATCAAGGGTATGCTTATTAAATTTGCAGATGTCACTACATTGGGAGGGGTTGCTAATACAGTAGAACAGGGGTGGCCAATGGTAGCTCTCCAGATGTTTTTTGCCGACACCTCCCATCAGCCCCAGCCAGCATGGGAGCCACCCCTGCAGTAGAAGACAGAAACAGGATACAGGATGACATTGTGAAGGAGGGTAAACTAGATGACCCTGGAGGTCCCTTCCAACTCTATGATTCTATGATTCTAATTGCAACAGTCCTTTGTTAGTAGCGAGGCAGTCACATTTGCATAGGTAAAGCTTATGCAGTATGTGCATTCTCTGAAGCATCTTCATGGAGGCTGGCAGGAAAATATGCTGTCCTTTTCAAGTTCTCCAGGAGCATGGCTTTCCCTTGATCTGTAGCTGCCTGTGTTTACAAGAACCAGGATTGCAGGTGATAGTCTGCATTGGCTATGCAGTCAAGGAGGTGAGGCACGATTTGGAGTAGTCATAGCTGGAGATGCAATGGCTGTTAACTGTGCAGTAATCCAAGCAGGAGTGTTCTGGACGTGACCTGGATCAAGAAACTGACAGTCCATGTGGGTCTGCTGCCCATAACTGGCAAGGTGCAAATGTCAATTCATATATAGTCCAGTGTAAATATGGAGGTTTGTTGAAAAGCACAGTATTTGGCTAATACGTTACAAGATCAAGGCAGAGTTAGTGGTAGCGAGGTCAGGAGTAGTTTGACAAGTTACTTCCATAACCAGCCTCACCCCTCTCTACCCTTTATAGCAGAGATGCATGTTTTGCAGCTGGATTGCATCATGCAGGTGCGTGGGCATCCTCTACATTACCAAGATTCATGTGTCTCCGGGATGCTAACCACACACTTTGCCTTCTTTCCTGGTGAACCCTTCTTTGTCTATGTTCCAACGGTTCTGGAGACAGGAGGAGGCAAGTGAAAGGTTGGAAAACTGCCTCATTCTGAACCAAGGGTCTGAATGGTTGTTATACATGATAGATAAGGAAGAATTGTCTCAAAGGTGGTCACTTTCCTATTAAACTCTCATTTCTGCAACCTTGCTACAATTAGAATCCTGATTTCCATGTATTGAAAGACAGGAATACCTTCACTGATCCCAGGGGTTTTTTTTGTAGCAGGAACTCCTTTGCATATTAGGCCACACTCCCCTGATGTAGCAATCCTCCTGGAGCTTACAGTAGGCCCTGTACTAAAAACCCTGTAAACTCTTGGAGGATTGGCTACATCAGGGGTGTGTGGACTAATATGCAAAGGAGTTCCTGCTACAAAAAAAGTCCTACTTGTAAGCAAAGAATTATATTCTATTATCTTCTTGTCATTTATTAAGTCACAGTAGTGACCTATTCCAGCTCTTTCTCGTTTTATTCAATGTGGCAATACCTTATAGGAATCACTCACTGGTTCTGTATCATTAAATCATCAAGTTAGCCAGTTCAATCTCACTGCATAGTAGTAAATTAAGACATTTGGTTTTGCTAAGCCTCCTTAACTCTACTTCTCCTGTATAGCTTGCCAAGCCATTCTCAGTGTCTTATTTTGCTAGGTAAAGTTGTTACGTGTTCTCTGCCATTCCAGTAATTTACATGACAAATATTACATTAAGCAAAAGTACCATTTTAAAGTCCATGAATCCTGCCCAAGAGGGATAACTGCAAATATTTGCACACAGATAAAGTATTCCTAATTTTCCTCCACAGTGAATAATAGTATATGGCATATATTTCTTCTTTGCACTGTGTTATATAAAAGGTGAGATATTTAACCTGGGCCAGATTATATTTGACATGTGTTAATCAACATCCATCTTTTATTTTAGTTAAATTTAAATTAAACTGCACAGCCTCTGATTTCTCAGTGTTTAACTTATAGCCAGAGACATCAGAATATGCATCAATAGCTTTTTTGTAAAGTGTTACATGACTGATTTATATCTGATACAAAAAGTAAAATATAATCTATTTAACATACTATTTTAAATTGACTTGAGCCAATGCCAATGTATTTAATCTGAAAAAAGTTCCTAATTAGAATGGCAAGCTATTCTTAAAGCAAAAGCAAAAAATAAAGCTGATAAAAGCAGCTATATCACAACTGTACATGTGGAAATTTTTGGAGAATGCATATCCAAGATATTTAATCTTGCTTCAGTAATTTCTGCCCACTGAGTATAGTAAGTACCAAAATCAAAGGCTTTTATATATATTATCAAGACTTCAGTTTCCGGCCTGTTAAATGCATTTTAGTATCTAAAATTATAAAAGTTGTGTTTGTCTTATGTTTTTAATAAGATCAATTAAATCAATGGAAGAAAATCATCTGTGTTTTAAACATGGTAGAAAGAATGTTCAGAGGCACCTCTGTAAATACATGGAGTTTTGGGTTGGGTAGTGGTAAAAAGTTATTGCATTATTCCTATACAGTGTTAGGCATGCTCATGGAGGTTGAGAGAGAGAGAGAGAGAGAGAGAGAATCCCCTACAGCTTAGCCTGCTTTTTGACAGGGAAAAGGGGAGGGCATAGCTGTTTGAAAGAAAAACAACAAAATATAGGTGCGGAATCCTAACAGTCATGTGAGAACACACTAGGACAGGGATGGCCAATGGTAGCTCTCCACACGCTTTTTACCTACAACTCCCAACAGCCCCAGCCATTGGCCATGCTGGCTGGGGCTGATGGGAGTTGAAGGCAAAAAAACATCTGGAGAGCTACCGTTGGCCACCCCTGCATTAGGAGGTTTCTTCTCAAATTGCTTAATGAAAGCTTTAATTAATAAATAAATGGGCATCTCTAAACGGAGCAAATAACTTCCCCCTGGAACATTTCACCTTATTCAAATGGCAAAGCGGGAGCAGGGCCCCCTCCTCCCACGTGCCACAGTCCCAAGCTGCACTGGATCCCTGTGTTCCATTAAAAAGCAGTTTGCTGTAGCACTGTGTGGCTTTGGAGGAAGCTGTGGGAAATGGTTTGAAGAACCCAGATCCAACTTTTTTTTTTTAAGCTCTCACAGACATGGTTAAGAGAGATTTTTCTTTTCTTTTTTTTAAATTCGTTTTGGAGGTTCACCTTGAGTTAAGAACCCTTACTAAAAGATATGTGGTAGCATAGGGACATAGAGGAGATAATTAAAGTACTTTGCACTCTGCAGGATTTTTTTTTTTTTTAAAAAAGCTGTGACAAGTCCTAGAAGAGCCAATGAGTCTTACTTGCATGAAACTATTGGTAGGATTACACATTAATTTAGGGACCTAATAGAACACATACCAATTAAGGAGTTGGAAAGAGCATATATATATTCACAAAAACATACATAATCGACATTTCAAAGAATGCTTGGTGTACCTTCAAACACAACAAAATTGCTCAAAGTTGATAAAACACTTTGAGTGAACTTCATGTTTAGATGGTTCAAAGTGGTTCCTTAGTTAACAAGAACAGTATTTTAATCACTTTTGTGCTACCTAAAAGTTGTCTCACTATTCCAACAACAGTAGTCAAAGCACCCCCAGACCCTTCTAGGCTTCTTCAGTAATTCCTCCTGTAGAACGTCCAACGCACATAGCAAGATAACATTTCCCCTTGTTTCTGCTTGTCAGTAAGAAACTTCTTTTCCATTTTGTTTTGCTGAGATCATTAGAGATCAAACCAGGGAATATTTGAAAAAACTATAACCCAAATTGTAAACGTCAGGGGATATTTGAAAAGCTGTATGGCCTCTTTAGGTATAACCCAAATTATGTTCAGCTTTCAATTCAAGTAATCATATTATCAAAAACATTTATTTATAGTTAAAAGTATTCTTTAAACCTCACCTGAATCCAGATCTATAAAACTACTGACAGTTATTATTTATTTTATATAAAACTTTTATTAGCAGACTTTTTCCCTTGCAGCACTCTGGTGGTTTACAATATAAATGAAACACAAAAAAATTATATAAAAACTATAAACCTATAAAAGTCACAATTTAAAAACTCTAATTAGGACCGCCAATAAATAAAAACTAAAGCAATCAGCTGCCTTCTGAAGACTGAGGGGACCAGGGACACCTCCTTGAGGAGACTGTTCCATAACTGTGGGGCTGCCACTGGAAAGGCTGTCTCCCATGTGCCTACCAGATGAACCCCCTTGATTGGTGGGACAGTCAGAAGGGCCTTTCCCTATGATCAGGGCTTGAATTCAGTAGAAGCTCACAGGAGCACAGCTCCTGAACCTCCAGCCAGGGTCTGCATGCAATGGAGAGTTTTCTCCCTGCTGCACACAGATCCCAGGGCATATGCAAATGAGATATGCTACTGAGCTCCTGCACCTTTTTTTCCCTACAAAATTACCCCTGCCTGTGATCTTAATTCCCAGGCAGGAATGTATGGGAGAAGTTGTTCCTTCAGGTACCCATCACAAGCCATGAAGGCCTTTAAAGCACAAAACCAACACCTTGAATTGGGCTCAGTGGTTAATACTATAGCCACTTTTGCTATAGTATCAAGGACATATGCTCCATTAGCTGGCCACAGTCAAGTCTCAGCATTCTGTACTAGCTGTAGCTTCCGAATACTATTCAAGGGGAGCCCAAGCAAAGCACACTGTAACAGTCCAGTCTAGGTGCAACTAAGGCATGGATCACTATGGCTAGATATGACTGAACCAGGGATGGATACACGTGACACACCAGCCAAAGCAAGGCAAATGCACTCTTAGCCATAGCAGCCACCTGGGGCCTGGCTGGCCAGTGAGGATCATGGGGCCCAGCCGCACTGTGCAGCAGCCTCCCCAGGGCCAGGCAGGGATCACAGGGCCCAGATGTACTGTGTGGCAGCTAGGGTTGCCAAGTCCAATTCAAGAAATATCTGGGGACTTTGGGGGCGGAGCCAGGAGACTTTGGGGGCAGAGCCAGGAGACATTGGGGGGTGGAGCCAGGAACAAGGGTGTGACAAGCATAATTGAACTCCAAGGGAGTTCTGGCCATCACATTTAAAGGGACAGCACACCTTTTTAAATGCCTTTCTTCCATAGGAAACAATGAAGGATAGGGGCACTATATTTTGGGGCTCATAGAATTGGACCCTCTGGTCCAATTGTTTTGAAACGTGGGGGGTATTTTGGGGAGAGGCACTAGATGCTATACTAAAAATTTGGTGTATCTACCTAAAAAAATAGCCCCCCCAGAGCCCCCAATACCCGCTGATCAATTCTCCATTATTCCTTATGGGAATCGTTCTCCATAGGGAATAATAGAGTGCCCAGTAGACATTTCCCCCCCTCCCCCAAACCAGGGAATCCCCTGCCCCCTCCCTCTCTCACACACACAAATACTTACTGGGTCTTGTTCCTGCAGAACTTGACTCGCTCTGAAACCGAAAGCAAAAGAAAAGGAGGGGCCGTTCTCTGAGGAAACTGTTACTGATCCTTTCCCATGAAGCCCTTCCTGTTCCCTGCTTCCTGCTCAGCCTTAAAGGCACACATTTTAAAAACTGTTTGCAGGTTTCTAAACCTGCAGGAGCTCTACAACTACAGAATGACTGTGGGGGCGGGGCTTCCCCCGCCGGCCAGCTGTCTGGGGACGGGGAGCAGCTTGTCAAAACGGGGGATCCCCCGCTGGGCCCTGGGGATTGGGAAGCCTAGTGGCAGCCTCCCTGGGGCCTGGCTGGCCAGCCTGAATTGCTGCTAGGCTTCCCAGTCCCCAGCGGGGATCCCCCATTTTTACAGGCTTCCCCCCACCCCCAGCGAGCTGGCTGGCGAGGGAAGTCCTGCCCCCACAGTCACCATGTACCTTTAGAGTCCGGCAGGTTTAGAAACCTGCAAACAGATCCGTTTTTAAAATGTGTGCCTTTAAAGCTGAGCAGGAAGCAGGAAGCACTTCATGGGAAAGGGTCAATAACAGTTTCATCAGAGAACAACCCTTCCCTTTGTTTTGCTTTCTTTTTTCAGAGCAAGTAAAGTGATGCAGGAACCAGACCCAGTAAGTGTTTGTGTGTGAGAGAGAGGGAGGGGGCAGGGGATTCTCTGGTTTGGAGGCCCTCCCCCCGCTTTAGGAAGCGGTGGGGGGAGAGGGAAATGTCTACTGGGCACTCTATTATTCCCTATGGAGAATGATTCCCATAGGGAATAATGGAGAATTGATCAGCGGGTATCAGGGGCTCGGGGGGGGGCTGTTTTTTGAGGTAGAGGCACCAAATTATAAGTATAGCATCTAGTGCCTCTCTACAAAATACCCCCAAGTTTCAAAACGATTAGACACGGGGGTCCAATTTTATGAGCCCCAAAAGAAGGTGCCCCTATCTTTCATTATTTCCTATTGAAGGAAGGCATTTAAAAAGGTGTGCTGTCCCTTTAAATGTGATGGCCAGAACTCCCTTGGAATTCAATTATTTTTGTCACACCCTTGTTCCTGGCTCTACCCCCAATGTCTCCTGGCTCCACCCCCAAAGTCTCCTGGCTCCACCCCCAAAGTCCCCAGATATTTCTTGAATTGGACTTGGCAACCCTAATTGCTGTGGGGCCTGGAAAAGTTACTGTCACAGTTCAGTTTGCACGTGATTATCCCAGATGGTGTGGCCTAATATGCTAATTAGTGTGTGACCTAATATGCTAATATTAGGGGATATGGTCTAATATGCTACTGAGTTCCTGCTGGGCTTTTTCTACAAAAAAACCCTGAACCTATGCATTTGTCTAGGGCAGCAGGCTGGATGTGTGTGTGTGTGCCAGATTAGGCTTGAATTCCAAGGGAGTTCTGGCCATCACATTTAAAGGGACAGCACACCTTTTTTACTTGAAATAGAAAAACAATTATTTGTATTAATTTTGCCAGCCTGAATCGTACTCCCTTGGTGGCGCACTGTTTTTTTAAGTTGATAATTTTTTATTGCCCGTGAATGATGTTATAAATATCCATACGGCCCTTGGCAGAAAAAAGGTTCCCCACCCCTGATTTATAATATCAACAGCATCCTTGGAATTAGGTGTGTGGGGGAGAAGATTATACTGGAATTTATTTGCATATTAGGACACACCCCTGATGCCAATCCAGCTGGAACTGCGTTCCTGATCATTCCTGCTCAAAAAAAGCCCTGGCTGCAGCAGTCTCTCAGCTTTTAAAAAGCCGATACTGTTAGAGACATGCTACAGTAATCAGATGGTGCATGGCCAGCATCACAGGCATGGACTGCACATGTGCAGACTTTGCCACAAGGAAGTTCCCAGTGGCTGTTTAATCCATTTCCCAGCAGTGGTACCACAAGGTAAGGATAAGTGGGTTGTGGGGGACAAAAATGGACATGTGGTTATGCCCCTTAAATCTGGAGGTGGGGTGGATATGGTGGGTCAAAATGCCTATCTGATCACACCGAATGAACCGCATTATGAAACCTCTTCCCTCCCTGCTCCTAACTCCCTTTCAAGAGGAGAGATGGCTTTGTGAAGTATCCAAACATTCCAGGCAACTTTGTACTGGGCTGACTTCTCTTCTTTAATCAGTGGATTGAAGCAGTATTCCCATACACAGTGCCAAGCAGGGCTTTTTCTTGTAGAAAAAGCTCAGCAGGAACTTACTTGCATATTAGGCCACACCCCCTGACACCAAGCCAGCAGGAACTGCATTCCTGTGCGTTCCTGCTCAAGCAAAGCCCTGGTGTCAAGTACTTAATTGCCATGCCTGGCCAATCATTCACAGCTTGTTTTTCCTCTCAGTGTACTTGTTAAAAGTCATGGAGCATAACAAACTGAAACCAAATACTGAGGTCTACTGCAGCTCCCTATATTGGATGGTTACTGCTATGAAGATTAGGTTAGCTGTCCCATGCACACATCAAGGAACTGTCAATGGGGAGCAGGAAGTCAGAATAAAGAAGCAGAAGAGCATCTGAATGATGGCACCCTTTTTCACTGGAACTATTTTTTAAAATTGCTATCCATTGTTCCTCCACAGGCAACCAGGCAGCCATTCAACACACACATACCCAAAAGGATTTCCTTTCTTCAAATGCCACAAGGCATTCAACAGGAAGAACTGTAAAGAATGGAAAGATACTTATCACATCTTTATTGGTTCCTGTATAGTGAATGTGGAGACACAGTGGCAGGCAACATCATAATGAATACATATGAACATATGAAGCTGCCTTATACTGAATCAGACCCTTGGTCCATCAAAGTCAGTATTGTCTTCTCAGACTGGCAGCGGCTCTCCAGGGTCTCAAGCTGAGGTTTTTCACACCTATTTGCCTGAACCCTTTTTTGGAGATGCCAGGGATTGAACCTGGGACCTTCTGCTTCCCAAGCAGATGCTCTACCACTGAGCCACTGTCCCTCCACCACATGATGGTGGTGTTACAAAGAATGCAGTGGAGGTTGCTGTATTAATGTTTGTCTCTATAACTATCATTTTACTTTCTATTCAGCTCCTCTGAGGGCAGAGAATCATGACTATATTATGCTGGTGTGATTCCTGGTGGAACCATAGGATTGGTCTGTCTACTTTAAAGGAAGTGCACTTAGATATGATGGCAAGCAAACTAAAGGATTTTTGCAAACTGAATCAGAAACTTTTTCTCCTTTTTTCAGGTTTTAAAATTAATGCCCAACAAGTGGAAATTGACTGTAGAAATTATGATATTTAACTTCATGTAAGAGGGAAGGCAGCATGAAATAGCCCAATCTCATGCATTTTGGAAGCTAAGCAGGGTCAGTACTTGGAAGGAATATGACCAACAAAAACTTTGCAGAGGAAGGCAATGGCAAACCACCTCTGCTTCTTACTTGCCTTGAAAGTCCCTTGCTGGGATCACCATAAGTCAGTTGCAACTTGACAGCACTTACATATCTAATATGATGCATAAATAAGGGTACTTCATACTTCCAAACACAATGCCTGCAGAAAACCAACCATTGTGGTTAGAATATACTTGAAGATCATAAGGCTGTGAGTCAAGGTCTGCTCTGACTGTCAAAAGGGCTGTGCTGGGCATCATGGGACCTGCTGTAGTAAGGAAGGGAGAAAGCTTGCTGAATGCATCCAATTTAATCCCTTGTTTTAAAACAGCATCCTTATCACAGTTCATCTCTATAACACAACACACATTACTTTTCTATACATCCAAGTTAAAATGTGTCACAGAAAGCTGAGGAAACCAGTGAGTCCCTTGCTTTCCAAGTTAATGGAACTGTTTAGTCAAACAATGATACTTTAAATGGAACATCTAATATCTGTCTAAAAAGGAAAAAATGCAAATAATTGGTCAGTAACTTGTTCAGATATGAACAGGAAAGCTACATAGATCCAGACAGCAGGAGACTAGCGATGTTGAATGGAACCAATGCTAAGGGGCTACCCCCACCTTTTCATATGTCCTCTTCATTTTCCACTAAAGGTATTCTCATGTTGTCCCTCATTGCCTCAGGACAGCCAGGGCACACAGACAAGTGTTCTCAGTCAATATCTCATAACCATGAATTTCCTTTTCTCTGGTGATTTTAAAGCACCTTTGTAGGTCAAGCATCTTTCACAAACATTGCTTTGTGACCATTCAATTAGGCTGGATGGGATTAAGCAGGTAGAGAAAAAAGGATTTAGCATTTGTTAATCGTTTAATTGGGCGGTATTTAATATTTAGGTTTTCAGTTTCCAAACCAGGGTAGACTATGCAAATACATGATTAATAAAACAACCCCTGATTAAACCTTGGGTATTCCAATTTCAGTGTTTTTCAAGTTTATTTTAAGTGTTTTCCAAGTATATTCCAAGAATATACCACATGCAGTTCTATAGCAAACAAACCAATCCACACACTTTCCTACTTATGCAAAATGCACTGTGTCTGAATGTTTTGCATGTTTCTCATACTGCTCAAATAAACCAAGCTGTTCTATTCTTCAAAAGGAGAAGGGCTAAGACAACAAAAATTAGGAAAGTTAAACATATTCAAGACAGACAAGCACTTAACGGAAAACTTGGTTCCAAGATTTAGCAAACTCACATTCCCTTAGAAGCAGAAAATTACACAAAGATCAATTCAAACAGGATAGTTTGCTCTTAACCATCTCAGTGGTACTGACACAACATGTGAAACCACCTGCCTTCTTGGAAGTTCAGAAGAATAATTTTTCTCCTGCTTGCTTCAGATGGAAGTGCTTTAGTAGAGTCCCAGAGTGGGCTGTGTTCTTTAAAAATGCACCACAACTTGGAACTCTGCAGGCTTGCCAATGCTCCAACTACCAGAAGGAAGTAGGAATGGAGAATCCGTTACCTCTGTCTGATCTTTTTCTCAGATCCAGATCAACCGCTTAAGGATCTTTTTGTATATATAATAAACAAGACTTTTAAAAGATTTATAGAAGGGGGGCTGATTTGGACTGGAACTGGAGCTCCAGAGAAAGGGTATCTGTATTTATCGATTGGCTGATTTATAAAATATATATGCCACCTCTCCAGAAACCTGTATTTTTTTCCCCCTCACAGGGCAAATAGCAGCTGGGAGGGAAATCACTGTGAACATGGCATAAAAAAAAGGGTTAATCTCCCTTCCCTCAGTTCAAATCTAAACTGGGTCATACATTCAGCTTTTAAGATTAAAAGAACCATGGAAAATCTGTTTCTGTATGTCTTGTTATCATATCTAGTTTGGTTCACAGTCTTTAGGAGCACACTGTTACTTCCCGTAGGGAGTAACCTTGCCAGCTAAAGGAATGTGAAAGAACCTTGAGGATATTGCTTTGCTGTTGCAGTCCTGAGACGGGAGAGAAGAATGACTTCAGGAGTCATTCCACAGTCATATGGCTTCCTGTCACAGTCTTGCAACTCTTTGGGTACCAGGTTTGAAAAGCCCATGTTACTAATGGTGCACAAATGCACTGTAGGCAATGGCATTATTGAGTCCTAATAACTGGTGTCAAGCCTGATCTTATCCATCCATCTCGTAACAGTAAGAATTGTCCTTGAAAGGGCATCTGCTGTGAGAGCCCTCTCAGCCCCACCCACCTCACAGGGTGTCTGTTGTGGGGGGGGGGAGATAAAGGAGATTGTAAGCCGCTCTGAGTCTCTAATTCAGAGAGAAGGGCGGGGGGGATAAATCGGCAATTCTTCTTCTTCATCATCATCATCAGGTGGATTGTTTGGTTTTAACTAATTAAAGAAATGAGGGAGGATTAGACTGTTAGCAGTCAGATTCCTCCTTCTGCAGAGGAGCAGTTTTCAGGTAGCAAAACACCCCTCTTAATATCACCCCAATATTTGAGGTGCAGGGCCTAGAAAAACAATTTTAAAACTCAGAGTGGCTGGCTGGCTATATCCCCTCCTTGCCCCAGAGAGATGCATGACTTTAGAACAATGGGTCACCCAGGACCTACTGACTCATTCACCCTAATCCCATCATTGCCCCAGTCTCATTTCCCCTTACCCATTACCACTTGATTAATCAACACTTGAAGTTTTTACTTTCCCAATTGCCCTTCCTGTCCAGTGTTTGTAAAGCCATCAAGCTTCTCAAACCCTTTTTGTTTACCTCCAGTTGCCACTGTGACATTGTTTTCTACCAGCATATCATCCTCATTTAAGGGCATATTTCACTTTATAACTGCTGCCTCAGCAATGTGTGTGTGTTCCTGGATCCTCCACACACCCCAACTTCCCTGTGGGTCTACTCTTTCACTTCTCAAAACACTCACAATTGGTGGCGAGCGGTCCCGGAGGCGCACACTGGATTGTGGAGTGCCTCAGGGGGCAGTTTTCTCACCAATATTATTCAGTATCTATATGCGCCCTCTTGCCCAGATTGCCAGGAGATATGGACTTGGGTGCCATCAATATGCAGATGACACCCAACTCTATCTGCTGATGGACGGCCAGCCTGACTGCGTCCCTGAGAATTTAGACCGGGCCTTGCAGGATATGGCAACGTGGTTGAGGGAGAGTGGGCTGAAACTGAATCCAGCGAAGACAGAAGTCCTTTGTCTGGGTCGGGGCGCCCGGGAAGGGGAAATACCTCTGCCAGTCTTCGACGGGTTAGGAGTCTGGGAGTTCTACTGGAGCCTTCATTATCAATGGAGGCCCAGATAGCAGCCACTGCCAAGTCAGCCTTTTTCCATTTGAGGCGGGCAAGGCAGTTGGCTCCCTTCCTAGAGCGCCAAGACCTGGCAACGGTACTTCATGCAACGGTCACCTCGAGACTGGATTACTGTAATGCCCTCTACATGGGGCTGCCTCTGTACCGAACCCGGAGGCTGCAGCTGGTGCAGAACGCAGCGGCCAGACTGTTGCTGGGGCTCCCTAAATGGGAGCACATACGGCCTGGGCTGCGCGAGCTGCACTGGCTGCCGGTTATATTCCGGGTTCGTTACAAAGTGCTGGTCATTACCTTTAAAGCCCTATATGGTCGAGGACCTGTCTACCTTAGGGACCGTCTTTCCCCATATGAACCCCAGAGAGCACTGAGGTCAGCTGGAAAAAACTTGTTGACCACCCCCGGACCAAGAGAGGTGAAGCTGCAATGCACCCACAATCGGGCCTTCTCCTCTGTAGCCCCGAACCTATGGAACCAACTTCCAGAGGAAATGCGGGCCCTGCGGGACCTTGATCAATTCCGCAGGGCCTGCAAAACTTTCCTCTTTCGACTGGCTTTCGCTGACGAAGAAAGTGGTTGCTAATGATTACCGCCATCATAAAAAAGAACAAGCAGCATTAGCACTTTTATTATTAATTAATTAATTAATTTTAAATTTATCAGAATTTTAATGTTAAATGTAACTTTGTTTTTTGTATAACTGAATGATGTTGTTAGCCGCCCTGAGCCTGCTCCGGCGGGGAGGGCGGGATATAAATAAAATTACCTACCTACCTACTATTTTGCTCTTCAAGTTGCTGTTCTTACAAATCTCTTCAAGATCAGTAATTATCACCATTCCCTAAAAATTCCTCCTTTTCCTCCATTTTCTTAAAAAGGTCTTTTTTTGTCTATTTTCATTTTCTTTTTAATGAAAACCTTTCTGGTTGGACATCTGCCCCGTTTATTTCAAGAGTTCTCTTAAAGGGTAAAATTCGGATATACGTAAGTGGAGGATCCCAGTTACCCACCTCTTGCTCAGTCTCATTTGCTAATTCCCCCAACTAATTAGGAGACTGCCTATTTGGGTACCAAGACAATTATATATGTATGGAAATAACTCCTCTTCAGTAGTGATGACATGGTGTTACACACACTAGGTCACAAAGTTAAGGGGCTAGTTTTGTTAGGTGTAGTGCAGGGTGTCAAACATGCAGCCCATGGGCATCCCAAGCAACTGCCTTCTCCTGCTTCTTTTTCCAGTAGCAGCCACACCATAGCTTGCTATTTTTCCAGCTCCCTGGCGGCTCATTGCTTTTTGCCTCTTGCCTCCCTCCTCCTTCCTCTCCTTCTCCCTCTCTCTCATACACACACAACACACAGAGTTTTTGCTTCCTTCTCTGGGGCTACTCCTCCTCTTTTGGGGAGGAAAGAAGGGGAGGAAAGAGCATAAAAACAAAGTTGGAGTCCCATGATGGCAGCTTCAAGACCAATGTTTGATTCCAAGTAAAAGCTTTGGAGGGAGGGAGAGTGGGTGGGTGGGAGGGTGAATGAATTTTTCTGACAAACACAATATACATTGGGGAAATTATTTTGACTTATTCTGAAAAGTTGTTGCTTAAAAAAAAAGATTGGGTTTCTCTGTTCCTATCCAGATTTATTTTCTTTCAAAAAGACCCTGATTAGGAATTTGAACACAGATTGATCCTTATATCTTGGAGAGTAGAGTGATTTCAGATGCCAAATGATAATAGCACACATTGGTAATGAGACAGGAAAACTAGGTCTCAATTCAGTCCAGGAAGATACATTGTCTTGAGTTTCATTATCAATTGCAATTCAACAGTCTCTCTTTCTAATTTCCCTTTGTTCATCAGTACTGCTGCTCTTAAGTCAGCAACTGAATGTTATGGCTTCTAATGTCAGACTTATACCTTTTTATTTTTTGCATATCCTAAATCCTCCTGGATGGAATTGAGACCTAAGTTTCCTGTCTCATTACCAATGCTGGTATCTCCAGGCATACTACCTCTCTGCATCCAATCAAGCCTGCTATTGTGATTCACCTGCTGCTGCCGTCTGACATCTGAAATCACCTTTATAAAGTTTATATCTCTGGCACCTCATGTTACATTTTATGGCATGCATGGCCCAGCCCAACAAAGTGACATTTATTTCAGATCTGGCCCTTGTAACAAATGAGTTCAACACCTCTGTGTGTGTATAAAAGCCCCTGGATGATATAGAAAATAAGACATAAAACATACATACAGTACTTTATTGCTGCAGATCAGAGACCCGAGGGCTCAAGTAGCCTGGAATCCATTGTATTGGCTATTTAGAGACAGGTTGCTACAGCTAATAGGATGAGAAGTGACTGTGTATATGCTTAGAGACCACTCTTTCTTATTACCTCACGTTCCAGGGCTCAGCCCTTGTACTGGAAACAGAGTGAACCTTGTTACAAATTAAGTCATCCTTTCAGCTAAAAACATGTGCATTCTATGGTACCAACAATATTAAAACTGTCAAAAGTTGGCAATCTCTTGAAGTCTCTTTCTAATCAACTAGAGTTAAGAGAAAGCTGGATGTGATGCTAAGCTAGTCAGCTATTTAAAACCCAACACTGAATCATGAACAAAACAACCCAGACTTCCAGCCTACCCCGCTCTGGAAGCACAAAAGGCAAGCTAAGTGGAAGAAATTCTTGCAGGGACTTGGGGGGGGGGGGTTGAAGAAGGACAGGCAGTTTTCTCTCTGAAAACAAGACTTTGTTGGAAGCCTGAACAGAAAACCACAAGGGATGGGAGGTGGCACTGGAAAGCCAGACACAAAGTCCCAAACATTAGCCATGTTTCCCTACAGCAGCAGAAGTATGCCACCTTGGAAGATAACCTGCAACTCCTTATAGCAAAAAGTCTATAAGATTCATACAAATACTCATTTTACATGAATATTTGTAGACTGTAACCATGTGTTACCTACAAAAGTTCAAGTAGCAAGTTAACAGCTCAAATATGATGTTTTTTCTAAGAGAAACCATGTATATTCACTTGTGCCGTATACATTTATCTACTTTAACCATTTGCTGTAGTTTCCCTGCACCTGCCAAACTACTGAAGCACGGACGGGAAATCATCATGTCCACAGATCCTGTATTTTCAACTGATCTTCTAGACCTCTGACTACTTAATAGACACGAGCCCTGTCCTCTACAAGGATTCAGAGTTACTTTCTGAATGGCATTGATTAGCACGCACACTGCAGACAAGTTTTTCTAGGGGACTGGGATCCCTGCTCCCATCTGCTTTGTTCAGGAGAAGTGGCCCTTAAGAGGCATCCTGGGACTTGGTGCGGTAATCCCGTCCCCTTCTCCACGCGCAGCCCCTGCTCAAAACGTAGCTGCAGAGCCACCGACTCAACCGGCACCCGAAGAGGGCTGCAGGATGTCAACAGCGCGCCTGCTTCTTACGGTGCAGAAGCCACCTAAGAGCCAGCGACTACGCGAAGGCGTCTTTCGTCGGGGAGGGGCCAGGACACTTCGGGGCTTTCCGCCCCCCACAGCTACCTGGAAGAACCGGCGTGGGCTTCGCTTCCGAGCCAGGCGCCCCCTCGGGTCAGCCCTTCCCGCGGCGCGCACCTGCCTTCGCCGTCCCTCACCTGTTCCGAGGAGGTGCCGCCTGCGCCAGCGGAGGGCTCTTCGAGTGCCGCGCGCCCGGGCCGCCTACAGCTGCTGCGCCGAAGGCGCCATGGGGCACTCCCAAGTCAGCGGCCGCCTTCGCTCCGGCGCCCGAGACGCCTCAGCTTCGGTCGAACGCGAGGAGAGGGGAAGGCGAGGCGCTTCGAGCGGGACGAGGGGCAAAAAGCACCAGCCGCTGCCTCCCGCCGCCTCAGAGACCCGCTCCTCCGCTGCCAGTCAGCGCCTGCTCAGCCGGGCCAATGGGGAGTGGAGGGGCCGGCTGCAGCCAACTTCAGAGTTCGGAGCAGAAAGGCGGCCCGCCGAGGAGCAAGGAATGCCGCCAGGGGCTCCCGCTTGCTTGGGAAACAGGTGCCCACCGCCCAAGGTCACGGAGCCAAGGGGAAATTTCCTGCCCCGCCCCAGACACGCTCAGCTTGTCACACGCGCGCGCGCACACCCAGGAAGGGGGGACTTGGGGACTCCCCGCTGCAACCCGCCCTCGGCCTGCGCACAAAGAAACTCCGTGAGAGTTAGCAGCTTTCTGCAGGAAGAGAAGGGGGGAAGGGGAGGCAGGCGCTGGTTTTGTACATCAAGTACACCCAAAGACACATTTTATGCACAGGCTACCCAAAACATGTTTAGAACAGAGTAATGAAGTTTAACTTGTGACAAGGCATCAGAGTGCGTAATAATGAATAACCCACAAAAGAATACATGCGTGCTCACAGCCAGTTTTGTGAACACATTAAAATAAGCACGCGTTATGGTTTTTACACATGAATGCAAGCATATATATGCAAAGCTGAAAAGCCCTATCTAAAAATACGGGCAGTGGTTTAGGAACAAACATGCGCCTTTATCAACAAGCAGCCTTTTTTTTCTTTTTACTTGACAAACAAGTGGCTTCCTGCCTCAAAGCCTGAGGCAACTTTTAATGCCTAGAGACGCTGATAGTGTTTTATACATGTATGTACACAACACCATATTTATTCATAAATTATATCGGCAGCCTTTTACATGCAGAACTGAATAAAGTGCTGTAGTAAATTTTCAAACACAGAACAATACAGAGCACTGTTTTACACACATGTAAACCAAACAGATGAGTAGCTTTGTGCAGGAAGAGACAGATGTTCTCGGAGAAATCTTTTTGATCTGCAACTTCATAAAGTAATGGGACTTATGGTAAAATACACACATATACCAGTAATGTACAGCATTTTACAATTTTTGTGCCTTCCTTTTCCCCTGAATGTGCAGGAACAATGTCTTCTTGCAGATTAGAGTACAGGCAGGCATTTGTCTAAAAGCATCCATTCATAGATCAGTATTGCACATGTTATGGAGAAAAAAGGATGTTTTCCACCGAATGAATACTTAGATGAGATCTGTTGTCAAGCATAGCTCCACAACTAGTGGGAAACAAGTGCCCACCACCCAAGGTCATGGAGCCAATGGGAATTTCCTCCCCCATACTTGGCGGCTGCAGAGGCAACATGATACCCTTGGTCTATTGCCTCTTGCAGGGATCCCTCCTATCATGATTACAGGTCTGGACCTCTGCGGTGATCCCCCACTTCTAACACAGAAGGACAACTGGAATAGGCAGTGGAGCATGAGAGAATTATGCAGCATTACTAGAAGGACCCTCTCTCAAAGTGCTCCAATAGTCCCTACAATGACATGAAGACCTCTCGGGCAATTTTCAGCTTTCCCGTTGGAGATTCACCAGAGGGAGCAGTGTATGACTTGTTTTCCTAACAGCTGGTGCAGTGCTCTTTCCCAAAGGAACTAGAGGATCACATCAGATCTCCTGCAAGGCAATGGATCAGGAATATTTTGTGCTTTTAGCCCCGTTAGAATCAACAGGGATAAAAGAAGCATATGAGAGGTGTGCTATACTACCATCATGCAGTCTTCCCTTCAAAAAATGAAGTTAACCTCAGAGACCCACAGTAGAGAGTGGAGCAGCACCAATCTTTTTTTTTTTTTTTACAAATAGATTTTTATTAGTTTTTGCTTATATATTACGACATTGAAATAACCAATATAACCAAGAGAACATTATATTTCCACTTCCCATCAGTTTTCTCAAATAGGTCATTTTGTAGAAACCAAATTATATTTACATAGTTAATGTAGTTTAGTTAAATGGCCTTACTTTTGAGTTTATGTGCATAGGAGAGATTCAGTTGGGTAGCTGTGTTGGTCTGAAGCAGTGGAACAAAGTTTTAGTCCAGTGGCACCCTTAAGATCAAAAAAGTTTAATTCTTTCATGAAGAAGTGTATACCTAGAATTAAACTTTTTTGGTCTTAAAGGCGGCACAAGACTCATACTTTGTTCTAATGCATAGAATGGAGCAACAAGAGAAAGATTTTGCTAGCTCTGCCAACAAGATCAATCTTCAGCTACAGTGGCACAAGTAGCTGTTTGCCTTCTTGTAGTTTTATTTATCTGCTTCTTTAAACAACCTTTTGTTCTGCACTCTGGTTGTAAATTATGTTAAGATGACTGGGTTTTTTCTTACATAGTAGCATCTAAGATGTTCATGTGATAAGAAGACATGCAATTGTGTAAATAAGGAAACATCTCAGTTTTATAATACCTTTCAGAAACCAAATGATAAAATAATGCATAGTGAAATAATGGTGTTCTGTTCTGTGCCTGCAGACATTTATTTGAAAACAGTGCCACCTACTGTGGTAACAGTGTGCTGCCAACTATAGCTTTTTTGGCTGGACATTGTATTAAGAGGTAGAGAAGGAACTGAAACAACACATTTTAAATGTAATTAAATATATGTGGCAAGTTTTTAAAGTGACAGCTAAATTAAGCAGTCAGAAATACTAGCCTGAAAACATTATTTATTTTTTAGAAATTTAACTATTATATATTTTCAAGTGGGTAGCCATGTTAGCATGTAGTAGTGGAACAAAATTTAACTCCAGTAGCACCTTAAAGACCAACAAAATTTTCCTGTTCATAAGCTTTCATCTGATGGAAAGAAGCTCCATCAGCCATTATATCCTGCTTAAAAGATGGGAGGGGAGTAAGAATGGCCAGTTGGAGTGAAGATTCAGTAGTACAATACAAAATGTAATCAGCTTGAGTTAGAGCTAGGAGATATTAATAGAAGTGGGAAGCGCCTTTACACAATAAATTTTTACCGACTGACTGACTAAGAAGTGCAGAAAATTAGCATTGTAATGAGATAAGTATCCTATGTCCTTATTGAGCCCTGAGGGTGCCATTGTGCTGAACTTGTGAATGAATTCTACTTTGGCAATCTCACATTGTAATCTCCTTTTGAAACTTTCTGTAGGAAAACTGGCATTCTTAGGTCAGCAATGGCATGTCATGGGAGATTAAAATGTCTTCCCACTGGTTTTTGAGTATTGTGATTTGTACTGTTACATTTGTGTTAATTTATTCTTTTTCATAGTAACTGGATATTTACATCTATCCAATCTAAATAGAAGGGCACTATTGATGTTTGTTGGTGTATATAATGTTGCAAGATGAACTAGTGAGTGGACCTGAGATGGTGTGTCTGATGTTGTTAGGTTCAGTGATTATGTTGTTAGAACATGTAAGTGGACAAAGTTGGCACCTTGGTTTATTGCAGGCCCTGGTCCCAGACTCAATTTGATGTAGTGGTCAATTCTATGAGCCCCAAAAGAAGGTGCCCCTATCATTATTTCAAATGGAGGGAAGGCATTTAAAAGGTGTTCAGTTTCTTTAAATGTTATGGCCAGAACACCTTTTGAAGTTTAAATATGCTTGTCACAACCTGGCTCCACCCCCAATGTCTCCTGGCTCCACCCCTAAAGTCCCCAGATATTTCTTGAATTGGACAACCCTAGCAACTATAGGAGGCCTGCAAAGTACTTTCAGCAGCTCAGAAGCCAGATTAGCACAGTTTTTAATCCCATTCATTGCCTGCAGTCCACTGCCTACTGAAAGCTATCAGGCTCCTTCTACACTTTTTAACTATCTCCTGCATTGGCAGAATATTGAATTTCTGTGAAACTGTCCTGCAGCAAGTGTTTTGCAGCTAATGTACCTAAGAGTAAAGTAGGTGACTCCCACCCATTATGGAAGCCACAAAGCACTTTAGACAGGTTAGTGGGTTTTACATACTGATCAAACTGGTCACATATACAGAAAAATAGAACTGAGCATGTTCCAGAAAGCACAAGTGTTGTAAGCTAACTGGTTACAAGGAAAGAAAGACAGAGGATGATCGGTGAATTGGTTTGCAAGTATTCAAGAGCTTATCAAATTCTGTGCAGAGACTTGGGCATGGGAGATTGCAGATAGCTCACATACACATATGCACAGATTTTACAAGGTCCCAGCAAGTTCTGGATGATAGTAAAGTGGGAGTGCTGGGCTGAAACTGAAAGAAACAGAAGCGGACCACCTACAAACTGACATTTCAGCTTGTCTGCCCTGAAGTAAACCTCAATGATACAGAAAAAATACTGTTTTGTCCATCATTAGTCAAAACCAGACCAAATTCCCCTCACCACAGGCAGAAAGATCTATTCTTATATGCTGCCATCACTCTGAACTGTAAGAGTTATGGTGTAATGGGAGAGAGATATAAAAAAACAAAATGAATTCCAAGTGGTTTTTCTTCTGTTCCTTGAGCCACATGCATTAACACAAGAGAACATCAGTTGTTCTACCTTATCAGGTATATTCAGCACCTCCTCTTTCTCTGGCTTCAAGGGCTACAGCATAGCTTTATACTGATCTTAGACTGTTTATGTTCTCTTTGTGTTAAAAGGTCTTTTCTGCTCCTCTTCCCATGGCTGCAGTTATGTTTTTTTAAACAAGCACTGGGATGGAGAGCAGCAGCTGCAGAAAAACCTACTTATACAAGCAGGTAAGTATGAAGGTTCTTCCCCCCACTCCATTTATGATGTAATTTTCATGGATTACTCATTTTACTGCTGTTGACCTGTAAAGAGGGAGAGAAAGCTCCCCCCTCTTTCTTCCTCTCCCCTATGATTCTTCACAAACGTACCACTTGTTCCCTCTAAGTTATTCCTGTTATGGTCCAGTTAAGAGGACATTGAAATGAGGCAATACAAGATAAAGAATGAATAATAGTAATGTGATGTTTAAAAAAACCCTCAATGGGCTACTGAGGACTAAGCATCTGTAAACTCTTAAGATGTTAAATATTTTTATCCTAGGCATTCCAGGATCCAAGGCAGGTAACAGCAGTGTAAAAAATGATACAAAACATCTTCAGGGAGGCTATTCCACAGGCAAGGGACAGCCATGGGAAAAGCTTGAGACTGAGTTGTGATAGAACATGTTGTAGACAACAGGAGAATTGGTAATGGACCTAGGCAGAAAGATTAGAACTGCAGCACAAGATCATAGAGGGAAAAATTCTCCTTCAAGTATGTGGGCCCCAATTCATAAAGAGCTTTAAAGATGAGCATCACAACCTGGAAAATAGTCAGCAGCTAATGAAGAGACTTCAGAATATCAGTGATAGCTGGCTAGCTCCAGATAACAGATGAACTGCAATTTTTTGCTCTAGCAGTGGCTTCCAGATTGTCTTCAAGGGCAGGCCTCATGAACAGGATGTTATAGTAATCTATCCTTGAGGTTACTGAAGCATAGATTAGCATGGCCAGATCAGACATTTGCAAACAGGGAGTCAACTTGCAATCTAGATATAGCTAGAAAAAGTATTTTTCATTGTCAAGGACACCAGCAGGAGTCTAGGATCTAGCAAGATTTTCAAGCACTTTCAGTAAAAGCTGCACACCAGGGCTTTTTTTAAGCAGGAACACAGTTCTGGCTGGCTTGGCATCAAGGGTGTGGCCTAATATACAAATAAATTCCTGCTGGGCTTTTTGTACCAAAAAAGCTGTGCTGCCCACCATCACTAATAGGAATTTTAAAAATCCCACTTAAAGCAGCGTCCCTCTCCAACCAGTATCACTTCTGTCTTATCTGGGTTCAACTTCAGTTTATTCTCCCGCCATTTGATCACAGCAAGATCAATGGGCCAGGAGAGAGGCGGCGGCAACCAGTGGCTTATTCAGAGTTATCTATATCTGGGTGTCATCAGCATATTGACAAGTTACTGCAAAACCTGGATAATTAGGAAGCTTTACACTGATATTAAACAATATGGAAAATAACACAGAGCCTTGTACCCCCCTCCCCCACTCATGTCAGCTCCTATGGAGAAGATTCAGCATTTAAATTAATCTGGTTTTATTATCAATTGAGTCCTTGACTGTATTATTAAAAGGGAGGGAGGTGGGTAGATCTATAAGGCTACAGCTGGGTTGGGTGGTTTTGTGTTGTTTTAGGAATTAGCTTGGGTAGATTATTGGGTATATAGACATGTGGATACTGTGAGAGTTTAACTTTGTTTTTTTGAATTTGTTACTGCACTTTACTACCTGTTTGTTACTGAATTTGTTACTGCACTTTACTACCTGTTCTTTGGATTGCATTTATGCTATTTGTATTTTTATTTGATAGCTGTTATTTTTAGAGGATTGAGCTATGGATGTTATCTGTTTTTACCCTCCTGCTGGACTGTTGTTTAGTGGATATGTGCTCTTCCTACTATGGCTCTGCTGTGGAATATCAATTAGTGGCTATTTGTGAGAATTTAAATTGTGAAGCTTGTCCCCTGCTGCTTACTATTCTGTCCATTGGGATCTTTGTATAAAATTAGTGAGCCTTTAGAATTGGTGTGGAAGAGTCGGCTGTTGAAGGTGAGTGAGCTTTTAGGGAGGGTTGGGTCTTTCCAGGTAGTGATTAGTGGTTGGTTGTTGCCTTCCTCGTGGAACTTTGAGGGCTGGTTACTCTCTGGTCAGTTTAGTGGGCTTATGAGGGCCAATAGGCTGAATGGGAGAGTAACGTTAGGATCAGGGATCCCAGTCCTGATGGGGCGTGGGAGATATGGTGGTGGGAGGTCAAATGTTGGAAGGGATCAGAGATATGGACATGTTCAGTCCTGTTCCTGCCTTCATCCCATCCCAAGAAATGCACACTGTGGGGATAGGAAGGAATACCCCTCTCCAACACTGGTGCTGCGCAATGCCAGGTCTATCTCTGTCCTCTGGGACTATCTGGTGGAACAGGCTTGCATGACCGAGACCTGGGTACGGGATGGTGAAACAGTTCCCTGTGGCAGCTGAACCCCGCCCCCCCTGCCCAGGTTTCACAGTTCTCTACCAGTCTCAGACAGATGGGCGGGGGGGGGCGTGGCATTGCTAATCTGGAATTCTTATTCCTTCAGGGCATTCCCTGACACAAAGATTGCCAGCGTTGAATGTGTGAGCCTGGTGTGGGAAGCCAAGGAGAGCGTGGCCATTTGGGTGGTGTACCGTCCGCCTAACACCCCAGCCAATGTCCTGCCTGGCCTGATGGAGCCGGTGTCTGCCTGGGCATTGAAGTACCTCAGACTTTTAGTTCTGGAGGACTTCAGCGTCCATGCTGAAGATGCAGTCTCTTGAAGGCTAAGGACCTAGTGTCATCCATGGCAACACTGGGGCTCTCCCAATTTGTTTTGGCTCCCACACATCAAGCAGGACACACGCTGGATCTTATCTTTGCCTCAGGGATTATGATGGACTGTATTACAATGGATGTGGTGCCATGGACAGACCACCTTGCCTTGAAGGCCTGACTATACACACCTAGTCCTCCCTGTTTAGCACATTTATGCTCACCTGCAGAGCCTGATGGATCCTAATGCGTTCCAAAGGGCTCTGCGGGATCCGATTCCCCCTGGTGGCCCATTAGATGGTCTAGTGGAAGACTGGCATGACCATATTTCTGCAGTCATCAATGTGGTTGCCCCCGTGATCACTCAGCCCCTTGGTATTCCGTGGAGCTGAAGCAGCTAGAGAGAGTGTGGCGAAGAGCTCGTGATGGAGCTTCAAGAGCATCGTATAAGCCCTTTGTTCAGACCTATGAGATGGTTATGAAGGCCACAAAGAAAGAGTTTCACGTGGCCTCCATTGCATCTGCAAAATTGCACCCTGCATAATTATTTAGATTAATTCAGTCTTTGACTTCTTTGCATTCCAAATGCTAGGGAATTGACTATTGGCTGTGAGGCTTTTGCAAATCACCACTGCAAGAGCTGCCTTTTTCCATCTGAGGCGGGCCCGGCAGTTGGTCCCTTACCTTTCCTCTCATGATCTAGCCACAATGATTAATGCAACGGTCTCATCTAGATTAGACTATTGTAACTCTCTACATGGGGCTTCCCTTGACCCTGCTCTGGAAACTCCAGTGGGTATAGAATGCAGCAGCCAGTTGTTGACATTGAGGCCTATGCGGGCATGGATGCATCCATTGCTGCACGTATTGCACTGGCTACCTCTCAAGTATTGAATCCTTGCCTTTAAGACCCTTTATGGCCAGGGGCCTGCATATCTTCGGAACCACCTCTCCCCATATGAACCTCCCCCCCCCCCCCCGGGCTCTGAGGTCTGCTGCTCAACATCTTCTCATAGTCCTTGATCCTAAGGATGCCCAGCTGGCTTCAACGAGCGCCAGGGCCTTTTTGGTCTAGGCCCCTACTTGGTTTCGCAGGACCTGTAAGACAGAGCTCTTCTGCCAGGCTTTTAATTAATTCAGCAGGCGTCCTTTGAAAGTCATCACTTCCCAAAGCATTTCACCATTACAGTGTTATGTTATGCTGTTAGCCATCAGCCGCATGCTGTTTACCGCCTATGTCTGTAAGATTGTTTACTGTGCTGCTCCTGTTTTGTAATGTCTGTTTTTATGACATTTTTAACTCTGTTGTTTTATTGTTGTAAGCCACCCTGAGCCCACTTGTGGGTTAGGGTGGGATATAAATCTAAAAATTAAATTAAATTAAATCTCCCATCAGAGCAATCTGACAGGAAATACTGAAACTATCTCAACAATGCTGCACACAGACTCACCTCACAGACAGGCACCTCAACAGTATTGCCTGGTCCACTGTATCAAAGGCTACTGGCAGATCTAGTAATATCTTTATAAATGTTTTCATCCCATCTGAAGACTAAGATTGTCCAGATGTGCCACTACAGCCACCTCTGTCCCTAATGGCGATCTGAAGCTGGACTGAAAAAGATCAAAGGCAGATGTCACATCTAAGTATTTCTGGAGTTGCTCTGCCACTTTTTCCTGAAAGGAAAGGTTTGAAGTAGAGACACGAGGCTCCAGGGAAAAAATTAGGCTAAAAGCCCAGGATTTCCCCCCCTCTCCATTTTTCCAAGGCCTTTTCCAGTTTTCCCAACCTTGCCACTATCAGTCCAGAAAATTATACACTTATCCAAGCAACAGCAACTAGACTGTGCTACAGATACCTCTACCACCTGTGCTCTTATGAACTCAATGTTTAAGTTGGAACAGATCTGAGAAATGTTGTCAGCAAAGAACTGTACAAACAAATCACAGCTAGCTGCCAAATCACAAACAGGGAGCTATCAGTTGCCTAATTAATTTAAATGATTACACAAGATGAAATTCAGCCAACTCAATGGTAATGGAGAAGTAGGATTTCTTTTCTGCTACTGCCATTACTTCATAGGCTTCCAATGAGCTCTACAAAGCATCCTGATAGATTCTGCCCAAGTTTTCTGCCACTGTCTCTGAAACCCTGAAAGACACCTCTGGACTGAAACCCTGAAAGACACCCCTGGACTGAAACCCAAACATTGCACCCCTGGAATGTGATATTGCAATGTAACCCTAGAATATGGATATTACACAGCAATGCCCATCTGAACTGGGATGGTTTCTTTTCCACAGAAGAGAGGCAAAATTCAGTTCAATCTAGGCCCTAGGCAGGCTGGAATGATATCAAATTTGGTTCATAGGCTAGTAGTGAAATCTCAAATGATTAAATGGGCAATTAATGTAAATAAAGAAATAAAAATGGAATCTTGGGAATATTTGTGGAAGAACTCTATGAAACCTGCAACATGTCAAAGTAGTAAAGAAAATTGTTTTAAGATGATGTATTGATGGTATATAACTCCTAAAAATTGGCAAAGATGAATAATAAGATGCCAGACAGATGTTGGAAATGTAAAAAGCATGAAGGTTCTTTCTACCATATGTGGTAGACTTGTGAAAGAGCTAAAATGTTTTGGCAGATGATTCAGCAAGAGATTTCTAAGATTTTGGGATATGAGTTTAACAAAGTTGCAGAGACTTTTCTGTTGGGACTACAAATGGAAACATTTCCAAAAGAAGATAGAACTTTAATCTGGTACTTGCTCTCAGCCGCTAGGACATTGTATGCGCAGTTGTGGAAACAAGAAAAAATACCAGAGAAATGGGATTGGATTATAAAAGTTATGACATGGAGTGAAATGGACAAATTAACAAGAATATTAAGAGACTATGATTTGGAAGTTTTTAAGATGGAGTGGAAGTTCAGAAGATACGTAGAAAAAGAGTGGAAAATAAAAGGACATTGGACAATTTTTGATAATGATTAAGTTTTAAAAGAAGAATATAACTTTTGGGTTTTTTAATAGTTAAGGGTACCTTTAATATTTGTTTTTTTTAAAGTAAATAAAACTGGCGGGGGTCAAATAACGGGGGGAGGGGTGGGAGAAAAGTAAGATATGGGGTAGATAAATTTTTCTTTTTAAGTTGTAAGATATTGATATAGATTTGCTACCATATGTTACCAATAAAATTGTTTATACCTAAAAGTTTGGTTCATAGGCTTGGCAGACATCTTGGCTGTGCTGAAAGGCTAAAGAGCATCCATATTCTGATACTGGAAATGAAAAAATCCAGGCCCAGAGAAGGACGTATAGTGGGCAAAGCTGTAAAAATTCCTTCACCCTTCCTGGCAACCTCTTTCAAATCCTGTTCCCAAAACATGAAACCTGCAACATATAAACAAATTGTCTGTATGTAGGGTCTGCTATCCCTCAGGAAAGACAGCAGAAATGCAAAGGTTAAAATGCTATATTGTTGTGTTAATGTGTGCTATATCTGTAATCTGGTTTCACATTTCTGCCAGGGAATCTGAGTTCTATAGAATCTCTATTTTTCTTTTTTTCCTGCTAAAGACTATCAGAGTCAAACAATCTCCTTGTGATTAATGGACATCCATCCTGACATGTAGAGAGAAATCTATCACCTCTTGTGAGCTTCAAAGGAACCAATCTCAGCAATAACAGCCATAAACCCATTTGACCAAACTAATTAAGATTTCTCTTTTGGGGGTATGTGTGTATGACGCCCTGCCTTTTCATTGGATATATGAATATGACACTCTGCTTTCCTGTTGGGTATTTGGGTTTTTGACGCTCTGCTTCCCCATTGGACACCTGGACCTCTTGATGTGATGTAACTGACCCTAGAAAACAGGCCACCCTACCTGTCAAGAGCAGCTTAGTGTATACCTTCTTCCCCCCCCCATCCCTTCTTCCTGGCATCCTTCCATTCTCCCATCTTCCATCCCTTCCTACCTTCATTCCCCCTCCTCCTTCTCAGGAAAAATCTCTCTTCAGAGGTCTCTGGCCTTCTCTGACCAGCCTACTCTGCAAGGACTAGGTATTGTATGCCCCCCCTCCTGCCTATTCAGCTAAACTCTGTGATTCTTCTTGTATGCTTGAAAATTATGTGATTGGGACATAACTATTTGAAAATAATTTCCTATAATAAAATCCATTAATTTAACCAAAGGATTTTCAGTGGTCTATCTTCATAAATCAAAGATTTCAGGTTTTCACGGCTGGTAACATCATTGAGGTTTGTAGAATCTTTCGGGCTCAAGTGCCGTGTTCTACTGGAGAAAGTTTTTCTTCCAGACGTTTTGTTCTCGGCTGCGGAGAACATCCTCAGTGGCGTTGCAACCAGAGCAGGCGCTCTGACCTTCTTGGCTGCTGTGCCTTGAGTGAGGCCAGGGCGGCTGGAGAGCTGCTATTTCTAAGCTGGAGGGGGTGTGGTGAAAGGGCAATAGGTTTATGGATGTGCCCATTGTTTGGTGGGGCTTCATAAACATCTTCATAAACATCGACAGAGATCCTGCTTTACCTCACCTCTCGCAGCCTGTCATTTTGAACTAAGAAATATTAATATTCCCCAATAAAAAGCTGGTTGAGGTAACATCTCCAGGACTGGAGCATCCCAGTAGGCCAGGTAGACAGCTGTCTAGGGCACTACCTGGCCTCAAGGGCAGCCAGTGTGCACCCCATTCCCACATATACCCTCCACTCTGGTCAACGCCGTCTTAACAGCATTATGGGCCCCAGGCGAAGCAGTGTACTGGGCCCCTATGACAACTACTCACAGGAATAAAAATGTAAATGGTCGATAAAATTAAATATATATTTATTTTATTGGCACTTCCAACAAAATCGGTATTGAAACATTAAAAACATGCTGTGCAGCAACAACTAATCAACATGATAAACATTTGAACAATACACGAGGCTTGAAAAACAATATGATGATGATGATGATATTGGATTTATATCCCGCCCTCCACTCCGAAGAGTCTCAGAGCGGCTCACAATCTCCTTTACCTTCCTCCCCCACAACAGACACCCTGTGAGGTGGGTGGGGCTGGAGAGGGCTCTCCCAGCAGCTGCCCTTTCAAGGACAACCTCTGCCAGAGCTATGGCTGACCCAAGGCCATTCCAGCAGGTGCAAGTGGAGGAGTGGGGAATCAAACCCGGTTCTCCCAGATAAGAGTCTGCACACTTAACCACTACACCAAACTGGCTCTACACCAATACTCAGTAAACCATACAGATTAGATGCCACAGTATGAAATTACTATGAATTTCTTATTATAACAAGCATTTGCGACATTTCTTAGCAGAGAATTGCTTTATTATTGGCTTGAAGTCAATGGTCTTCAGATTAGTATGGGGCCCCTATGTTCATGGGGCCCACGGGCAAGTGCCCATCAGGCCCATGCATTAAGAAAGCACTGACTCCGGTCCCCTTCCCTGCCACCATGGCACTTGCCCTTCCTGCCCACCACTCCATTGCCCTACTCTGCCTCACCACCTACCTGTGAGTGGTGGGGAGAGGGGGCACCAGGGGTGGTGGGGCAGCATGGCAACAGGTGCTCTTGGAGGCACTGGATGACCTTGGGCCCACCACACATTCTCATCTTAACCTTTCTCAAGGGCTTACTGTGATAATAAAATGGTGAAGAGGAGAACAATGTAAGTTGCTTAGGTCCTCACTGGGGAGAAATGCAGTGTATAAATAAAGTGAATAATAAATATAGCAATTGTGCTATAGCATTAGATAGGGAGGAAGTTCCCTATCCTCAGAATTCCACAATCTTGTGTTCTTGGGCAGAATTGTTCATACCTCACAAGTGGTTTCTTATGGTCTCCCAACCTGTCTGAATATATTACTAAGCAGTAGGTCAGACTTCAGTAAATTTGCAATACTGACAAACTTTTGCAATTCAGATTTGAAAAATATTTTGCTTATATAGAGCCTTTTAAAAAACTTAATTATATGACTTCCAGTTTTGAGTCATGGAGGATTGAGGTGCTTCTCAGTAGAGGAGCAGACCAGACCCTCTGTTCTGGGCAGAGAAGGCGATCCTAATGCCTGCTGCCTTCTTCTGGGCAGGGAGAAGCCCAAGACATGCATATTAAATTCTGAGGGGATTTACTTTGGCTGACGAGGAATTCCAGTGGAGTCCCCGGAGAAGGATTGCATTCCAACATCTACAAAGGATCTCTGAGGTCATTAAATTGACTTAAATTCACCAGGATTCAAAGCTTTTTTGGAAGTGAATAACGTTTATTTTTGAAGAGAACGGTGTTTAAAAGGATTGCAATTTTAAAGGTAAAAGATCTTTATCTATCACTCCGGGACTAAAATAAGACTTATTTGAAATAAGTCCAACTATGTTATGTTAAAGCAAGGAAGATAAAGGAGGGGGTAAATTTGGGACTAATGAACTTGCAGAAATAAGGTTAAAAGAAGGAAAACGACTGTTGTTTTGAATACCTGTGGTCGGGCTAGACAACCCCCTCTGAAACAGATCTGCTGACTTGTGGGATGTCACAGGAAATGACATTATAGAACTAACGCGAGATTTCTCAACCATCAAAGACGAGACTTTGTGGCAAGAAAGGAAGGAAGTGGCCATTAAGAGAAGGGAAAACTGCAAGCCTCCTAGCCCTCTCTGGGACTATAAATTATAGAGAAGTACTGGCAGCCATTAAAAGAAGGTCAAAAGTTTAAAAAAATGTTAAAAATAAATGGGACTTTAAAAAATAGTGGAGCCAGCAGATATCATCATTAAAAGATGAGATCTCTTGGACTAGATGTTTTGATTCAATTTTGGAACACTCGAGAGAAAAAAGAATTTTTTTAAAAAAGGGAACAGAAAAGCCGCAGATGCCATTTTTAAGAAAACAAAACTTTAAAAAATTAATATCTCGACTTAGGAGCCTCTGAGAACGGCGATTTTAGGCTCATCTAAAAGGGCATGCCTTAATCTATAAGACTGTGATTCTGAAAATTAATTTGATGAGGTCAACTTCAGAGCCTATTTCAGCAATGGGCAGACAGTGATGTCTGTGAATAAATCAGGAGCAAAGCAGATTCATACGAGGGCTAGGACACTTGAAGAAGCAAAAATGTCTAAATGGCAGGAGGCAATAGAGGCCATGGAGGCAAGATTGGTAAAAGTAATAAAGGACAATAACAGAGAGTAAAAAAGAATTTAAAAAAGACATTGAATCCAGTGCAGAGGTGATTAAAAAAGAATTTTAAAAAGAAATTGAGGATCTCAGAAAAGACTCCCAAGCAGCGTTAAAGGAAGTGCAGGAGGTTGAAGAAAAGGTGAAAGACCAAGATTCAAGAATTGACACAGTGGATTCCACTATTAAAAAAAAAATGGAAAACCAGATATGTTTGAGAGACTGATTTAAGGACTTACATAATAAGAATCATTGCTGAGTTTTGGGGGGATGACCCTGATGAAGATAGAATGATAATTTGGTACATGCTTTCAGCTGCACAGACATTATATGCGCAGATGTGGAAGCAAGATAAAATACCAGAAAAGTGGGACTGGACTTTAAAAGTTATGCACTGGAATGAAATGAACAAGCTTACAAGAATCTTAAAATAATATGATCTAGCGAAGTTTAAAAATGAGTGGGGAAAATTTCAAAAATATGTTGAAAAACAATGTTAAACGATATCTGGCGATTTTTGACAATGGTTGAACTTTAGAGGAATAATAAATGGACTACAGTCAAAAAGTGAGACTATGTGAACATATTTTTTTATAAGGACTAAAGGATTATAATGAAGATGGATTATAATTATAACATATGTTTTTTTCTTTCCTTTTTTCTTCTTGTAAGAATTTTTTATGAAGATACTTTAACTGATAAAATTACCTTTTATTTTTAGCAATTTAATTAAAATACACCATCCGGGGTCATAAAAAGGGGGGGGGGGGGTAGGGAGGAGAAAAATGTAATGTATTTGTATTAGTTTTTTATAAATATTATTACAATATATTGCAGTATAATAAAATTGGTTTAAACAAAAAATAATAATAAATAAAAATTTAATTATATAAAGTATCCATTGCTTATCTTTTAGCAATCACTGACGTTGGTTCACAGCAACAGTTTATTAAACATGCAAAAAAAATACAACTATGATCTCCCTCTTAGTCAGTTCCTTGGAGATCGGCTGATCTGAAATAAGGGGTATTCTTTATGCATTAAATAATGTTTTCATAATCCAGAATTAATGCTATTATCCAAAATATGAGATGCAGAAACTTCTATGTAATTTATGGGTTTAAATTTTGCACCACTGATCTTTTAGAACTGACTTTATTTAAATGATACATATTTTAAACATGTAATGCACACCATCACATATGTACACTATTCATACGGATAACTTGATTTTGTGCTTTATACAAATTAAATATAAAATATAGTTTATATTATAAATTATAATTGTTGCTGAAGTAAACAGCGATTTTTGTGTGTGTCAGAGTCAAAATATTTCCAGCAGAGGGCAGCCTCTCTCTCTCTCTCTCTCTCTCATACACACACACATTTAAAATGTTTTCACATTTTGTATTTTTTCCTGAAAACCTCATAAGAAACATTAAAACATGAATGATGTAGAATGACAATCTATTATAATAAGAGTTTGTGATAAGAATGTCTACAGTGATGATACTAAAGAAAAGAGGATATTTGGACTGTGTGTGTGTGTGTGAAAATTAAAATAGGTCCAAAAGTACCCTCTGCCTGAGTGCTGGCCCTGACATGTTTTCTTTGTTTACTTAGCGTTATCTCACTCAAAATTTTCTCAATCTTGTTTTCATATTATTCCTTCTCTAGTACACTATCTTTTGTTTTATAACACAGCCTTGAGTTTCCTTTTTAAAACTTCCCTATTTTCTGTTTTCAGAGCATCAGATTCCTGAACAGTCTGGCTGCTGTCCAAAAAACTGCAGATTTCACATACTAACCTCTTCCTCTGATTTTTTTTTTTTAATTTAACTATCTGGAGATAACCTGCTCACCATTTCCTGGCTTTTCAAGTAAGATATTTTAATACGAAAACTTGGCTCTCAGCTCAGTATCTCTTTTTTACCTTCCTAAAGTGTAAAGAAGAGGGGTAGCTAAAGCTCACTAACACCTTTTGGGGGTGAAGGTAGGGGACCATTTGGCTCTTACTTCATACCTTAAAATATAGATTTTAAAAATGAATGCTTCAAATAACTTTTACTTTTAAAATATACAACTGCAAGCAGACACATTTGAATTATATAAATAGCAAAACTGAGTCATAGATTCCTGATTGTACCTGATGAAAGTCATTTCAGAACTTGTTCAATGCAGGGGGGTTGAATATTAATTGAAAGACCAAAAATGAGACCTGAAATTCAATGGCATAGGCTGAGTTGAGAACAGGGTATCTGTCATGTAGGAAAGTTAAGAAGTCTATGTGTTTTAAGTGCCATCAAGTCACTTCTGCCTTATGATGACCCTATGAGTTAATGATCTCCAAAATGTCCTATCATTAACAGCCTTACTTGGGTCTTGCAAAATGAGGACTGTGGCTTCTTCGACTGTGTCAATCCATTTCATGCTGGGTGTTAAGGCTTGATTTTACCTGGCATGCACTGATTTGTCTTTCTGGCAGTCCATGGTATCCATATAAACTCTCCTCCAACACTACATTTCAAATGAATCAGCTGACTTCCTGCAATGTTTCTTCGTTGTCCATCTTTCACACACATACATATTAATGGAAAATACTATTGTATGAATTATCTTGATCTTAACAAGTAGCAAATATCAAACTGCAATAACACAATAGGCATGCTTGGAGAACAACCATTGTGTCAGCCATAAAAATTAGCAGTGGTCTGAAAGAGAAAGAGGCCAGTATAGAAGTTGCTGACCAGGTAATGAAACAAGAATCAACCCAGATAGAAACTGGGAGTAGAAGGAATCTCTAGGGTTAATCAGTATGGAAACAGAAGGAAGACTGAACAGAATTATAAATCATTTGAGGCTTGTCATGCTGGTGCAATCTGTCAAGACCACACAGGCAGCATGAGTGACATAATGCACAAATGAACTCACACCAAATTTTACCCACAATTTTCCATTTGCTTTTTTCAAGTGTTGTTGCTAAGCATTGCCAAAAGCAAAGAATGATTTCAAAACTGGAAAATTACAGCAACAATGTCAATGTGATGCTCCTAGTTGCCAGGGCACCTGCCTATGTGTTTTTGGTGCTCATGGCTGCCCTGCTTCCTAACTTCTTCCATAGTCTTTCTTTAGCTTTTTTTGTTTGCTTCTTCCTTTTGTCCTCCTGTGCCCCATTCATGCTCCATCTTCTTTTAGTCTTCCATTTGTCACTTTCACATTCCTTTCTTCCCCCTTTTCCCATCTGGTGATGCTTCAACATTGTCATTATGCGTGGAGGAGCTAAGCTCTGATTTCACAATAATGCATGTACTATTCCACTTTTTGTCCTTTCTGGGCTTTTTAAAACTTTCCTGGCCAAACTACACTGTAGCTATTTAGTAGGCAAAGTTATAGTGAGGAGAAAGCTGGATTCCAGGCTTTTTTGGGACAGGGGCTTTTTTGGGAGGGGATCTGATGCTTGCACTTTTGTGAAGATTCAGTGGGTAACATGGGGAGAGATATGGGGGCAGCGGAAGCAAGTGGCCTGGAAGCAGGGCATGATGATGCTGTTCACACTGCTTACTGTTGCTGCTATAGTTGGGGGCACATTTTTGCACTTCTATGAAGAGATGTTCCCACTTTCTCTTTTGAATCCCTCTGTTCATAAGCCCTACCCCATCCCACTTCTTCAGCTGGCTTCAAGGTTTGCTAAAGATTACAGATGGTTGAAGAGGTTTTTAATGGTGAGATTGGAGAATGGTGAAAGGAAGAGCCAAGCTCCAGTTGCCTCCCACAGAGTTTGGGTGGTAGTTGTGACTTGGTGGTGGAAAGTGCTATCAACTCACAGATGACTTCATAGGGTTTTCAAGGAGACAGACGTAGAGAAAATGATCTGACTTAGAACTAGAGCATAGCTCTAATATAGACTAAGACTGTAACTAGGAAAATGTAGACTAATAGGGCTAAATCCTGTTGGGACTTCCATTTTTCATAATGCTCTCTGCTTATTGTATGTTATGCTTTATGTTGAATTATGCTGAATTCTAACTGTGTAACTTTTTTTGTTTTGTGTCCTATCCATATATCTGAAGCCTTCTGACTAAATGAGCAACTGTACTAATGTAATTTCTAACTATATCTTAAGCCTTCTGTCTAAAGAGAAACATGGAGTCTAATAAACTGTTTTTGCTTTGAGAAACCTGGAGTCAGATAAAGTTTATCTACAAGGTCTTAAAACTTATTAGCAAGTATGTATTAGCCTTCTGATAACTGAAGGTTGTTTTGGTAACTGCAGGTTTTGATTTTGGAGTTTTCTATTGTTGGGGGTACCATAGAAATCCCCCAACAGTGTGCAATGTGAAAATTGTGTTGGCCATCTTCAGAAACTGAAATTTAATATTCTACCTCTAAGTAGGTTTCATTTTGCTAAATCTGATTTTTAAATATTTATTGGAGACAGGACTGTGGGGGGAGGGAATCCAACATCGACCTTCCTCCTAATGTACCCAATCCACTCTCCTTTCTTGAAAGTCCCAAAATGCCTGCAGGCTCAGCAACATTGTGGGTCTTTGCATTATGACTTCAACATAGTTTTGTAGCTTGAAACCCTTTACAAAAGTGAGAAACAAAAACATTTTGCTTGTTTTCACATTTTATGGAAGACTACTGCTCTGAAGAAAGAATATGACATTGTAGTCTGGATATTTTCCGTGATACTGGACTTTTTGGAACAGTACACAATCTTGAGAAGTGACATGACTGACTTTATTGCACATTATCAAAGAAGGTCCTTAACTTGCTAGAACTGATCAGCACTTGCAATTGGCATCTAGTGATCTATAAAAAAGAAAAAGAAAATGTCATTTGCTTATAATCTGCAGATTCATAAATCAGAACAAAATATGCTGTGAAGCAAATTATTTGAAGTGAAATTTTGTTTGCTTTGATTGTCATCTGAATGTTTCATATAGCATTCAAATATAGGAATCTTCAGATGTGGCAGAATATCAAATGAAAAATACAGTATGGAAAAGTTTGTATACATTGATGTAAGCGAAGAAGCCAGTAAAAGGACACACTTAAAGGATTTTTAAAAACATGGACCAAAAAAGGTAGAAGATAGTGGATGTTTGGAGACACTCTGAAGAATAATAAATGTCAAAAATATTCCCTGTTTCTATCTCTTGAGATTTCATTTTATTCCTTATGTCTTTTTGGTGAGGAAATACATTATTCTAGAGTAAACCTCAGAACATGGTATAATAAATGTGATGAATGCTAATAAAAGATAGAGCTTCCTTCTCACTTTCCATAGTTTGTGAGAAAAATACCCCTATTTCCAGAACATCATAGTCACCCGCTGGGTTGTCAGGGTGGCTGGAGACTCAACTCACACACATCTGCCAGGAAAATGTGGGTTTTGTCTACCAAACTGGAAGGGACTTATGAGTACTAACAGCCACACAATTGCAGCAGCACTCCATGTCTCCAGAAGGGTGCTAGCCAGGAGAACAGATGGGCTTTCAATCGCTCCGTGCAAACTCCATCTCGGCCGTTGGAGCGGAAGAAGTTGTGCAGCCAGGAACTGTCCAGGGAAACGGTTTTCAGCCTTGACCACAGAATCCACTTTGGGAGGCTAACACCACAAACAACTATCTTCCTGCCATGCCAGACTCCATTACAGCGAAGCGGGAGGCCTACGTACTCAACAGATGTCACCTATGCATAAGAGCCATCAAGCTTATCTTAGGCGTGGACCATGTCAGACCGCCTAAACCTTTGTCCAATGGAACTCAAGACAAAGACTGGTGCCAATAGAAGATCGAAGAGGAGGAAGAGCATCTTCACCCAGAGCCAAGTTCCACTGTATAAACCGGGTGTTACATAGGTAGCAATTTGGCCATCTATTGTTACCTTTTTAGATAAGTTTGATAGACTTAAGTACCCCCCACCTTAACAATTTTTCCCACTCTTTCCCTGGAGCCTCCCCACCCTGGCTCATTGTTACCTGGAAGTCCAATCAGGTAACCAGGGCCCAAGCTTGTTCATTGGTCAGTTATGGGCATCCAATTAGGCGCCACCAATTAACTTGCTATTGGCTACTGCAGAAGTCCAGCCTCCCCTTTTTCTGAGGTCATGTACCAGCTGACCACCTTTCCTCCACCCCTGTACCTCCCCTTCCTTGAGGGCTCAAGGTAGTCCTTATAACCTGTGACCTAGCTCCTCACAGGTGTGCATCTAGCAGTACCCCAGTTTCGCTGTCTAGATCCATCCCTGATTCCTGATCAGTTTAGGGTCTTATTTCCCCATTTCTTGCTTGTCACCATTGGAGTCTTCCTTGAAGACTACGATCGGTAATTAACACCCTGTTTGTCTATCCATTGTTGTCTCTATCTCTCTCTCTATTTTTCCTAGGACTGTATGTATGTTTCATGAGTACATTGCCTTGTATGTGAGTTCTATATTTTTCTGGAATAAATTTTGTTTTACTTAATTAGAGTCCTTGGTAAATTTAAGCATTAATTTCTGGACGTGTATCCCTTATACATAGGTAAAAAGATCCTGATTAAGCCAGGTGCCCACCTGACAATTCCCCAACCTCGTTTTGAGGGCATTTTGGCTTACAAGTCTACATTACAACATAATTTACTGTGTTAATTAACATCATCCCATTGAATATTTCCTGTCCCTGTCACTGGTATGAAATGGGAATGGGGAAACACAAGTGTAATCACCCGAGGACATAAATGTAGTGCATGTTACAAAGATAGATGGGTTAGGTTGACACCAGACTGCTATTTTTAATAACTGCCCTATGTTCATATAAAATGTGTGGCTAATATTCAGTGACTATTTCTCATATTCTGAAAGGACTTTCTGAATTCCTTGAACCACTTCTCAACTAGTAAAGAGATCAGCTCTGTGATTCTTCATTTTTTTCAGGCTTTTCATATATTGGTCAAAAACTAATCTATGTAAAATTCTTTGATTTTTCTGAATGGATATGAATTTTAAACCTCATTGACCCCTTCAGTGAAGATCTGTGAACCAAACTAAGAATGCTTTGTTTGAGTGATGGCTTAACTACATTTGCTGACTTTATATGTGATAACTGAAATAGAGGTAATTAAAGGAACCTAGTGCATTTATGAAATAAACTAGATAAAGGAAAGTGAAGAGACTGGATTATGTTGGAAACAATGAAACAAAAACTAGACGAATTTTGCCATGAAAGTTTTCAGATGCACTTTAGCAAAATTTTCATAGATTCTGCAGCTGGTATAATAATCAAGAAACCAAGGCTGTAACCCTAAAAACATTTTCCTGGAAATAAGTCCAATTCAACTACATCCAACTAGACCTGCTTGAAATTGCTCTGTAAGAAATTTGAACTTGTTTTTAATATTTTTTATTATCAATTTGTAGTCTAATGTATAGTACAGATGGTAAGACTGAAATTTTATGTACATTTTCAGCTACTTTAACAATAAGTTAGTACAGATAACAGTGGACATAAGTTATACTTTTTTCCTGTTTTAAATACCCTATTTGAGATTTTAAACTGTCATCTTATAGTTGATTATTTCTATTATAAGCTGCCTGAGTACCACAAAATTCCCAAATACTGTATGCACAATTACTAAATGTTTAAAATAAATAAATGTACCCATGGAAGACTATCCTGTCTATCAAACTTTTGGCATATACTGTTACTCAGATGTAGTTCCATCTAATGCTCACTCTAAGCTGTGGAATCTTGTGAGCAAAAATTCTACTTTGTTAGCAACTGGCATTAAAGTTATGAGCTACTGCATATTAGTTTGGTCTGGGGCCATTTTTCCTGAGCTAACACAAAAATGTGTGAACCAAAGGCTAAAAAACTTTGGACTAGTTCATACTAACTCATCTTAGAGGGAACACTGGTTCCATCATAACATATACAGTGACAGGCTGATAGTGTACAGCAGCCCTAAACTGGCCTTGTCAGAGCTTGGGAGCTAAACAGGATACTTGGATGGGAAGACCATGACTTATGCAGAGGAAGAAAATGGCAAAATGCCCCTGCTTGTCTTTTGCATGGAATGCTGAAAATTTAGTGCATCTACCTAAATAAATATACCCATAGGGTATAACAGAGCACCCAGCAGACATCCCCCCACTGGCTTTCTGATAACCCTGAAGTGGAAGGGTGAAGCTGCTTCCTGTGTGGTTAGAGACACTATACATTTTAAATACAAACATACTGTACATTTAAGTGATCTGGATTTCCTTCATGTCCATCAACAAACACAAATACAGATCTCTAGTGCAATGGACATCACCTTGTCAATTATTAAAAACTAGGAATAAAGCCTGTTGTGAAAATAAATATAATGGGCTCTAGAAAGAAGCTCTGGGCAAGTGCCCCTGCCCTGGGCACTCAGTGTCAATTTGCTGTGGCATCATACCATGATGACAATCACACAGATGCTGAAGCTCTCAACATTCCTTTTGTCTGCAGTGTGTTGTTGCTGCCTTTTTCCTGTTGTATTTGACCTTGCAGCTTTTAGCATGAGCATATGCTTGCGGCATGATCTGTTGTTTTTGGACTGGCATGGTTGTCTTATGGTATACCAAAGAGTATGCATGTCAAGGCAGCTGTTTTCTGTAGGGGAAATGATCTGACTTCAGCTTTCCATCTCCTTCCCCCTCCCTGCAGCCTCTACCTTCCAAAAGTGCAGTCTTTCTCCACCGTGTTAACCAAAACAGGGGGAAGCAACCTCAGCAGCATATAATGACACAGAGACCATCGTTTTCTCCAGGAAAAGTGACCTCTGCCATCTGGAGAGCAGTTGTAATTCTAAGTGATCTCCAGCCCTCACCTGGAGATTGGCCACAATGGTTCCTCAGGAGGAAATGGCTGGTTTGGAGGATGCAGTTTATGGCATTGTACCTGTCTGAGGTCCCACCCCTCCTCAAACTCACCCTCTCCAGGCTCCACCCCTCAAATCTCTAGGGATTTCCCATTCTGCAGTTGGCAACCCTTTCTCCTTCTCAGCCAGCCATCAACCTACCTTGATCTGCCACTGTGACTTCAGTTTTCCATATCTTCCCCCTCCCTGCAGCCTCTACCTAGGAGAAGGACAGTCTTTCTTCGCAATGGGGACCAAAGAAGCTTACATCATTCTCCTCTCCCCCTTTTGATCTGCACAACAACCCTTTGAGGTAGGTTAGGCTGAATGTCTATGACTGGTCAGAAATTACTCCATCAGCTTCCACAGGAAGAACTGGGTCTGGTAGACCCTGCTCTGAGGTGCTAACTGCCATGTCACACTGGTTGTCATAGGGGGGCTGCTGTTGAGCAGGAGTAAGCAGCCATGCCTAGTCAAGTCATGCCAATCAGATAGCATCAAGTCACCCAGAGGGTACTGTCAGGCCTAGGGTAGCCACTCTTCTGGTGGAACCTGAAGATCTCCTGGTATCATAACTGAACTCCAGGTAACTTCCTGGAGAAAATAACTGCTTTGGAATGTGGACTCTATGGCATTATATTCAGCTAAGGCCTCTCCCCTCCTCAAACTCTGGTTTCCATAGACTCTACCACAAAATATCCAGGAATTTCCCAACATGGAACTGGGAACTCTAGCAAGGACTGGCCCCAATGAGTTCTCTCTCAAAGGCCAAAATAGGCCTGGAAAGGGCCTTCCCCCCACACCTTTTACTGACAGAACCAAGCTTGGAAAACTATGGTTGCCTAGCAACAGCCATTGAGGAAAAATGGAGGACCTGATGGGACAGGCCAATAGGACACAAAGGCAGTTTTCCCAGTGACCTAATCCTTGTCTGCCCTGAGGCTGGAGGTGTCAGGACCCAGACCTGCAGACAACTACGGGCAGCTTCTGTTGCCCTGGCAATCGGCCAGGACGCTGGCTGTCGGCTGGGGTGTTTCCAAAGGCAGCACGAACGTTATCTTTACAGTCCTTAATTGGTCTGTGCCATAAATCAGGCCAGCCGAAGGGAATAGCGAAGCGCAGAGTCTCAGGAATGCAGAAGGGTCGTCAACCAGGGAAAGCAAGCCGAATGTATACAAAGTACTTAGCCAAAGCAGAGTCCAGTTTCCAGTCCAAAGTCAAGCCGGGTCGGGAAGCAGACAGGTTCGTTCAGCAGGCAAGGGGGTGCAGGGCGCGGTCACGTCGGAGGGTGATCATTCGTTGCCAGCACAATTTGGCCTGAGGCCAGGATCCCAGATATAGTGTGCTGGCTAATTGGCTTGTTAGAATTCTGGGCTCAGATCTCTCCTAGCACGCCTGCGTGCTTCTCTACGCCTGTCTCTGAACTCCAGCCGTCTCCTCTCGCGTAGCCGTTCTGCAGGTGGTGGTGATTCTGGAGGCGATGAGCTAGTGCCTGGTGTGGCCTGATCGGTTTCAGGTGGCCCCTGCTGCTGGCTTGCTCCTTCAGGACTTACGTCCGACGTTGGTAGAGGCATCTGCACAGCAGGGGCGGGGTCAGAAGCAGGCACCTGCTCTGAGTCAGCAGGGGCAGGCATGACACTATCCCCCCCCTCAGGCCCCCCCTCATCCAAGCCGCCTGGCTTATCTGGGTAGGCCTCGTGGAATTGCTGGAGCAGGTCAGGGGTATGCAGGTGGGTAGCCGGTTCCCAGGAACGGTCCTCGGGAGGGTAGCCTTCCCAGTCCACCAGGTACTGGAGCTGACCTCGGTGCAGCCGGGAGTCCAGGATCTGACGGACCTCGAACTCTTCCTCATCGTCCACCAAAACCGGTGGTAGAGGCGGTGGTGGAGTGTCCCTGTTTGGGTCTGGTGCTGCCGCTGGTTGGAGGAGGGAACGATGGAACACTGGGTGGATCCGGAGGTGGGCGGGGAGGCGTAGGCGGAACGCCACGGGGTTGATTTGCGCCTCTATGGGGAATGGACCGATGAAACGGGCGGTGAGCTTGGCGGATCGGCCAGGAGTCCGGAGGTACCGGGTCGAGAGCCAGACGGAATCCCCGACCTTGAGGGGGGCTCCGTCCTGGCGATGTCGATCCGCGGCCAGTTTGTATGCGTCTTTGGCGCGTTGGAGCTGGGTGCGCAAGAGGTCGTGGAGCGCATGGAGTTCCTCGATCCGGTTGTCGGCCGCGGGGACGTTGGCGGATGGGCCGAGCGGAGGGAAGAACCGGGGGTGCAGTCCGTAGTTGGCCGCAAACGGTGTGGTCTGCGTGGAGCTGTGCAGCGCGTTATTATATGCGAACTCTGCCAGGGGCAGCAGAGAGGCCCAATTGTCCTGTTGATAGCTGGTATAACAGCGCAAGTACTGCTCCAGGGTGGCGTTGGTCCGCTCTGTCTGCCCGTCGGTCTGGGGATGGTAGGCGGAAGACAAGTGAAGCTCCGTCCCCAAACCGTGCTGGAAGGCTTGCCAAAAGTGGGAGGTAAATTGCGGGCCCCGATCCGAGATGACCTGCGTGGGTAACCCGTGCAGGCGGAAGACGTGGTTTAGGTAGAGCTGGGCAGTTTCCGGTCCTGACGGTACTTTGGCGCAGGGGACGAAGTGGGCCATTTTGGTGAACAGGTCCACCACAACGAAAATGCAGGTGTGGCCCTGGGATCGTGGTAGGTCCACGATAAAGTCCATGGACACCACATCCCAGGGACCGGCGGGAGTAGGCAGGGGCTGTAGGAGACCGGAGGGCTTGGCCGGTATGTTTTTGGCTCGGCGGCAGACCTCGCAAGAAGCCACGTATCGACTGACGTCTGCTCGGACGCGGGGCCACCAGAAGTCTCGGGTCAATAGATGAGCGGTCTTGTTTTGCCCGAAGTGGCCAGCCGGGGGTGCATCGTGGGCAAGACGGAGGATGCGGGAACGGAGAGGCCCGGGAGGGACATACAACTGCTCCCGATGGTAGAGCAGCCCATCCCGGGTGGATAGTTCACTGGCAGGGTCTTGCTGCGGTTCCTGCAGGTGTTTCTGAGCCCAAGGGTCGGTGTCTTGACTGGCCTGTATCTCTGCCACCAAGGCGGGTGCGGTCAGAGTGGCAGCAAAGACCGAAGGTGGCAGGATGCTAGCCTTGGGGGCTTCGGTGGTACTAGAGGCATTATAGTCCGGCCGGCGGGACAGAGCGTCGGCTTTTTGGTTCTGGGAGTGCGGGACGTAGGCAATGGTAAAGTTGAACCGTGAAAAGAACAGGGACCACCGGATCTGCCGCTGGTTCAGCCGGCGAGTGGTCTGCAAGTGCTCCAAGTTTCGGTGATCTGTGAAGACTTGGACCGGATGTCGGGCTCCCTCAAGGTGGTGACGCCACACCTCAAAAGCCACCTTGATGGCCAAGAGCTCTCTCTCCCATATGGTGTAGTTGCGCTCGGCGGCAGAGAGCTGCCGGGAGTAGTAGGCGCAGGGTTGCCACGGCTGGCTGGGATCGTCCCGCTGGGAGAGCACGGCTCCGAGGGCCACATTGGAGGCGTCTGCTTCCACCATGAAGGGCAAGCGGGGGTCAGGGTACCGCAGGAGGGGACTTGAGGAAAAGCTATGCTTGAGTTGGCGGAAAGCCTGGTCGGCTTCTGGGGTCCACTGGAAGGGCTCCTTAGGTCGAAGGAGTCTAGTCAAGGGCTTGGTCAGGTCGGCGTAGCCCGCGATGAATTGCCTGTAATAGTTGGCGAAGCCCAGGAGGCGCTGAACGTCCTTCCGATTTTGAGGGGCCTGCCACTGCAGGATGGCGTCGACCTTCCGCGGATCCATCTGGGTTCCTTGGGGGGAAATGATGTGCCCCAGGAACTCGACGGACTGAAGGTGGAAGGCGCATTTCTCTAGCTTGGCATACAGGTGATGGGCCCGGAGTCGTTGTAGCACCTGGCGGACGTGTTGGACGTGCTCCTGCTCGGAAGTGGAGTAGACCAAAATGTCATCTAGGTAAATGATCAGGAACCGGTCTAGCAGGTCGCGGAACACGTCGTTCATGAACCGTTGGAACACGGCAGGGGCATTGGTGAGCCCAAAGGGCATAACCAGGTGTTCGTACTGGCCATACCTGGTGCCAAAGGCGGTCTTCCACTCATCTCCGGCTTTGATACGAACCAAGTTGTAGGCCCCTCGAAGGTCGAGCTTGGTGTAGATCGTGGCCCCCTTGATACGGTCGAGGAGCTCCGGGATCAGCGGCAGCGGGTAGCGGTTCCGAATGGTAATCTTGTTGAGGGCTCGGTAGTCGTTGCAGAGCCGTAAGTCCCCGGTTTTTTTCTTGACGAACAGGACCGGTGAGGACAAGGGCGAGGTAGAGGGTCGAATGAACCCTCGGGCCAAGTTCTTTTCCAGGTACTCCCGGAGGGCAGCTAGTTCCGGGTCCGCCATGGGGTAAAGGCGGCCTGCTGGTAGCGGGGCGCCGGGTATCAGGTCGATGGCGCAATCGTAGGGCCGATGTGGGGGAAGCTGGTCTGCTTCCTTCCCGTTGAAGACGTCCGCGAACTCCTGATAGGGAGCTGGTAGAGTGGTGGCGGCCCCCAGGAGGCTGGTGGCGAGTGGGGAACCGGGTTGGTTGGCAGGCGGCACCGGAGCCGAGTCGGGTGGTAGTGTGGAACAGGGCGCGAGGGCACTTGAAAAGCTCAGTTCGCATTGCACCCAGTCCACATGAGGGTTGTGGGCCTCAAGCCAGGACAGGCCCAGGATGACCGGGAAACGGGGCATGCGGGCCAAGTCAAAGGTCTGTTTCCCCTGGTGCTGCTGGACCCATAAAACGAGTGGTAGAGTCTCGTGGCAGACGGGTCCAGAGCGCAGCAGACGACCATCCACGGCCTCAACCAGTGTAGGAGTCTTCTTTTCCCGGACGGGGACGCCATGCTCCTTGGCAAAGTGATTGTCCATGTAGCAGCAGGCAGCCCCTGAGTCCAACATGGCATGGACGAAGATCCACCGGTCGTCAGGAAGCCGCAGACGGATCGGGACCAGGAACGGGGTGGGTGGTGGGTGGACGGAGCGGGAGGACCTCGAGGAGTGCCCCAGGTCAGGAGGTCCAACTAGACCTGGGGCTGGCCTTTTACCGAGGCGGCAGAACTTGTGGGGCGCTTTGATTTGGCCGGACATAAGCTTGCGAAATGCCCGTCTCCACCACAATACAGGCACAGGTGGTTGGTGCGCCGTCGGTTCTTCTCCTCGGGAGTCAGGCGAGGGCGGGCGACGCCCAGCTGCATGGGTTCTGCAGCCGGCGGAAGAGCTGGGGTGCCTGAAGCAGGAGCCGCCGTGGGGACCCTGGGTGGGGTGTGGCCCCTCTTCTGCCTCTGGCGTCGACCTTGCAGCTGCCCATCGATGCGTAGGCACAGCAGGATCAGGTCTTGGAGGGCGGCTGGGCGGTCACTGCGTGCTAGTTCATCCAGGACAGCATCAGAGAGACCTTCAGTATATTGGTCCACCAAGGCAGCTTCGTTCCAGGCCAGGTCTTGGGCCAATAGCTGGAACTCTGTGGTATAATGGGACACAGAGTTTTGGCCTTGGCGCAAGGCCCGTATCTTACGATTAGCCGTCTCAGCACGCACGGGGTTGGCATAAGCAGCCGTGAAGTGGGCCTTGAACCGGGTGTAGTCTGCCAGCAGTGGTGAGGGCTCTAGCAGCAGAGGAGTGGCCCATTTGGCCGCTGGCCCTTTAAGCAGGCTCAAGATAAAGCAGACCTTAGTCTTGTCCGTAGGGAAGTCGCCCTGCCTTATCTCCATGTAGAGTTCACACTGGGCGAGGAAGGCAGGGAACTCCTCCAGGCTTCCAGCAAATTTCTCAGGAACGCTCACCGGGCAGCGAGAGCGGGGAACGGCGTGGGCAGCCAAGGCCACGGCATTGGACGCAGTCTGTTGCTGGAGAGCAATTACGGCCTGTGTCAGCTGCTGCACCTGATCCAGGAGCCCCGGCAGGGGGTCCGCGCCTCCTGCCGCTGGGTCGGTCATGGTGTGCCTGGTGAGTTTTGGGTGCTGGCAAGCTGTCAGGACCCAGACCTGCAGACAACGACGGGCAGCTTCTGTTGCCCTGGCAATCGGCCAGGACGCTGGCTGTCGGCTGGGGTGTTTCCAAAGGCAGCACGAACGTTATCTTTACAGTCCTTAATTGGTCTGTGCCATAAATCAGGCCAGCCGAAGGGAGTAGCGAAGCGCGGAGTCTCAGGAATGCAGAAGGGTCGTCAACCAGGGAAAGCAAGCCGAATGTATACAAAGTACTTAGCCAAAGCAGAGTCCAGTTTCCAGTCCAAAGTCAAGCCGGGTCGGGAAGCAGACAGGTTCGTTCAGCAGGCAAGGGGGTGCAGGGCGCGGTCACGTCGGAGGGTGATCATTCGTTGCCAGCACAATTTGGCCTGAGGCCAGGATCCCAAATATAGTGTGCTGGCTAATTGGCTTGTTAGAATTCTGGGCTCAGATCTCTCCTAGCACGCCTGCGTGCTTCTCTACGCCTGTCTCTGAACTCCAGCCGTCTCCTCTCGCGTAGCCGTTCTGCAGGTGGTGGTGATTCTGGAGGCGATGAGCTAGTGCCTGGTGTGGCCTGATCGGTTTCAGGTGGCCCCTGCTGCTGGCTTGCTCCTTCAGGACTTACGTCCGACGTTGGTAGAGGCATCTGCACAGCAGGGGCGGGGTCAGAAGCAGGCACCTGCTCTGAGTCAGCAGGGGCAGGCATGACAGGAGGGGTTGAGTGGCATGCAGCTCAGCCAAAGGGAGGGTAGGTGAGTTGTCACCAGTATGGCTTGGCTTTTATTGTTCCGTGGAAGGTCAGATGCTGAAGCTGAAGTTCAAATACTTTGGCCACCAAATGAGAAGGGAGCACTCACTAGAGAAGACCCTGATGCTGGGAAAGACAGAAGGCAAAAGAAGAAGGGGATGGCAAAAGATGAGATGGCTGGACAGCATTACTGATGTAACTAGCACGAATTTGAGCAGACTTCGGAGGATGGTGGAAGACAGGAGGGCCTGGCATGACTCTGTCCATGCCGTCGTAAAGAGTCAGACTCGACTGTGCGACTGAACAACAACAACAACAATAACAAGGATATTACTATGTGTACCAGTTTAAATGCATGGAGTTTGAAAGGAGGGGAAAACCAGAGTGATGAAAATGACAAGCTTTTTCTCAGTTCCCTATGGAATGAGGTGGACACAAATGCAGATACAAAAGAAACATCTGGTAAGGGAGCAACATTTGTTAACTGTGACCAAAAAGATAATTCTATTTTAGGTGGGTGAGGTTAGGATGATAAAAGCAATTCCCAAATATTGCATGCACAGTTTTATGGAAATAATAGCGATGGATGTCTAAAAATGTGCTTTATATAGATTGCAGCTACTAACAGTTGATACAGAAACTTCAGAAAACTGAAGTGTGATTTTAAATCCACTGCCCTAAAATGTTATCAGTTATTTTTAAAAACCTGAAGTGCATCTCCATCTTTCATGCATACACATCACTGTTCAAAAATACCTTAAATAGCATGTGTGAAATGTCTTTTTCCCTATTCACTATACTTAAGCTTGAACATAGAGATAAAGATATTGTATTCAGATTTCTAGCTATAATTTTTGCTATAGCTACTCTTTGAAAATAAATTTGACATCATGTTATCAGGGCTATCTACAACAATGACATTTTAAAGTGGATATAATAAGCTGTGTTCATTTAATAAATGAAATCTAGTTCACAAAATCTTCTGGAAATCCCTGGGCCAAAGGAGGCCAAATTAAAAACAACTAGAGAGCAGGCCTTCTCGATACAGGCACCCCAATGGTGGAACCAGCTGCCGGAGGAGGTGCGGGCCCTACGGGATCTCAATCAGTTCCGTAGAGCTTGCAAAACCGCCCTCTTCCAACTAGCTTTCTAAAACAGAACCTGGTAGTAACATCAAGCCGTCTTTGTACATACTGAGATTGTGGCACTATTAAGTTATACTGGTTTTAGACTATTTATTTAATATATTTAACCTATGAATTGTATTTTAACTGTATTATCTTGTTTTTATTGTTATAACATGGTTTATACCATGTCCTGTAAGCTGCCCTGAGCCTGCTTTGGCAGCGAGGGCAAGGTATAAATAAAAATTTATTATTATTATTATTATTATTATTATTATTATTAAATTCCAAACAAATAATGTAGCTTTTTGTTTTGTCCAAGAATTGCAGTATGTTCTACCTTGAAAATGCCCTTCACAGAATCCATCAGGATAATCTTGAGCAATATCAAGGAACATCATCAGCTAGAAAATAATACCTGTGGTTGCTAAGGTAAAAGTACTTAACATTCTGCGCACAATAAGTCAGTGAACACAAATAGCCTATCTTGTAATAGCATCCCATCAAAACAAAATCAAACTGAATAAGGTATAAGCTTCTGTATTACATACTAAAGACAAATAATCTGTGATTTAAAAAAAGATTCTACATATTTTCAGAAGAATATAAATTAAATGTTTATGGCGGGTGCTATGCTTAAAGGAGAAAAACATTTACTACTCAGGTAGTAAGCAGAGGGCTCGACTGCAGTACTGCAGCTTTACCACTCTGTGCCACACTACGATGAATATATCATAATGTGACATATTTGTATTAGGAAGTTAAATATTTTAATTTTATAGCACAGAGATGAAATTGAAATAGGCATTTTGCTTATAGAAGATTCAATTAATTCAATTTAATCCACTGCTTATTGTTGCTTATTTTTAAGGGAACCATGGCTAGAGATTACTCTGTTGAACTTAAATTAAACAAATCATGTGACTATTTTTTCTTCCAAGACAAAAATGTCTCTTAATACAAATACACTTTAGATATGCTGCTACATATTCGCACAGTAGTAGGAATCTGGAATGAACAGAGAGATTCCTACCTGGGTTAGAGAATTAATGGATAAATTGGTGTCATATTCCTCACTGTGTGATTTTGAAACAGTTCTCTAAACTATGTGAAATTATTTGTTACCACCATACTGTATACACTCAAAGCCAGATGGCTCATTATGGCCACTCACAGTATGTTATTTAAATATTGCGTTACAAATTCATTTGCAAAACAAATAAAAGGCTTATGCCTCAGCAGCCTCTTCCTCAGATACACTTTTAAAGTTTTTATGTTTGACTGTGTAAGAGCTTGTCTATATTCTCATTGATTGCACAATCAGTGATCAAGTTATTCTAATTTGTGTTCACAGGGTTTTTTTCTCCCAAGAAAACTATCTTTTTCCACTTCTGAACTGTTCAAGAACCATGCCTGAGTAAATGTGGCCCAAGCCCCTTGTAGTGCATTCCTGGTCTTTGTAATTAAAATGTTGATAAGAATTCCACTGGGATAGCCATTTTAGTCAGTTCCAATTAAAAACCAAAAGGACTCTTGTAGTGCTTAATGCTAAGAATTTATTGTAGGTTTTGCAGGGCTTTTTTGTGTAGGAAAAGCCTAGCAGAACTCATTTGCTTAAGAACATAAGAACATAAGAGAAGCCATGTTAGATCAGGCCAATGGCCCATCGAGTCCAACACTCTGTGTCACGCAGTGGCAAAAAATTTTTATATACACACACACACACACACACACACACACTGTGGATAATAGCCACTGATGCACCTCTGCATATTTTTATCTAAACCCCTCTTGAAGGTGGCTATGCTTGTGGCCGCCACCACCTCCTGTGGCAGTGAATTCCACATGTTAATCACCCTTTGGGTGAAGAAGTACTTCCTTTTATCCGTTTTAACCTGTCTGCTCAACAATTTCATCGAATGCCCACGAGTTCTTGTATTGTGAGAAAGGGAGAAAAGTACTTCTTTCTCTACTTTCTCCATCCCATGCATTATCTTGTAAACCTCTATCATGTCACCCCGCAGTCGACGTTTCTCCAAGCTAAAGAGTCCCAAGCATTTCAACCTTTCTTCATAGGGAAGGTGTTCCAGCCCTTTAATCATTCTAGTTGCCCTTTTCTGGACTTTCTCCAATGCTATAATATCCTTTTTGAGGTGTGGCGACCAGAACTGCACACAGTACTCCAAATGAGACCGCACTATCGATTTATACAGGGGCATTATGATACTGGCTGATTTGTTTTCAATTCCCTTCCTAATAATTTCCAGCATGGCGTTGGCCTTTTTTTATTGCAAACGCACACTGTCTCGACATTTTCAGTGAATTATCTACCACAACCCCAAGATCTCTCTCATGGTCAGTCTCTGCCAGTTCACACCCCATCAACTTGTATTTGTAGCTGGGATTCTTGGCCCCAATGTGCATTACTTTGCACTTGTCCACATTGAAGCGCATCTGCCACGTTGACGCCCACTCACCCAGCCTCAACAGATCCCTTTGGAGTTCCTCACAATCCTCTCTGGTTCTCACCACCCTGAACAATTTAGTGTCATCCGCAAATTTGGCCACTTCACTGCTCACTCCCAACTCTAAATCATTTATGAACAAGTTAAAGAGCATGGGACCCAGTACCAAGCCCTGAGGCACCCCACTGCTTACCGTCCTCCACTGCGAAGACTGCCCATTTATACTCACTCTCTGCTTCCTATTACTCAGCCAGTTTTTGATCCACAAGAGGACCTGTCCTTTTACTCCATGACTCTCAAGCTTTCTAAGGAGCCTTTGATGAGGAACTTTATCAAAAGCTTTCTGGAAGTCAAGGTAAACAACATCTATCGGGTCTCCTTTGTCCACATGTTTGTTCACCCCCTCAAAGAAATGTAACAGGTTAGTAAGGCAAGATCTTCTCCTACAGAACCCATGCTGAGTCTTCCTCAATAACCCATGTTCATCAATGTGCCTACTCATTCTGTCCTTGATAATGGTTTCTACCAACTTTCCCGGTATTGAAGTCGACTGCGGGGTGACATGATAGAGGTTTACAAGACAATGCATGGGATGGAGAAAGTAGAGAAAGAAGTACTTTTCTCCCTTTCTCACAATACAAGAACTCGTGGGCATTCGATGAAATTGCTGAGCAGACAGGTTAAAACGGATAAAAGGAAGTACTTCTTCACCCAAAGGGTGATTAACATGTGGAATTCACTGCCACAGGAGGTGGTGGCGGCCACAAGCATGGCCACCTTCAAGAGGGGGTTAGATAAAAATATGGAGCAGAGGTCCATCAGTGGCTATTAGCCACAGCGTGTGTGTGTGTGTGTATATATATATATATATATATATATATATATATATATATATATATATATATATTTGGCCGTTGTGTGACACAGAATGTTGGACTGGATGGGCCATTGGCCTGATCTAACATGGCTTCTCTTATGTTCTTATGTTCTTACCAATTTTACTTCAAACACTTCTGGCATTTGCATACAAACATCTATAATTTCCCAGGCAAGCTAGGCCCGCCACCTTCCTCCTGCCGCCCCGAGACTCTGGCAGACAGTCCATACTGTTTGTCACCATCACAGTGGACAACTCTGATCCATTACCCGGTAGAAAAATAGCAGCCAACCCTTCATCTCTTTGAGATGAGTCCTCCCAAACCAGAGACATTTCATCTCCTGTCGGCTTTCCCCCAAGATTTAGTTTAAAAACTGCTCTGCCACCTTTTTGATTTTAAGCACCAGCAGCCTGGTTCCATCCGGGGACAAGTGGAGACCATCTCTTTTGTACAGCTCCCGCTTGTTCCAGAAAGCATCCTAGTGCCTAACAAACTTAAACCCTTCCTCCTTACACCATCGTCTCAACCACACATTTTAAATATGCATAGGCTTGCATAATCAAGACTGATACTCGGTGCGTATTTTCCTGGAGGGAATTTCTATTAAACTAAGATGTCTAAGATGTCTACGTAAACATGTAGACAATTAAACTGTATTACAAATTTATGTTACTTTGCACTAAGTTTGCAAGTACCAAGCAGCATCTCCTTGACTGTCTTAATGAAACAGAATTTAAATTAGGAGAGCTGTGTGATAAACTTGACTTACCCTGATGAGTTTGACAAGCTGTTGACATTTTTTTAAAGGCTAAATTTCATTTTGAGGAGTCAGTAATATTAGACTGTTTTATTTCATATACAAATGTATACCTCTTGAACTGCAAAACGAATCTCCCTGCCACTTTCTGTTGCCAAATTCATTAATTTCTCTAGTATTTCTCCCAAGTTTCTGGACAGTCAGCACTAGAGAATGGCTCAGTAGAAGTATTTTTATTCCTGTTCTACCTAAAGGTTAGTATTTTCTATTCAAATAGACAATGGAAAATGCACTTATCATCATAACATTCCCTGATTGCTTAGGTATAGCACTGCCTTTCACAACCAAAGTCAGTGAGACTGATCCCACTGAGCATATTGTGTCATTTATTTTTTCTGCTGAGATTTCTCAAATCAAACTGGAAACCAAGGGGCATGGCTAGGAATATACTAAATTAATAGCAAGTTTTCAAAGCCTGGAAAGTTGGACATTGTTTCCTAATAGTAAATGCTGAGGTAAATTTTCTCCCATAAATACATAATTCTTAATGTGACTTAGTTGCCTGCAGGATTATACTCAAGACCTGTGGGAGAGGGTACCCTGGCAATAATTATAATTATTTGTACAATTCCTGAAAAACTAGATGCTCTACACAGTATATAAAAACAGTCAGTGTGTTGCATAGTAAGTTTACATTCAAATTTGGATTGAGATAAGCCTTAAAAATTAAAAGCCGGGAGAAGTGAAACTAGAAGTAATCAGAAATTGGCTAGCTGAAATAGATATTCAACATCATGGCATCTTTAAAAGGAGAAGGCTTTTAACAAGCAACAAAGAAAGCCAAAACCGTGAATTGAAAATGTAAATAAATTTGAGCTAGAGAATGAACATTATTCAAATGCAAGTAAAAGAACATTAAATTGAATGTAAAAAATAAAATGAACATTATTCAAATGCAAGTAAAAGAATATTAAATTGAATGTAAGAAATAAAAGGTAGGTAGCAAAAAGAAACCCAAAGCAGAGAAACATGATCATATTTACATTTGCAGGAAAGGCAGTCAACCATGTAGATGAGCCTGTCAGACCAAGAGGACTATGCCCACACTTAGAGAAGGAATAAAAGAAGAATATTTCCAACCTCAACAAACTGCAGAGAGAAGGTGGCTCTGTTAGTCTGCAAGCCAATGTAGAAAAGAGCACAAGTCTATGAAGCCAGAAGCCACTCAGGGGAAAATTATCTTTATTTGTAATTATGCTTTTATACCAATTTAATTAACTTTTCTCTATATTTAATAATTATTTCCCTGTAAATCTCTCTTTCTAAAACATAAAATTAGCAAATGAGATCATGCTTTACAGTTCTAATATGCATCAAGGAATGCCTGCTTGAGTCCTAAAGAATCAATTGTTGCCAAGTATCTACTGTATTATTTAGAGGTCTCTGCAATTTGTAGTCATATTCCAGCTGTGCTTAGCAATATACTGACATACCCAATGTCTGCCAACATATTGCTTGCCCATAGATTGGCCTTTGTCAAATGTTTTTCTTAGTTCATTCACAAGCACACTGACATGCACATATGGGCACATTCTACAAAGAAAAAACTGACAAAGCATCTGTTAGTTCCATGTATACCAGACATTAGGAATTCTATCTATTTATCATTTCCTCTGTTATCTAATAGCAAAGCGACTGACTCTTGTGCCTGTCATAAAAGCAGCCAAACCAAGTCACTCACTGGATGGTAGGAGACTTTCCAGGTATGCAGAAAAATATGACTTTGTAAATTAAGCAGAAATGGGGAAAATGAGGACTGTATGTGTTCCAGGAGAAGAGAATGTTGAGAAGAGCTGAGAGTCAGTCAAAGGAAAGGAGTGATGGAAGATGAAATTAGTCTGCTCAAACCCTTGGGCATTTAATAGAATCCTGGATGGGAACATTTTGAGATGTGACTATGTTACCAAATTGTTTTCTCCCCCAATTCCTCACAGGACCCCAGCTTTTCCTTCTAATGACAATTGTTACTATTGAGTAGGGTAGTAACAAGAGTGATCCCTAATAAAAAAGGGAACTCTCTAGGTATGCAGAACAATATAACCTTTTAAACAAAAAAGCAGTGCCCCCAACAACGACCTTTCTGAGGATTATGCATGTTCATTACTCTCTAGGAGCCATATAGGGCAATCCTATACAGCAGGAGACTCCAATATGGTGCCTACAGGCACCATGGCACCTACTGAAACCTTTTCTGCACCCACCAAGTGTTTTTAGGAAGTGAATGGGGCTAGGTAAGGCATGGCTTTTGATTGACTTGTTAGAAATTTGACTAGCTGTGTAGATTTTATGAAGATGTTGCTTTGGCAGGAGCTTCCACACAGCGCAAGGATCTGCACTGTATTACTGAGGTTCAACTGTGGCAATCATTTTGTGGCTGGCTCCACCTCCTGTGTTGCTGCACCCGCCATGCTGTGTCAGAATTCCAAATGTGCCACCAGCCTCCATAGGACTGCCAGATCCCCTTACCTTGTCAGTGGGGATCTTTGGGGGGCATTCGGGGGGGGGGACATCACACACCCCAATAATGTTTTGGAAAACAAGAAGTGGGACAGACATTTGAGTGGTCTCTTTCACTAGGGGGAAGCAAATGGGAGCACTCAAATGGCTGGCAGCCATTTCACTGCCAGTTTCACTCCCCCAGCTTCTAATAAGGGAGAGGGGAGTGAAACTGATCACTGTAAAGGCTTACAGCCAATTTAGGCTGTTAGCTAAGATTAGGCTGTTAGGCTAAATTGACCAGAAGTGGGGAAAATACCTTCGCTTCATTGGAAATAATGGAGGATGGTGGCACCTTCACAGGTTCACAGAATGGGACCCCCTGTTCCAATCTTGCTGAAACTTTGGAAGCTTTTTGAGGAGAGGCACCAGCTGCTATGTTCAATGTTTGGTGCTTCTCTCTCAAAAAATCCCCCCCCCCCAAGACCCAGACACTCACAGATCTATTCTCCATTATACCCTATGGGCACTGATCTCCACAGGGTATAATGGTGTGCCCAGAGGACATTCAACCCCCCCACACACACACTTTCTGTTAGCCCTGAAGCAGGGGGAGGGCCTTCAAATGAAGGGATCCCTTGTGCCCAACTGGAAATTGGCAAGCCTGATAGGACTACACTGATTAAGTGTTGAGGAAACAGCTGAGCATCAGTTAAAGGGGGAGGGGAGGAGGAGAAGAAGAAGAAGATTTATATCCCGTCCTCCACTCCAAGTCTCAGATGCTCAGAGTGGCTCACAATCTTCTTTACCTTCCTCCCCTACAACAGACATCCAATGAGGTGGGTGGGGCTGAGAGAGTTCTCACAGAAGCTGCCCTTTCAAGGACAGCTCAACTAGAGCTGACCCAAGGCCATTCCAGCAGCTGCAAGTGGAGGAGTGGGGAATCATAAGAGTCCACACACTTAACCACTACACCAAACTGGAGGGAGATAAAAAGAAAACTGATTTGCTGAAACACATGAACTTCCCATATACATCCAATGATTTTCTCAATTTTCTCAGGGGAAATTTTATCTTGGAAAAAACTGCTGATATGAAACTAATCTTTTCTTCCTCACATATTTTGAAGTTTGGTTCATGTTATATTGAAATTAATAGTACAACAATAGATGTAACGTTCAATTATTTAAAAATTCTCAAAGAATATTGCACTCTAAAGATTGATGAATATAATGAATGATTTTTCAAAAAATCACTATCCATAGGACAAGCCAGTTTGGTATAGTAATTAAATGCATGGACTCTAATCTGGGAGAACTGGGTTTGATTCCCCACTCCTCCTCATGAACCTGCTTGGATGACATCGGGTCAGTCATAACTCTCTCAGAGCTATTCTGTTTAAGAGCAGTTCTTTCAGAGCTCTCTCAGCACCACCTACTTCACAGCATGTCTGTTGTGGAGAGAAGAAAGGAAGGAGATTGTAAACTGCTCTGAGACTCTGAGTGAAGGGCAGAATATGAATCCAATCTCCTCCTCCTCTTCTTCAACAACAACAACATTTGAGTCCAGTGGCACTTTTAAGACCAACAAAGTTTATAAGCTTTTGTGTGCATGTTCACTTCGTCAGATAGACTGTATTCCTTTTTAAATATATGAGTTCCCCTGGAGGTGTTCAGAACTGTACCTGTAGTCTCATAGTATTGTGCTATGAATCTTCTTGATAATCATTGCCTACATGTTTTTGAAAATTATTTTTTCCATAAAACCTTAACGGCAACAAGAAAATCCTACCCAGACAGCTTGCTTGAAATCTCAGTAATAGGTGACTAGAACCCAATTTACATACTTGTGAGTCATTCCTGCATACCCAGGACATTCCCCATTTTTTCAGAACTGTCCCTCATTAGGATCTGACTTGTTGGTGTAGTGGTTAAGTGTGCGGACTCTTATCTGGGAGAACCGGGTTTGATTCCCCACTCCTCCACTTGCACCTGCTAGCATGGCCTTGGGTCAGCCATAGCTGTGGCAGAAGTTGTCCTTGAAAAGGCAGCTGCTGTGAGAGCCCTCTCCAGCCCCACCCACCTCACAGGGTGTCTGTTGTGGGGGAGGAAGGTAAAGGAGATTGTGAGCCGCTCTGAGACTCTTTGGAGTGGAGGGCGGGATATAAATCCAATATCTTCTTCTTCTTAAAAATAGTATTAGGATCTGACTTGTTAAATTTTGATCACACTGTAATACAATTTTTTCCCAAATAGATCTTTAAAGAATAAGCACAACCTTGATTTTAAAGCAACAGAAAACAACTCATTTCAGAATCGACCAATGCAGCAGCAGAATTCAACTTTCAGCTATGTGTACTAGCAAGGAATTGGGCAGAGATCCTGGGTATGAGAAATGGGATTTTATGCTCAAGTCCTTATGTTCCTCTGTGAAATACTGGCGGGTATGATATTTGCTGTGCCAGTGATGCCCATCACAGCTTTCACAACAAAGACAGTGGCGTGAACAGGATCTTGTCAAGACAGGGATTGTGTTGTGATGATACCATGCTGCTCATATTCTCTTTGCCTATCCTTACCATGACTCCAATGAGAACACCATTCTGGCTTTGTCTACAAAACTGTAAATAAGACAAAAGCAAGCAGATGGACCAAGACAATGTTGTCATACAATGATGGTATGAAGTCTATAAACAGAACTAATGAGACCATGAGTTTGCTATTTTTTGTCATCTTGCTTATCAGTATCAGAACCCATCCTAGAGGTAAAACCTAGGGTAGCAGTTGGCATTAAACCAAATCTCAGTGATGCAGGCTAGACCAGATGGCGTGTCCAAAATCAGACAATAATAATAACGCTGGGTTTGCTGTCAACCTGCAAGTCACAAATGGATGCTGTTTTGTGGCTTCTGCTTCATTGACTAATTAATAGCTGGGCAAGAGAATGAATTCATAATGCTGCAGGACCTGTAACGTTGCAGAGCATTATCAATATATCTTGTGAAGAAATGAATTTTTTGTTTGGAGTTTGCTCCTTGGGAGGACAGCTATGGCAAACTTAGGTAGTATAATAAAAAGTAGAGACATCACCCTGCCAACAAAAGTCCGTATAGTCAAAGCAATGGTATTACCAGTATTAATGTATGGTTGTGAGAGCTGAATCATAAGGAAGGTCAAGTGCAGAAGAATAGATGCTTTCAAGCTGTGGTGCTGGAGAAGACTCTTGAGAGTCCCTTGGACTGCAAGAAGATCAAATCAGTCAGTCCTAAGAGAAATCAACCCTGACTATTCCCTGGAAGGTCAGATGCTGAAGCTGAAGCTCAAATACTCTGACTACCAAATGAGACGGGAGCACTCACTGGAGAAGACCCTGATGCTGGGAAAGACAGAAGGCAAAAGAAGAAGGGGATGGCAAAAGATGAGATGGCTGGACAGCGTTACTGATTTAATTAATATGAATTAGAGCAGACTTTGGAGGATGGTGGAAGACAGGAGGGACTGGCGTGACTTAGTCCATGAGGCAGATCCATGCTGATTTATTTGCCCCCCAAGGATGAAAGAACGAGACAGACACCAAGTGTTGGAATAAAATTGGGCCACTTTATTAATTAACTTTATAAACAGCAAGGGTACCCCACCAGAGGCGGCCTGGCCAGGGCTAGGGGTCACCGTGACCACTCCCCTGCCATATCGGGTGAGAGACCCAGCCCCCCGGCCAGAGCTGAGTGCCTCAGCTCCCTCCGGGCAGGCCCAGCAGGGAGGCCCGCACCAGAGGGCCCAAACCCAGACGCACGTCTCGCCAGAAAGCACCCTCTAGCCAAGTCTCCCAGCAGTCTGCATTCTCCACCCAGGTCTTCAAACCCCAGGGTTGATCATGCCAGACCCCAAAGTCCCCAAAAGGGACTTCACAGTCCTCCCCGGGCTGCATAGTTCCCTTAAACCCAAAAACCTGCCACTAAAGTGACCACTTATTTAACAGCACCTCCCAATAGCCAAATCCACAATCCACTGCAATGCTATATAGGGTAGGTGGAAAACACAACCTGAGCAGCGCCAATCAGCCAGGGTGCGAAAAAAAATCCTACCCGGCTCCTCAAAGAAGCAACCAGCAAAAGCCTACATAACATACAGGGCGGGAGGGAAGGCCGAAGACGCGCTCGACGCAGACTGAGAGGAGCACAGGTCTGGCTGTCAATCAGCCAGACCTCACTTCCCAGCCTGCGCGCCAGAACGGGCGCCCTCTGTCTCTCCCCGTCCAGGGAGGCAAACTCGTGCCTTTGCAGCCCAGCCGCTGCGCAGCGGGCTGCAGGCACCCTATTACCTAGAGAAAAGGTAGTACATTTTAGAAAAATAAGAACTAATCAGTGATCTAAAATCCATTCAAAAGATTAAGTATTCTTAACAACCACCAATTATGCTAATACTCCCCTCTATTTAATACACTGGTTTCTTCTGTTTGTTTTAAGTTCTTTTTTCTTTAATAACCAGGGCTTACAGTAAAATCCTTAAAGGTTTCTTGTTTAAACATGTCTGTTTCCAGAGACTTCAACTGTTCTTGTTATAATTCTTGTAGTCAAGGCCTTGAGCTAGATTTTCTGTTGTCTCAAACAATCGTCTGCAAAGAGGATGTAAAAGAACTGTGGTGTTTGCAAAGGGTGAAATATGAGCAAAGTTCACAACAAACCAGACTCATTCTAACTAATGTAAAGAACAGAGGACATTTTTTGGTTAACAGTATAAATAGCAGCAATGGTGAAAAATAAAAATTGACATAGGTAAAGTGAGAGGAAAGCTTGACTCCCACCAGTTAGGCTATTCCCTAGGAATTAGTATTTTCTTCTTTTTGCTTTAAAAGTCATGGGAGAAACTAGCTGTACCCAAATCCTAACGCACACATGCATGCACTTTCACACATATACACCCAAACTCTGAGACTTGCCCCATTTCTAGGGCATTCACAAATCTGGTCCTGGTTCTAACGATATTGCATATTCTTCTGATACCATTGCCAGCTGTCACATGTTCATGCCATAAATTCTCATATATTTGATATGGTTTCTGGTGGAATTTAAAACAACAATTTCTGGGCCAGACTACATATTATGTTCAACGTGTGGTCCCAATAAGCTCTTGCAGTAGGATTCCAGCCATGAGTTCCTCATGGCAGGTTGAAGGAGGAGGAGGAGGAGAAGGAGAAGAAGAAGAATCCCGCCCTTCAGAGTGGCTCACAATCTCCTTTACCTTTCTCCGCTACAACAGACACCCTGTGAGGTAGGTGGAGCTGAGAGAGCTCTCTCAGAAGCTGCCCTTTCAAGGACAGCTCTGCAAGAGCTATGGCTGTTGACCCAAGTCCATTCCAGCAGCTGCAAGTGGAGGAGTGGGGAATCAAACCCGGTTCTCCCAGATAAAAATCCGTGCACTTAACCACTACACCAAACTGGCTCTCTAGAGGCATCATAGCAGCCCAGTTCTGATCAAGATTGCAGCACAGGTGAAGGAGCCCTCCTGCTCCTCATGTTTTCTTGTCCCAAAATGCCTCTGGGGCATAATTTGCTCTATTAGGATGGAAGCTGTGTGTGCAAGCATTCAGTGCATGTCCAGCCCTTGATACAACTAATAATGCCTTCGCTTGGCTGTTTTGGGTGGGAATCCCTCCTTCTTCCATGCCACAGTACATATCTCAAGCAGGCCCCCACAGGACTTCTAAACTGAATTGTCTCAGGGAACACACAGCAGCCATGTAGTTCTAACTCTAACTCAAAGTCACCAGACATGCCCAGCATGACCTGGCAACCAGTGGGAGGTGGGGAAGGTGGGTATTTACTGCAGGGGAGGTGGCAATTTTTGTTGCTGTATGATGATGTTGTTCCTATCACTGGAAGCACCAGCATCACACCAGTGCAATGCTCTAGCACACGGGTGTCAAGCTCATTTGTTATGAGGGCCAGATCTGACATAAATTTGTTGGGCCGGGCCATGTGTATCATAAAATGTAGTGCCAAGCAGCAGAGATATAAACTTTATAAAGGACTCAAGCAAAATTAAAGATTTCTTTTTTAAAAAACTTAAAGTAGAACATATTTTGAGCACTCATTGGTCTTAAAGGTGTTTTCTTTGCGTCTCTCCCATGGGATCCAAGGAACTGGGCAAAAGAAGCTCTGGCTCTTTCCTTCCTTCCCCAGGGGAGCAGGAGGGGGAGGAGCCTCAGCCAATAGAAGGAAGAGCGGCATTGCTCAGTAGCTCTGCTGTGCAATTGAGAGAGCCTGGCAAAGCAAGCTATTTCTCCCCCCTTCATCCCCAAGGGAGGAGCCTCAGCAATTGAGAAAATAGAGGCTTTGCTCAGTAGCTCCTGTGCGACTAAGCAAGCCTGGCAAAGCAAGCTGGGATGCAGAAGGAAGCAAGAGAGAGGCAGAAGGAAGCAGACAACAGCCAGTTTTTTGGGGGCCTGATTGGAGCCCTGTGGGGGTCTGATTCGGCCCTTGAGCCGCATGTTTGACACTCCTGCTCTAGCACTTGCGACGAGGGTTGGCCCTCCCACTGGGCAAACTAGGCGGTTGCCTAGGGCGCCAAGAGGTGGGGGGCAGCAAATTGGTCTCTCACCCCCCCTCCAGTGTCCCAGGCAAGTGCTGAGCTTGCCTCCCTCCCCCCTCCCTGCTGCTGACACCGCTAGCCCCCTCTGGGCCACCGCCTGCCCCCCCTGGCGTGACATCCCCCCGCCGCCTCCTCAGACGCTCCGCTCGCCTGGCCACAGCTCGCGCCCTGCGCGTTTTCTCTCTTAACAAAACATGCAGGCGCGGGCTGGGAAGCCAGCAAAGCTTACTTTTAGGTGGCAAGCCCCAGGGGGAAGGGAGCACTACCACTTTTAGCGGTGGCGGGCAGGCAAGCGGAGCATCGGGGGGGCCAGGAGAGACACCACATGGGGGGGTGGGGAGGGGGCACGGAGCCATGGGGGGCACTTTGGGGGAGACTCCAGGCAGCAAGTCTGCCTAGGGCGCCCCAGGGTGTCGAGCCGGCCCTGCTTGCGACAAACCCCTACAGCATTTCTGAGCAAGTATAGAATAATTCTGGTGTAATTCTGGCACTTATGGGTCATGCTGGAAATGATGCCATTGACATGGGCAGAACTATTTTGTTAGCCTGCTTCCACCCACTCACCAGGTGAGTGTTGGCAGGCATCAACAACAATTACCAGGAGTCTACCTGCTATTAGCAGACACCTGGGAAGCCTTAGCCCCTGTAGAGATTCCATGTAAAATGTAACATGTATTTTGGGACTTGATGGGGATGCCTGCCAGTCTCCAGGTGGAATTACAGCTCAACTTCAGACTACAGAGATTAGTTCCCCTGAAGAAAAATGGATGTTTTGCAGGGAAGTCTTCTTGTCCCTAGGCTCCATCCCCCAAATCTCCAGGCATTTCCCAACCTGGATCTGCGGCCAGGGGAGCCCTGGCAATCCTAGCCTCAATTATGGTAGTCATAAAACTACAATTTCTTCACTGGAATCAAGGAACTGCCACAGGCAAAGGAACACATTCAGCTGACACAATCAAGAGAGTCATAGTCATAAGTCATGAACCTGTGATTCATAGAAACTCACACTTGTAAAAGCTAGTCTGTGTACCCTGCAATTCTGAACATTTATTCCCAATAACTGTTCCTGATAATTCACAAACAATGCTTATGGAAGCATCTGATTTTGCCTAGCATTTTATAGAACATGGGGTGTATGATTCAAAGGACCTTTGATGGAAATGGAAATATTTCCCCTGCAACTCAGCATCAAGCTTCTGAAATACAGCAGGTACCAAAGAACTTATCAATAAGTGATAAATGTGCCTAATTGTGCTATAACTATCACTACTGTGATGAGCTCAGTAGGAAGGGCTGTATGAAAACATCAAAATGCTGAAACCATCCTAGCATCAATAAGTCCTATGCAAAAGCTTTATTATTAATGCAAGATGATAACCAGTATGCACATGATTGCCACCTAGCAAGCACAAAGAAAATTCCACCTTTTGAGGGGTTGCATCACTTAAGCGAATAAAAAATACAGCAACAGCCATTAATCATTTTGAAGGACACTCAATTTTCTTATAAAGATCCCCCAAAGTAGGGGGGGGAGAGTTGCCTTAGCCTAGCAGAGCAGGCAGTCCTATCTTGCAATTATGCACTGCTGAAGGAGACAGCTATCATTACTGCCAGCCAAATTCACCTCCGTTGCATACAACCCTCACACTCCTATTCCTGTTTATTATGACTAGATAGTTTGCTCCAGTAAGAATTTTCAGGATCTAGGATGTTCTTTTCCTCTTAACAATCTTTAGGGATTAGAGCCATTTATGTACACTGTATATGTATTTATTGCAGCACATCTGAAGGAAACAGATCTGAATTCTCAATTGCATCCTTTCTGTAATAAGTGTGTCTACTTCCAACATCTGGTAGACTTTCCAGCTGAAAAGGATTATTCACATAGCAACCTGCACTGTATTTTCTGGCCATTGTATTTGGCTAATTTTATTTTAAACTTCTTTGATTCAGTGCCTTTCCCTTTTATTTCAACTGTGGACTCAGATTTTCTTTTTCTTTTCTTTGTGTGTGTGTATGAATGAGTGTGTGTGCACCTGGAAATCATGTTGACCTCTGGTAACTGACCCATACTGGGGGCCTGGAGGATATTCAGAGAGGTGGGCTGAATAAAGCCTGGCCCTGTCTCTCATCCGGTACTAAACCATTGAACCCTGCTTAGCGCTTCTGAGATCTGATGAGATCAGGATTGCCTGGGCTATCCAGGTCAGATCAAATTTTCTCTCTTTTTTTAATTGAAGAATGTTCACTTCAAATATTGCTATATAGAGAGATATTTTTTGTTTCTTGTTTTCCAACAAAACAGATGTCAACCTGGGATTTGAACTTTGTATGGAGAATTATGGCCTCAATGCCATGTTCAATCATAATTGCTCAGTGCAAAAGGAAGTGTTCTTAAAAGCACATTTTCTGAACTCTTTTGAAGTCAATGTGGATGGAAGCAAGCACACAAATTTCCATGCTGGTATCTCAGTCAGTCTCTAAGGTACACACATGGAAGCTCCCTTATACGGAATCAGACCCATTGTCTGCTCAAACTGGCAGCAGCTCTCTGAAGCCTCTCGTAACTACCTGATCCCCTTTCACTGGAGATGCTGGGAACTGAACCTGGGGTCTTCTGCATGCCAAGCAGACACTCTAGGGTGGGGACTGGTGATGCCTCAGGATTACTACTGATTTCCAGGCAACAGAAGTCAGTTTCCCTGAAGAAAATGGCTGCTGGGGGGGGGGGGGGTTGCACCCTGCTGAAATCCCTCCTTTCTCCAAACCCCACCCTTCCAAAGCTCCACTACCAAATTTTCAGGTATTTCCCAAGCAGGAGTTGGCAACCCTATCTACCACTGAGCCATGGCCCTTCCCCTAAAGAGATGTCATTTTACAATATATTACACTTCACAATATATGCATTTTCTTTTCGGCATATAAAGAAGATAAAATGTGGGTCCAGTTAGTATTTGAACTTGAAACAAAGAACTTTGTACTGAACATGCATACAGGATTTCATTCTAAAGCCTAAACCTCATAGGAACTATTAGGTTATAAGTAAGCAATATAATATAGGTGAACATGCAAATTTAACCAAAGGACCTACTTTGTTGGTCAAGAAGGTATGTGTTGGGGGTGGAATAAAGCAAAACTATTTCATATTAGCTCCCATCCACCAACATTCCTATGGGAGCTCGAAGAAATATTGTGCCAAGTCCAAAATGCAGTTGTAGAACATATTGTGACTAATTATGGGGAAACACTATTAGGGGAAGGCTTCAGGTTTGTGCCACTAATCTGAAGGCTGTGTAAATTATGGTTGCTTTGCATTTTAAATTCTCATTTCTCAATAGAACAAAACTGGCAGCATTGTTTTGAAACCATCTGACTACTTTGCCTTGCTGAAAAATAATGCACATGGTGCCACATAATGACAACATGAGTGCTCTGTTTACCCAATATCTATTGCAATTCTGTTATAATTTAAAATGCCCCTCTTTATAAAATTAGAAACTCTGGAGCTTGATTTGTCACCCAGCCAGACAGCCCGTTTTAGATGCCTGCATTAGATCTTCTACTCAAACAGCCCAGTTTGACATAGTGGCTCAAAATGAGTCAGGCAGAGCCAGCAGGCTTCAGTCTTGATAGCAGTCCCCAGCAGACATGATGCTTTAGTCTTTGATTAATTTTGCTTGTGATGGAGGCAGGATTAGCACATTTTCCTGCAGGGCCTGTCCTTCTGTGATGCTCCTTGGAGTGTATGAACAGTGAAAGCTGACTGAGAACCAACATGGCTCATATTCTCACAGAAAGGATGGATACAAAGAAAGACAAAATTCTGGACAGGAATCCTGTGAAGGTAGAGATCAGAAAGAAAGACAAAAAAGCCTAGGGGTTTTATTGCTCACTGGAGAACACTTTGTATTAGATATTATTTTATACACACAGTGGCAGAGAGAAAGGCTTGTCAAATCAATATATAAAAGAATTCAGGCTAGAGGTGAGAAACTCAAAAAGATCTCACTATATGTATGTCTGTGAGGCAGCCAGTCTGAGTGGCAAAAGGCAAAGCACCTCCAGGCACTGGGGTTGCCTGTCAGGATGGGCTGTGAGAATATGAGAAACAAAAGTGCTAGAGTTTGACTATTCCCTCTCACAGAGTAACTGGCATTATTTTATTAAATCCCATTTTGAGCTCCTTCCGTGGTTTAATCAGGACTTCAAATATGCTATATAGCAAACATGTTTGTTGCTCCAGGCTCCAAGGTGCTTAAGAGGGGGGGGGGGGGGGACAACTTTCCATGGGAAAACACATTGACAGAAGTATATGCCTCCCTGAGGCTTTCATCCATCTTTGAATGTGTGCCTTGTACATTTAGTACTACTTTGGCACCAGAGGGGTAACCTTGTTAGCCTACTGCAGCAAACAGAAGAAGGAGTCCTGTGGCACTTTAGAGAAGTGGTCCCCAACCTTTTTGGCCCCAGGGACCGGCTCCAGGGCCAGCCCGCCGACTGCGGCCCTAGAGCCGGCAGGGGGGCCCCAATTCGGCCTGCCTCCCCCATGACACCTCCTCCCTCCTTCTCCCTCCCCACACAGCCTCACCGCTTCCTCCCCCCCATTCTCCTCCTCTCTCTTCCCCCCCCTGTAAAGCCTCACCACCTCTTAAAGGTGCAACTTGACTCCTACTTTGTTCTATTGCTTCAGACCATCACAGCTGCCCACCTGGATCTATCCTCCTCCCCCCACCCCCATTTTCCTCCTTCACTCGCCCCCCTGCAGCCTTGCCACCTCCTCTCAACCCCCACCCCACCCCATTTTCACCATTTTAAGGCGGGGGAAGGGGTGGTGAAGTCCTCCTGGCTGCTCCCCTGCCCAAAAGCTGCGGGGGCGGGGGGAGGGACCGTCGCAGTCAGCAGCAGCCAAAAGCACGTTGCATCCCAGGCAGGTACCCTCTACAGCGCTTCAAAACAACCCCTCCCCGCCCGCCCGCGGTGCTCACCCCCTCCTTCCCTTCCCTTTCTGTCCCTCTTCCCCCCCACCCCCGCAATCACAGCGCGCCGCTGCCGGCAGGGGAGGGGAGGTGACAGGACAGAAAGGGAAGGAGGTGGCAGGTGGTGGTGAAGGGCTCAGGGAAGGAAGCAGACACGCCACGGCCGGCGGGGGGGGGGGGAGGTGATGGAGGAGGAGGAAGGCACGCCGCCACTGCAGAGCCCAGGCGCAAGGGGGCGGGAGGCGAAGGAACAGGAAGGGAAAGGAAGAGCGGCCGGCGGCCGGCAGCATACTGATGAGACTGGGCTAGGGCCATCAAATTTATACTATGTAATACAAAAAGTCAAGGTTTCTTTGTGTGTGTGTGTGCTTTTTTTTTGGGGGGGTGCATCTAGAAGTCATGGTGACCTCTGGTGACTGAGCCCTACTGAGGGCCTGGATATTCAGAGAGGTGGGGTCTGGGTAAAAGTCAAATCTACACCGATCTTCATGAATTCATATGATTTCTACATTGAAATGAAATCAAACCACTATTATTCTGTAGATCCTGTCTTAGACTATAGGCAGGAGCATAAAAATCATCCCTCCACGAATCCGTGGGGACTCACCAGTGCAAAAACAGGATTCCAAAGCACGGATCCTCATGAATTCATGATTTTTACATTGAAATGAAATCAAACCACTATTATTCTGTAGATCCTGGCTTAGACTATTGGTAGCACCAGAAAAATCATGCCTCCACGAATCTGTGGCACCAAAGCAGTGGAAAAACATGTTTCCAAACCACGGATCCTCATGATTTTTGCTTCGGATCTCCCCAAACTCACCATCAGTTCTTATATCATGTCCATGGGCAGAGTTTGCACCACAAAAATTGTGGATCCATGGCTTCAGGGCAGCACCAAGGATGAAAAACTTGGTTATGAACCACGAATCCTCAAGGATTCCCAAGATTTTTGTGTTGGAACCCCCCAAGCTCACTATGCAATCACATATCATGTCCATGGGCAGAGTTTGCACCACAGAAATTGTGGGTCCATGGCTTTGTGGCAGCACCATGGACCAAAAACTTTATTTTGGACCACAGAACCCCATGGATCCTCATGATTTTTGCCTTGGATCCCCCCAACCTCACCATCCAATCACATATCGTGTTCAAAGGCAGAGCTTGCAATACAGAATTCATGGATCCACGGCTTTGTGGCAGCACCATGGACCAAAAACTTGGTATTGGGCCACGGATCCTCATGGATTCTCTTGATTTTTGCCTTGGATCCCCCCAAGCTCACCATCCAATCACATATTGTGTCCATAGGCAGAGCTTGCAATACAGAAATTACAGATCCATGTCTTCGTGGCAGCACCATGGACCAAAAACTTGATATTGGACCACGGATCCTCATGATTTCTGCTTTGGGCCACCCCAAGCTCACCATCCAATCACATATCATATCCATAAGCAGAGCTTGCACCACAGAAATCATGGATCCATGGGTTTGTGGCAGCACCATGGAACAAAAACTTGGACTTCAACCACGGATCCTCTTGAGAAACTATGCCCTCTATTTAAACCCAAAACTAAGAAAGTCAGAATATTACCCAGATTTATGGCATTTCACACCTACGACATCAATCTGCTTTTTATCACCCTCCAATGTTTTTTCAGCCCAGTTAACAACACTAACTAACAAACACAGACCCCAATTTGTGATTCTTTCAATCTGCTAAAAACATTCCCATGATTCTACATACCAACTCACTGCCCACTTATATTAAGAACTGCTGCTTGCCATTCCAATTTAGTCTGATGAAGTCTGCTTAGAGCATATGAAAGTTTACATTCTGAATAAAACTTAGTTGGTCTTAAAGGCACAACTTTGTTTTGCCACAGGAACTGGTATTCAGAGGTACATAGCCCAGCAGTTACTGTGGCTAATAGTAGTCAATGACCTACCCTCCATAAGAAAATGGGTATGAATAGGAGAGGCCAGTTCTCCCTGGTTAGGTAGCAACTCTGATCCTGGTAATGCTCTCACTTTAATGAGACCTCACCCATGCTATGGAACACTTATTACAACTCCTCTCTGTGCATATTGCAATACCTGTTGGGTATTGCTACATTCATAATACCTAAGACCTAGTCAACACCTGCAACAGAAAGAAAAGAGGAGACCAGTGGAGTGGAGTCCGAAGCTGGGGGGAAAGAGACTTGGTTTGGCGAATGCACAAAAGCAGAAAGCGGAGGAGTTGTGGAGGACTACCTTGGCAGCAATGGCGGAGGTTGAGAGTCGTAGACTGGCTGTGATTGTAAAAGTTTGTGAAGAGCACTGAGACAGAGGAGGTGAAGAAGGGGGGGAAAGAGGAAAGAAGCAGGAGATTTCTGACGATTTAAGGGGAGCCTTCATGAACTTCTTTTCCTCTCCCTTTTCCCATATGCTCGTGCATGGCGATTTTCTTAAAGAGACAGGGAGCTAAATAAAGGCTCAACGGTGGTTATAATTTACAGGGTGGAAAGAAAGTCACCAGACCTTTGAAATGAGTTGAATCTGAAGATGGGAGACTTTTGATGTAGTATAGAGTTTCCAGGAATGCAAGGGCGGAGGTGAGGTGGAGAGGCTGGAATTCCATTGGCAGAGACGTGGAAGAACAGGAATGGACTTACTGAACTGGCTTTTTGAACTGGTAGCAGAAGAGAGGAGCAGAGATTGAGATTAAGAAGAGGAAGAGGAAGAAAAGGGAGAAGAAGAAGAGGAAGACAGAAGGATAAGCGGTTGGGAAACATTAAGGATTCAAAAGAGACAGTTAACAAATAATTAATGGATTGAAAAATTAACTATTGTTAATTTGATTACTGCTGATTTTCTATATGATTTTCTATATGTAATGAGTTAATGTGAATGTTTGGGTGAAGGGTGTTTGGTGGTAAAGAATAGTAATTTAAGGATATAAAAACCAACTGGCATGTGAGAGTGTTAAAGGAAGGTGATGTATGAATTTTGAGTGAAGTAAGGCGAAGTAGTAGTATATGAATTGGAACTGGGGTGTCAGTAAGACCTTGGACAATAGAAAAAGAGTACAACATACTTGTAAGACAAAACAGATAGGTTAGTCCCACTATTGGCAACTTGAAAACTGATGGAGGTAATGTCCTCACAGGAAGTTATAGAGGAATTGCAAAATTCTATGCAATTGTATTTTATGAATGCATTGGATCAGGTGCAGGCAAATCTGACAGAACAATTACATGTAGTAAATAAGAAATTAGATGGCCTGCAAAAGCAATTAACGGAAGTAAAGGAAGACACTCACGGCTTGACACAATCTGCAAAATATGTGGAAGGAAAGTTGGAAGTAGTGAATGAAAAGTCTGAGGAGATTGAAAAAGTTCAAAAATACGAAGGGGACAGATTAGTGAGAATAGAAATGGCGCAGGTAGTGCATATTTCAGGAATGCAGAATATTCCAGAGGATAGGTATGACGATATAAAGGAGGTGATAGTAGAGATCTTGACACCAGTTCTTGGTATGAAGAAAAAGGAATTGGAGAAAGATATAGAAAATGGCTATAGAGCTTGCCTTATTTATTTCAAGGAACACCTCCTGCTGAGAGAAGTTTATATAAGGTGTATTAGGAGGAAAATGAAGGAATTGGTCTGCCAGATGATGAGAGACAAGTCATTAAAGTTATATCGTTGGCATATTACACCAATAAAACTGAAGAAAGTGTACTCCAAAATTGCTGGTTGCTTTGTTGCAGGGAAACAAATTGATACCATGCAATTCATAAACAAAAAAAGATGATTTGAAATGCCAATGGTTTTTTTTCTTCTTTTTTGGACCACAGTGTAGAAGAAAGAAAGTTTTTTTTTGTTAGTTCTAGACTTAGCTGAGGTAGATACTCTGATGGAGATATTAAGAGAAGAAATTAACAAATAGACAAATAGATAGAAAGAAAATGGAACTTATTGTATGAAAGTGTATTCTGAACTTGCTGGGGGGGGTTGTTGTTGTTGCAGGGAATTAAATCGATACTATGTAATTTATAAACAAAGTAAGATGACTTGAAATGCCAAATGTTCTTTTGGATCACAGTGTAGAAGAAAGAAAGTATTTTTGGTTGGTTCTAGACTGAGCTGAGGTAGACACTCTAATGGAGATATTAAGAGAAGAAATTAACAAATAGACAAATAGATGGTTATGGAGGAAAGATAATAAGAATATAGTGTAAAAAGGGGTTAACTGTAGAATGTATTATTTGGGTTAGGTTAGAACAAAGGATTTGTATTCTAATGATATAAGTATATAATGCATCCCGTGGTCTACATCCCTAAGTTTATGTTTTGTGTGTGTGTGTGTGTGTGTGTGTATATATATATATATATATATATATATATATATATATATATATATATATATATATATATATATATATATATATATATATATAAATTGTTGTTAAATGTAATAAAAGTTAAACCCCGCCCAAAAAAAGAAAAAGAAAATTTTTTTTAGCTCCCAGTGGGAAAAAAAATTGTAGGCAATCTGTTCACAAGCAACAAATTACAGAACCTAAGCAAACACATGCCTGATCAACAAAATAAGTTTTTAATTATTTACCCCTCATGTTTCATCTAAAAGTCATCAAACCAAGTGAATTGGCAGTTAAAATTGAGCACTGAATGTGTCTCTGGGAGGGGGTTCTAAACTGAAAGGTTCGGTGTGACGGAAGAGCTCTTGGTTGCCTCCTGTCTTCTCTCTGATGGTCCTATTGATAGCAGTTGGAAGCTGGAGGAGCTCTCAGAAAACCTCCCTGCTATATTCATATAGGAGTGATTAAATTCCAACCGCCTCTTGAAGTCAAATACCTTTACTCAAAAGCATAAAGGAACATATGAAGCTGCTTTATATGGAGTCAAGTACATGTAGCTCAGTATTGGATAGCAGGCAATGGCTCTCCTGGATCTCACACAGTGAAAGCTTTCCCCAGTCATCTGTTAACTTTTGAAATCATTTAACTGTAGCCAGTTTGGTGGTATATTTTAAAAGTGGGAGACTCTAATCTGGAAAACCAGGTTTGATATCCCACTTCTCTACATGCAGCCAACTGAGTGATCTTGGTCAGTCACAGTTCTCTCAGAACTCTCTCAGCCTCACCTACCTCACAGGACATCTGTTGTGGGAAGAGGAAAGGAAGGAGATTGTAAGATGCTCTGAGACTCCAAGTGAAAGGCAGGGTATAAATCCAGTCCCCTCTTCTTCTAGACCCCTAGGAACTTCTGCTTGCAAGATACCTGTGTTGTGACTGAGCCATGACACCTCCCACAAACTACATAGAGAGGGTTATAACTTGGTGAAGCAAAGCAGGGTAGAGGGAGGAAGTAGTGGGTGGAAACATTTGGGCATGAAAAGAGCTGATTAATGTGCTTCTAATCCATTGTTTGGAAAAAGGAAATGGCTGAGAGACATGGGGATATGTAGTTAATAGAATATTAGAGGTTCCCCCCCCCTTTCCATGGACTTCATTTGGTGGCTTTAATTATATCCGAATCATCTTCAAAGCTCGTATTATATTTAACTTGATAGCTTCCTTGTATTTAATTCCCTCAAGAATGATTTCAAACATATGAAGACATATGCTAGGTATGATTGTGGCATTCTAAATTTTTGTTGAAGTCCAAAATGCAGATTTACTCGACCATCTGGGTATAGTGTAACTGTAGTTAACTAGATAGTAACATATGTACATTATGTGAGAAGTTTTTAGTAGGGCTAAACATAGGGGATCCTTTTCACAAACACATTGAGAAATGAAATCAGTTCAGAAATGACAGCAATCCCTCTGTTAACTTTTTGGTAGCTGTTTAGAAAGGAGGTGAAAGTGTTTGTCTAGCTAAATCAATTCTCCCTGAATCACCTTTGTTTGCCCACAGTAAGGTCAGTCTGTTGGCCTAATGTGGGCATTGTTATGATGCAATTCATGCATGATCCAGGAAGCATCAGTTGCTTAATTTACTCTCAGTGATGCTTAAAGTGCCATCAGGTTGCGGCCAACTTGTGGAGATTCCACCTAAATATGTCCCTCCCTTGCCTTTTAAAAACACTGTGAGAATCATTCTGCATTGACTTGGTTAGAACTTATTTTGATTAGTAATGAATAAACTATATTACACCATTTTTATGTAATTGTTTGTTATTTGTATTAATAATTAATACAGTTTTTCTTGCTTTCTTGCTCCCCCCTGCTTCATGGTACAGTGCTTGTGACCCTCAAATGGAAGCAGGAGTGTATGTGGTGGACCCTAAACTGATGAGCCGGCATTCCAAGTTGCTGTTTTTCTATACCATACCTTAGAGTTGTCAGAAGAGATAACACTTGACCATTTTTTCAAAATAAAACTAAGCTACTGCATTTGTCCTGTGTAACTGAAATCTAGCTAAGCTGTATGAATCATGTGCAAGGGAGATCTCTACATACAGCTGTGAGTTCCTTTGTTTCCACTGCAGTTGCTTGTGCTGCTGAAGATGAAACTTGTATTTCAGTTTACACTTTTAAAATGACAAATGGACTTGTCTCTTCAGCATGTGATAATGCCAAAAGAATCATTCAGCTGTTTAGCATTTCTGCCTGTTATTTCAATCTGGGCTTGGAGACCATATATGAAACAGATCTTCACTGGTTACTTGACAACTGTGTTATGTGATATCACCTAAGACAAAGTGAAGAACACGTAGATTTAGTGATATGTTTTGCTGAGTTACTCTTGAAACCACAGGTTTTTGTTAAATGTTTGAGCATTCTAGCTATATCAAAATTTCTCTCAGAATATACAAACAAGCAGAATTGGAAATAAGGAAACAAGAATAAATCTGTTCATACTGTTTTAGCATTCATGATTTTTAGCTTGATGGATCAATAACTGATTTTAGTCAACATTGTTATAGCTTCCAAAGCTGCTCTATTTCACCTTCTTGTGTTTCATAAATTTATTTAGGGTCCCTCACGCAGGCCTAGGCATATAAAAAGCTTCAACTAATGAAAGAAGGGGGCTTTTATCTCCCTTAATCTGTGCCAATATCACTTAGACTTCTTGCTGTCTTATGTAAAACACTGGGCTCTTTTTAACTCCTGATCAGGAAGCACTTGAATGGTCTCACCTAGAAATGGTCCAACCCTATTACTTATGTCAGTGAGCACCCTTGAGTTCTACTCACATAAATCATCCTTAGGTGTATTCCTCTGCAATTGAGGCTGCTAAATTGGCCTAGCAAATGGTTAGCACTCAATTTAGGCTTCCCAACCCTCCTGCCCTGACGGGGGACCCCAGGATTTCCACCTTCTTCCCCCGCTCCCCAAAAAACCGGAAGCGGGGGGAGGGGGGAAATGGCGCCGGGGAGCATGGCGAGCCGCCCGATCCTGGAGCAGGCGAGGCCGCCGCGCCGCTGCCGCCCCCTCCCCGCCCACCGCAGCTGCTCCTCCAAGATGGGCCCAGGCTGAGCCCATCTTGGAGGAGCAGCCAAGAGCAGTGCAGGCAAAACCAAAGAAGGGGAGGGCAAGGCAGGCCAGGAGCATGGCGAGCCGCGAATCCAGGCCCTTCTAGGACCCGGACTTGCGGCTCGCCACGCTCCCGGCCCATCTCCACCCCCCCTCCGCTTCCACCCCAGAGGCGGAGCGGGCGAGGCCGCCGTGCCGCTGCCGCCTCTTCTCCGCTCGCCGTGGCTGCTCCTCCGAGATGGGCTCAGCCTGAGCCCATCTCGGAGGAGCAGCCACGGCGAGCAGAGAAGAGGCGGCAGCAGCGCAGCGGCTCGCCACACTCTCCGGCGCCGTTTCCCCCTCCCCCTAGCTCCACCCCAGTGTCTCCTAGCTCCACCCCCAAAGTCTCCTGGCTCCACCCCCAAAGTCCCCAGATATTTCCGGGGTTGGACTTGGCAACCCTAACTCAATTGGTCTTTGATCCATTCATGCACAAGGATATAACTGGAAAAATCTTAGGGCTAAGATAAGGAACAAGGTTTTTGGGGGGAGAGGGGACACTTAGCGTCTGGTGGTCTAATATGCTTATCTCAGTTGATTAGATAACGTCAACTAATAATAACTTCAACACTCTGTACACTGTCAACTATAGGTAGTTGGCAATACATCTGTTGGTCCTGAGGCTTTGGCTACTTTGGATGCGCCCCCCCCCCCCCCAGCTTTCTCTGCTTCAATCCTTAGAAATTCTACCAGGACATACTTTCATTATATGCACATTTTTAAGAAACCAAACAGAAAAACAATCTAGATTCTTTGTGTTCTCGGTGGAACTTGAAACTGAATATCAAGTGTTATGGATTCAAAGGGCAGCGTTGGTTGCTAAGCAAATTATCTTACAGCACTGGAAATCTTGTATTCCTCCCTCTGTGGATGATCGGGTCAATATATTAGATCTCTGTATAAAAGAGAAAATCACATACAACAGACAAGATGTTTCTGAAACTTTCACTTCCAACTGGCAAGATTTATTGTATCATATTGAACAGTGATGCTCCACCTTCTCCATCCCTTGTCTAGGTGGATCCATATTTTGGTTCCCCCTTTTAAATCTCTATTATTAGCTGCCTGTGCTTGTGTAGCTCTTACTTTCTTCTCTTGCTTATGAACTATGGGAGGGGGGGGGGGTGGTGGTAGGGTTACATGGAGTTTGTTGTTAAATTTACTATTGTGTGTGAAATCATTGGAAAAAACTTAATGTGGGGTGGATTATTGTAGCACAATAATGTCCAGCAACTCTTGTACCAATTTGCTTATTGGTGTGTTTCTAGCAAACTCTAGTGCACATGAACATGTATCTTCAGTGTTAATGAAACAGTATACAGGCTGGGTTTGAATCTTAAAAGAGCTGCAGTGCAACAATTAGAACATAACCAAGAAAGTCATACCTATCTGTGAGGCTATGCCAGATGTAACCATGCCTTTGGCCACCACTTAGAAAATTCATAATAGCTTCCCTGACCGAATGGGTCATTGCATGCAGTGGTTTAAACCTTTGGATGAGTTGACGGTGTGCAATAGGTTGTATGGTGTTCTTCTGTGGAGTGTTTTAAAAACAGTCTTTGTATGACAGCTATATCTGCTCATTTATATTAGTATTGAAAGGTTGTGCTGACTGGGTGAATAATTTTCAAAGAGATTTTCTAAAATATATTTTCACATTGTGGATGATAAACATCTGGCATCTTTGGTTGATTGATTTCATTGGCACTATTCATGATGCTGCTTACTTATTTTAAAGCTGATGTGGGAAAGGGCCTGGGTGGCAGGGATATGCAGAATGATTCAAGAAGGTACAATCTCATAATAGATACTATAGCTATAATATTTGATGATAGGTGTTATTTCTGGATTTCTGGCCAGCTACCACTGCATAATTTAAGTCAGGGTTATGTTTATATGTATATTCATATTTTCTCTGTGAGGTAGTTGTAATTAGGCATTTAAGAGATGGTGCTGGAAATTAGATATTAAAAGCTGATTCAAGATAGGCATGTGTGCTTAATAAAGTATCATTCAGTATTCCCTGGCTATAACAAGCCATTAGCATGAGGCTTTGGGATTATTTAAGAATAGGACATTATTAAAAATGGGAAATTGAAAAATGAGGCCTATTTATCTCTTAGTTTACAAACAGGCTATTAATTGGTGTAAATTATCATTTGTTCTAGCATCAGGCCTTATTTATAGTTTAAGTAAAAAATTTTTACTCTGCTTCCTAGAATGTAGCACTGGCCAAGTTTTGATGTTCCATATTACATTTGTATGAGTATTATGGCTGCTTTATAAAATGATGAATGAGAAAGTAGAGAGTACTAGGAGTTCTAGAAGACTTTATTATATTTTAGATTTATAACACACTTTATCTATGTAAGCTTAGGGGAGGGAACATCACTATAAAACAAGCTTATAGCTTGAATATTTGTAAACAATAAATATATAAAAACATGCATTTACTTCTTATTGCCTATCTTTACAATTGGATTGTTTTGTGAAATAAATACACTGCTGTTCTTCATGTTATGCAGAGTCCACACACTTCCCTTTCAGATTTGATTAGTATTGTGGAGATACTGTACCTAAGCACATCACATTTTTTAAAAAGAGAAAACTACCACCCCCCACAACCTTCACTGGGCCATATCTGTTGCTTTTGTGACTGTCTGTGGATTGTGTGAATATGGCAGACTGACACTGAAACCATAGGCAGTGGTCACAGAACTCCATAGTAGTTGTGTAATCCATTTGCAATTGACTTGGAAACAATTTCAGATTTGTGTTCCATGAAAAAGAATTAACAGAAGCAATTGTATGGTATGAGGAAACCTAGGTCAGTTGACACTAATTCATTATAAGCTATTACAAGTTTTTTTCATAACCTTTCTACAGTATTTGCATGAAGAATTCTGTATGAACAGATTAGAGATCATGTACTTAACTGGCTCCATTGCTTATAAATATCAGAGCAGCTGCAAAATCCTTTATTTCTGTGAGAAGTCACTTTCATGGTTGCTTCAACATGGATTCAGTTTGTCTACTTGTTTTCATTGATCTCTGTGCACCTGCTTTCTTCTTATGCCTTCCTTGTCTCACTGCATTCCTGGTCCCTCATCTGTCCCTGCTCATCCCCCCATCTGTCTTCTCACTTGTACTCATTACTAGGAATGGGCATAAACCAGGAAAATGTGGTTTGTGGGGGTTCATGATGGCACCATGAACTGAACTATGAGCAATCATGAACTAAAAAGGCCTCATATTAACTGAACTGGTTTGTGATGTGGTAGAACACCCCCCCCCCCTTTGTGTGCTAGAGACACCAAACCTTCAGAGAATCTCCAGCTGATTCTCCTCTACCTGCCCTCCAGATCTGGTGATGATTGGACTTAAGGTGTCAAAATTGCAGCCCCCCCCCAGGTGCCCCCAGGAGAGTGGTTCCTGGGGAAATGAGGTGCTGATTCAGTGGGTTTAGGAGTGTATAGAATACTCCCCCCCCCAGTATGCTAGAAGCACCACACTCATGGCAGATCTGCAGCTGGCTCCCCTCTACTTGTCCTCCAAGTGTGGTGATGATTGGATGTATGAGGTTCAAGTTAGAGCCCCCAAAGGTACCTCCTAAGGAAGGAAGGAAAGAAAAAGAGCAAGGTTAATAGAAGCCCAGCAGAACAAATCAAAGTCCCCAAGAATCTCTACAGTAGAAACTGAAGGTGGGGATGTTTTTGCAAGCCCAGCTGAACCAGTGGCAGTGCAAACTCAACAGACTAAGGTCAAGCCAGAAAATCTCTGCAGTAAAAACTGAAGGGGGGCATTTTTGCAAGCCCAGCAGAAGTTACAATGGGCAAAATATTCAGCAGTACCATTGCAATCAAAGAGATGCAATGCCAGCTCAACTGGACTGATGTCTAGCACAGAATCACACTCCAAGTGGAGGGATTTTGCAAGCTCTGTGCAAGAAAATGAGAAGGACGCAAGCCAGAAAAGTAAAATAAAAAAACCCACTTGAAATTGACATGAGCAGCCAGGAAGCTGATAGAAAGCTTAGACAGAGAGAGAAGAAGGAAAACAGACCAAGGCTGAAGAATTTTGCCCACTCTGTTGCTTTCAAGTTCCTTCCCCTTATTGCCTTGGTGTTTTGTAAACAGTTTAATTGAACAACAGTCTGTCTGGAAAAGTATCCATTCACAAACTGCTAAGAACAGCACCAAGGTTTATGGAATGTTCATGCCAAGTGCACTTCCACAAACATCACAAACTAGTCAAAATTCATGGTGAACTTTACTTTGTGAGCTGATTCATGCACATCCCTACTCATCTCTCTCTCGGCTTGGCTTCGCGAACGAAGATTTAAGAAGGGTGCAATAGTCCACGTCTGCTGCAGGCTCGCTGGTGGCTGACAAGACCAATGCGGGACAGGCAGGTCCGGCCACAGTGGCTGCAGGGAAAAGTCTGATTTAGGGTTGGTGCTGTAGCAGTGCGATTCTTCCTCAATCTCCTTTTGTCCTCAAGACCAGCTATGCGTGCGTTCTCAAAAGAAGAGACAGCCTGGTGGACGGTGTGCCTCCATGCTTTGCGATCTGAGGCTAGGTCAGACCACTGGTGATGGTTGATGCGACAGGTGCCAAGGGATTTCTTCCTTGTACCTCTTCTTTGGTGCCCCTCTATTTCGATGGCCGGTGAAGAGTTCGCCATACAGGGCAATCTTGGGAAGGCGGTGGTTTTCCATCCTAGAAATATGCCCTGCCCAGTGCAGCTGCGTCTTCAACAGCAATGCCTCGATGCTGGTAACCTCCGCCCTCTTGAGGACTTCAGTGTTGGTCACAAAGTCACTCCAGTGGATGTTGAGGATGGTGTGAAGGCAGCGCTGATGAAAGCGCTCGAGGAGTCGCAGGTGATGACGGTATAAAACCCACGATTCGGAGCCGTAGATGAGGGTTGTCATCACAACCGCTTTGTAAACATTGATCTTTGTGCCTTTTTTCAGATGCTTGTTGCTCCACACTCTTTTGTGCAGTCGGCCAAATGCACGGTTTGCCTTTGCCAGCCTGTTGTCAATCTCCTTGTCGATCTTGGCATCTGAGGAGATGATGCACCCCAGGTAGCTGAACTGCTGGACTGTCTTCAGAACTGATTCACCCACGGTGATGCAGGGAGGGTGATAATCTTCCTGGGGTGCAGGCTGATGGAGACTTCTGTCTTCTTCAGAGTTCAGACTAACTTCTAGGCCGAATAGCTTGGCAGCCTCTGCAAAGCAGGACGTCATATGCTGCAGAGCTGATACCGAGTGGGAGACGAGTGCAGCATCATCAGCAAACAGTAGCTCTCGGATGAGTTTTTCCATTGTCTTGGAGTGGGCCTTTAGTCGCCTCAGGTTGAACAGGCTGCCATCGGTGCGATAGCGGATGTAGACACCATCGTCATCATCTAGATCTACTGCGGCTCTTTGAAGCATCATGCTAAAGAAGATCGTAAAGAGAGTTGGTGCGAAAACGCAGCTTTGCTTTACACCTGTGCCTATTGGGAAGGTCTCCGAGAGGTCATTGCAGTGTCTGACTTGGCCTCGCTGGTCTTCGTGTAGCTGGATGATCATGCTGAGGAACCTTGGGGGACATCCTAAACGTTCCAAGATTTGCCACAGGCCTTTCCTGCTAACGGTATCGAAAGCTTTGGTAAGGTCGACAAAAGTCACATACAGAGCCTTGTTCTGTTCCCTGCATTTCTCTTGGAGCTGCCTGAGAACAAATACCATGTCGGTGGTGCTCCTGTTAGCTCTGAAGCCGCACTGGCTCTCTGGGAGGAGTTCTTCTGCAATGGCGGGCACCAGTCTGTTCAGGAGTATTCTGGCAAGGATTTTGCCTGTGATGGAGAGCAGGGTTATCCCCCAGTAGTTGGAGCAGTCTGACTTTTCCCCTTTGTTCTTGTATAGGGTGATGATGATTGCATCGCAAAAGTCCTGTGGTAATTTGCCTTGTTCCCAGCAGGTGACAAGTACTTTGTGAAGTGAGCTATGTAGTACTGTGCCCCCATGCTTCCAGATCTCTGGTGGAATTCCATCAACTCCTGCTGCCTTGCCACTTTTCAGTTGCTTGATGGCTTTAACAGTCTCTTCTAGAGTGGGGATCTCATCCAACTCTGTTTTCACTGGTTGAAGTGGGGTGAGGTGAATTGCTGAATCTTGAACTACACGGTTGGCACTGAAGAGAACCTGAAAATACTCCGACCACCGGTTCAATATGGATGCCTTGTCTGTGAGGAGCACTTGGCCGTCTGCACTACGCAAGGGACTCTGAGTCTGATATGATGGACCATATACTGCCTTCAGGGCTTCGTAGAACCCTCTTAAATCACCAGTGTCTGCACACAGCTGGGTTCTCTCTGCAAGCTTGGTCCACCACTCGTTCTGAATGTCTCGAAGCTTGCACTGGAGGTTGCTACATACAGCGCGAAAGGTTGCTTTTTTCCCGGGACAGGAGGGCTGAGCAAGATGTGCTTGGTAGGCAGATCTCTTTTTCGCCAGTAAATCTTGGATCTCTTGATTGTTCTCATCAAACCAGTCCTTGTTCTTCCTTGTGGAGAACCCGAGGACTTCTTCAGAGATCTGCAGGACGGTAGTTTTTAGGTGTTCCCAGAGTGCTTCTGGAGAAGGGTCTGTGGGGCAACTGGGGTCCTCAATTCTTGACTGGAGTTTTGCCTGGAAGGCAGCTTTAACTTCGGCTGACTGGAGACTGCCAACCTGAAACTTCCTCCGAGGGATACCTCCTCTCCTGGGTGTGGGTTTAAAGTGAAGACGGAGATTGCAGCGTACAAGACGATGATCCGTATGACATTCTGCACTTGGCATTACTCGGGTGTGTAAGACATCTCGAAGGTCTCTCTGGCGCACCAGAATGTAGTCGATAAGGTGCCAGTGCTTGGACCGTGGGTGCATCCAGGTTGTCTTCAGGCTGTTCTTCTGCTGGAAGATAGTGTTGGTGATGGTGAGCTGGTGCTCCATGCAGAATTCTAGCAGGAGGCGCCCATTGTCATTGCAGTTGCCAATGCCGTGTTTGCCAAGTACTCCTTTCCAGGCTTCCAAGTCTTTACCTACTCTGGCATTGAAGTCGCCAAGAATGATCACCTTGTCCTCTGTAGGGGTCTTCCGTACGAGGTTGTGTAGATCAGCATAGAACTTGTTCTTTTCTGCAGGATCTGCTTGAAGGGTTGGGGCATACACACTGAAGAGTGTTGCATGCTGCTTGTTTTGAAGTGGGAGGCGCATGGACATGATGCGATCTGAGTGACCTGTTGGCAGGTTTTCGAGTTTGGAGGCAATGGAGTTCCTGACCATGAAGCCAACGCCAGAAAGGCGGCTCTCAGCCTTTGACTTACCCGACCAGTAGAGGGTATAGCCAGCACCGTGTTCTTGAAGACTACCTTCCTCAGGGAAACGGACCTCACTGAGAGCTGCTATGTCGATATTCAACCTGAGAAGTTCGTGGGCAACTAGAGCAGAGCGTCGTTCAGGGCGACCACTGTCTACTGTGTCAAGCATGGTTCTGATGTTCCAACACGCAAGCTTTAGTCTTTGCACACTTTGTGAGGCAGGTGCATGCCTTTTCTTTGTTGTTATTTTTTGACCGCAAGTAAGGATGCCCGTTGACCGCGGCTAGCCAACTGGGGTGGAGGAGACAAGCTTTGTTTAGGCCACCTTTTCTAGGCCCCTCTCCGTGTGGAGCAAGCAGTGCTGTCCCTAGATAAGGCTGCTTGGTCGTTCAGGGTGCTGCCGAAAAATGCTTTCGTCTCCGGGTTAGCATCAGGCGACCAATATCCTGAACCGCCTACATGCAGGATCGGGACTGCGGCTTCCAGTGGCACCTTCCACCTGCCGTTTCGCCCCTTGCCCATCGCTGCAGGACTTGATGCGTTGTGGGTTGTGTATGTGGATATGCCCTTCAGGCCTGCGCAGAGGAATTTTTTAGGTGAAGCCCAGTGTGCGCGGTACTGGCTCCACCCTTTCACCTGGGGGTCATCTGCCATGGCCCAGTAAGCCGGGACGCCGGCAGCGAGTCCTCCAGGTGGTAGGTGTTACATTAACGAGCTCTATCTGCCCGGGTTTGATGTTAGAGTTTTCCTTCTCTTAGGCTGGCAAGGTTGGTGGGCCCAGCCTGCCTATCCGGTTATACCGCCGGACAATTCGGTCGCACCATGACGTAGCAAACTCTGTGAAAAACAGGGGGGGACCAGCGAGAAGGTGTTGCTACGGATGCAGTAATGCAGGAGAGGCCATTGCAGTGACCATCTGCCAGGCATAGCCAGACAGTGACCACGCGGCATTCACTACACCGGGAGAGGAGAGGGTATGTATTGCGCATACACTTTCCCTGGGGGGGTAGGATACCCAGAGGGAGCCCACCCCACCCCCTTCTCATCACCTATCTTCTAAACGTAGTGTTAGTATGTGGTTTCTTGTGATTTGAAATTTAGTCTGCTTTGATTTCCTGAATGTGACTACTTGAGTAAAGCACTGAATTGCCTCCCGGATCCAGTTCTGAAAAATACTTCAGTCTGTCAGAGCCATGAAACTTCAAGCTTTGTGAAAGTTCTCTGATTTAAATGATTGGTGGTTAGAATGTCATGCTTAGAGTGCAGATTGCACGGACAAGAACTGTACTCCAGTATATCTTTATTACTGTCAAGCTTCTAATTCTGTCTCATTATAATTTTACTTCACTGGCATGTTAAGTTAGGTAAAATTAATTTATTAATGCATTTTAATAGTGTCATTTAGCCAACTCTGTATATATTTTAAATCACTATATAATACAACAATGGGCCTAACTAGGGGTTCTGTGCAATTTTCTTGAAGAGATGAGTTGAGATTTGAAACCTACTAGTTGTTCATCTTTTTAAGTGTAGGGTTTTATTGTTGCAGGGCATCTTTGAGCAGATATTATATGCACAGTTTGGGTACTACAATGCTAGAACAAGATCTTATGGATTTATAAACTTTAAAGAATGCTTAGTTCTAGAGATGGTGGTAATGACCAGCTGGACCATGGTCTAACATACATATTTCAGATAAATAATATGCCATTCTGTACAATTATAAGATAATGGACAGCTTGGTTCTGATATCAGTACCAAACCAATCATCATAGGTTTATTTAATCACAGCAAAATCAGTAAGCTTGAACATGTCTAATTCTGCACTGGATTATAGCCATAGTCTCTACATACTAAAAACTGCATCATGAACAATTGTTTTCTTCAGGGTTAGGTTGATCCTCAGCTGTACCCCCAGCTTCCTCAACACACTTTATGAACAATTATATCAATTTTCTTTTAATGTAACTTTTTTTTACAGAGAAGCAGGGTAAATCTTTTAAATGAATAAAACAGAAGATAAATGGATGATACCTAGTAATCTATCTCACAATAGGAGAAGGAAAAGAAAAGATTAAGGGTGAAAAATCAATGTGGACTAATGTACATTCATATAAGCTCCTAAAATATTAAAGATAGCCTAAACTACATTTTAAAAAAGTAAAGCCTGCTTTAAACAAAGCCAGATGTATGATTTTTCATATATTAATTTAGTACTTTCCACTAACTCAAAAGGTAATTTGAAAGCTTTTAGGTTACATTACAAAGTTAAATCATGTTGCCTGTAGTTTATGCTTTCTGCAAGAAACATTAACATCCCATCGAAATACAGAACTGGATGTTACAATAATTTTGAAGATCTACAAATATTGTATGCTAGGCAATGCAGCAAGTTTAAGAGGACTTCAATGCACAGCACTTTGCATTATGTTAATAATGGTGATAATTCTTGCTGGCACATGTCTGCTTGAAACCAGGGTTGCCAAGTACCCCTTAGCAACTGATGGGAGAGACTTTCTACCAGTGGGGAGAGGCAATGCAGGAATTTACCAGCAACAGGGGATGCCTCCTCTAGGCTTGCCAATCTCCAGGTCCCAGGGGGGTGGTTCTCCCTCTTTCCCAGGCTCCTTCCCGCCCCCAGTCAGCTGGCCAGAGTGGGGAAGCCCTGCCCCCACAGCCACCATGTGACTTTCCACCTCCAGAGGCTTCAGACTCTGATTGAAAGGCTTCCTCTTGGGATGGTGTGTCTGTGTTACTTTGAAAAAGTTGACAGAGTCACCAGAAAGTGGTGGGGGAGGGAAATGTCTCCTGGGCACTTCATTATTCCCTATGTGGAGATCGATTCTCATAGGGTATAATGGGGAATTGATCTGGACATATCAGGGGCTCCGGGGGGGCTGTTTTCTGAGGTAGGTGTACCAAATTTTCAGTATAGCATCTAGTGCCACTCCCCAAAATACCCCTCAAGTTTCAAAATGATTGGACCAGGGGGTCCAAATCTATGAGCCCCAAAAGAAGGTGCCCCTATCCATCCACTATGGAAGGAAGGCATTTAAAAAGGTGTGCTGTCCCTTTAAATGTGATGAACTCCCTTGGAGTTCAATTATCCTTGCCCCTGGCTCTGCCCCAATGTCTCCTGACTCCATCCCCAAAGTCCCCAGATATTTCTTGAATTGGACTTGGCAACCCTAGCCTCCTCCAATATTTTCAGCCATGCAACTGACAATGTCACTGCCAGCATACACTGGAAGTGACATCATTACATTGCCAGCAGTGTGCTAATGCCCTGGTATTTGAGCAAAACCTCTATGGTGGAAGCTATTTTTACCATGTAAAATTTTTGCCCAAATACCAGAGCATCACCAGTTTGTAAGCAATGTCATGATGTCTGTTTCAGTGTGTACCAGAAATAATGTTGCCAAAATTTTGGTGATACCAGCCTAGGGCTCTTTTTGCTGCTGTTGACATTGCAGAAACACAGAGCTAGGCTTCCCTGCTGCTTATAAGTTCCTCCTCTGGCCAGCTGATTTGTGGGGGACATGACCCAGGGGCAGGGAATCCCCGATCCTTGTGAGATGCTTGCAACCCTATTTGAAACATGTAGTGTATTTATATAAGTACTTGTTAGTGAATTTAAAAAGGGCATTTCAGCAAGAAAACGTTACTTTAATTTTAAACTGTACTTCTTGGGTTGCGTTTAATTATTGTGCTCATTTTATTGTATACCTTTTCTTCCCAGAGTGTTGTGAAAATGATTTATAATTTTATTTATATTTCAGATCTTTTATTGAAACATCATTGCTTTCTGGTGTCTGTTTTTTCATATATAACGGTTTGCAATTAAAATGTACCATGTATGTAATTGAATATGGATGCTTTATTATTTCAGCAGAATATAGATGTTCCAGAGCTGGACACTGCTGCTAGCAAAACATTCTTCAAGTCCACTCCAAAGACTATTGTGTGAAGCTGTTAGCAAATTACCAGTGTTAGCATTATTCACTAAGGTAAATACTACTTGAGTAAACTTGACTGAGTGACATAAAATGGAAGGTCTGTATTCAGTTTTCAAAAGAGACATCATCATCACTATAATCTCATCATAACTGATTTGTGGGTGTTTTAAATATGGAGATTGGAGCCATGAACAGACAAGATAGATCTCTCTACAATAGGGTTGCCAAGTCCAATTCAAGAAATATCTGGGGACTTTGGGGGTGGAGCAAGGAGACTTTGGGGGTGGAGCCAGGAGACATCAGGGCGGAGCCAGGAACAAGGGTGTGACAAGCATAATTGAACTCCAAGGGAGTTGTGGCCATCACATTTAAAGGGACCGCACACCTTTTTAAATGTCTTCCTTCCATAGGAAATAATGAAGGATAGGGGCACCTTCTTTTGGGGCTCATAGAATTAGACCCCATGGTCCAATTGTTTTGAAACTTGGCGGATACTTTGAAGAGAATCACTAGATACTATATTGAAAATCTGGTGCCTCTACCTCAAAAAACAGCGCCCCCAGAGCCCCCAAAACCTCCAGATCAATTTCCCATTATACCCTATGAGAATCGATCTCCACATAGAGAATAATGAAGTACTCAGCAGACTTTCTCCCCCCCCCCCCCATTTCTGGCAACACTGAAGGGGGATTGGCCTCTCTACTCACGAGTTGCTGCCAACTTCTTCAAAGTAACACAGACACCCCATCCCAAGAGGAAGCCTTTCAATCAGCGACTGAAGCCTCCAGAGGTAGAAACGCACATGGTCCTCTGGGGGCAGAGCTCCCCCCCTCCGCTGGCCAGACTCCCCGAGGAGATGCCTGTAGCAGCCGGAGAGGATGCAAGGACTACGAGTCCCAGCATGCACCTCGCGAAGGGAGGCCGCGCCGTTTCCCCCGCACACCCCTCCCGCTTCTACGTTTTTGGAGATCAGGGGAAAAGGCTGCTAATCCAGGGGTCCCCCGGCAGGGCGGAGGGGGGTTGGGAAGCCTACTCTACAAACCTGAAAAATCCTCCCCCCCTCCCCGGATACATTGAGGTGTTAAAACCACCCAAAATAATAGTAGCAGTGATTCTACAAATTCCCTCAGTGGCTATTGCTAGGTAATCCACAAAAGTATTGCCAGCCTTTAATTCTTAATTTTTGTCACTAAAATATAGGGGAAGCAGCAGGGCCTTTTCCAGAGCTGGTCTTTGAAGGAGGACTCATCAGAGCCTTGCCTGACAACAACTACTAGGCTGCTTGTTGCCACACAACTTGCATTACTCACCCAGGCCCAGCTACTAGGTACTATTCAACAGCAGCCACTGCTCAAAAGCAAGTGTGATGCAGTGGTTAGAGATTCAGACTAGGATCTGGGAGATCCACGTTTGAATCATCTCTCTGCCATGGAAGCTCACTGGGTGACCTTGGGGCACTTACATATTCTCCCCATTATTAATGAAGTAAATATAGCTGAAGACAGTGGAGGAAATAAAAGGTAAGTTGGTTAGGGAGTGAAAAAGAGTAAAGGAAGAAAGGAAGGGTGAAGATATATGGATTGCTAGGAGGAGGGAAAGAGAAATTAGAGTGAGGAAGGGGATGCAGGGAAAGTGAGTCGTCTTCTGCAAGTCCTTGCAGGTTTTTCACCATGCAGTTGGGCGGCAAACATTGTGCAATTGAGCCATAATTTCTCCAGGTAATGTCTGCCAGGGCAAGGGAAGGGGGTTAGATAAAGGTCAGTTAGCTCTTGCATGAAAAGGAGAGAAGGAAGCAGGAAAAGGAGAGAAGAAATAATAGGGAAGGGAGAAATGAGATGCCCTCCTGTAGTCTTTGCAGGTCCTTGTTATTTGCTAAGCTGTATGCAACTGGCCAATTATCTTGCTGGGAGGATGATGGAATCAAGACCAAAGCAGAAGCAGGAACTAATCAGGTTGAATCCAGGCTAAACTGGCCATTTCCACTGATTTTGTCGTCCCACTGTAGACTCAGGCTGTTTTTTTTTCTCAGGGTTGCCAGTCCCCCAGAAGTAGCATTTTGTGGGAGGGCAGAGGCAGAAATGTTATATTCTGCTGATGGAAAACTTAGTCTGGATCCAGCCCAGTGAAAGTTAGTGTGATGCAATTGTTAGACTAATCATGGATCTGGGAGATCCAGGTTCAAATCCCCACTCTGCCATAGAAATTTGTTGGGTGATTTTGGGCCAATCACACACTTACAGCCTATCGTCTCTCACAGAGTTGTTATGAGGATAACATGGAGAAGAATAATGTAAGCCGCCCTGAGTCCCCTATAGGGAGAAAATGAATAAAATCAGTAAATTAACCAGTGGGTTTTCTAAGTTTTGTCAAACTGCTTCTGATTTATGATGACCCTATGAATTAATGATCTCCAAGAAGTCCTGTTGTTAACAGCCTTGCTCAGATCTTGCAAACCAAGGATGATGGCTTCCCTTATTGAGTCAATATATCTCATGTTGGGTCTTCCTCTTTTGCTACTGCCTTTAACTTTTCCTAACATTGTGGTCTTTTCCAGTGAGTTTTGTCTTCTCATAATGTGACCAAAGTATGATAGCACCAGTTTATTCATTTTAGCTTCTGTGACCAAAGTATGATAGCACCAGTTTATTCATTTTAGCTTCAGGCTTGATTTCCTCTAGAATCCACTTAGTTGTCTTTTTAGCAGTCCATGATATCTGCAAAACTCTCAAATTACTCAATAGCATCTAAGAAAAAATTATGACTTTTTTAAAAAAAAACTTATTGCATAGTTTAGCAATATGCTGTATGTCACTCTTTCAGCTGTTTTGCAGGGCTCTGGGTAATCAAGATTCAAAATTTTATTTCAGAAGTTTACAAATCTGCCTTTCACCCAGCAAACTAGGCTCCAAGACTGCTAACAGATTAAAAATTAATGCCTGCAGGAATAGTCAATTGCTGCCTTTTACATAAGAGATACAGGAGGAGCAGACCTAAAAGACCTACAGGAATAAGATAATTGATTGGTTGTTGATTGAGAATTGTGTCTTGGATCTCCCAGGCAATTTTTGAAGTTATATAGTTTGTTGTTAAGCATAGAAGTGTCCCAGTTTGTGTCTGCTTTCCCAGCAACAGTTGGCTAAGCCAATAATTGATCTACTGACAGCAGCTAAACACTTGTTTTCAGGAAATGCAGAAGAAAGGGCTAATAATATATTCTTCTATTTAACCCACATGATAGTCAAATATCTATGAAAATAGGGCTGTTGCTAATACTGCTATAGAATTTGAATATCTAGAAGGAATTACTAATTATTATTGGTTTCTTTGTTTAAAAAGGTATGTTTGGTATTAGCCATAGAGACTGCATTAAATAATTGATTCTCTATCGCATTGATTCTGCTGCCCACCAGCTTCAGTAGATGACCCCATGGATTTGCCACAAAGGAACCTGCTCATCAGAGCAGTTCATCTGCTAGATAAATGTTTGGTTTTGTCAGAATGCTGCGAGAATTTATAGAAAAGAGGTTAAAAATGGATAGAAAAGACAGTTGGCTTTGTAGAATTAATAGCAAATCTGATTTCAGAGCATTTTATTTAGTTAATGTGATCCAATTAAGCCAAGTTAAAGCTTTATTGGGTGCATTGTTCAAAATCATTCTTTCTATGAGAAAGTGTTAAAGTTGCAGGTCTGTTTGTGCCAGCTGGATGTGCAGTTTATAATGCAGAAGGCAATGAGGTGGTGAATAACAGGATTACTTTTAGAGGTTAATAATTGGGTAGAGGAAAAGCCATTTGTGATGCTTTAGCACATGCCGAGTCTTAACAGTTTGAAATTTTAAGGGCAAATTGTCATTAACAAACTGCAAATCATATTCTAAACTGCCCCCTTTGTTAAATGTACGCTTGCGTTAATGTGCTGCTTTTTTGCTTTTTTTTTTTAGCAGAGGGATGTGTGGGATCACTGGCAATTGCAGAGCAAAATTATCTCTCTAAAATGCAGGCCTCTTATAATAGCCTAATTTTGTGTTCCCAGCTTGGGGCCACTCAGTCCAGCCTCAGATATGTTTTTAAGTAAGGAGGGCAGAATGCACTGAAGGGATAAACCTGCCATTTCATATTCTTGGTGCCCAGCAGGTCTGAATGTTTCTTCTGTAAAAAATGCAGTTTCCCTTTTACAGTAGAAGCAATTGAGGATTCTTGGAAGGGAATTAAGGTTGCCTAAAAGTTCTTGAGTGTCCCATTAGAGTAGCTTAAACCTAGGCTACTGAGAATCTTACCAGTAAGAGTATTATTTGTATCTGGAGTAAGAGTATCTGCAGCTAAGAGTATCTGAAGCTACATCCCTTTTCTCAGAATGGGATATTGTGCAGTGACTTTAGCATTATTAATGGTAAAAGAGAAAAATGTCTTGCTTTTCTGAAATATGAACTCTCACTATAGCACATTCTAAAGTTTTATTGTTCCTGACAGTAGCTGAATAAAGATATGGCCTCTTTGAAAGTTATTTCTGAGATTTGAAAGTGAAGTGTCTCCATTTAGCTGAGGAAGGATCTGGCCTTAGACTGGTGTAACTTTGCATGAAGAGACCATTGTGGTTATAAACAATTTTATTAGTAACATATGGTAGCAAAGTTATATCTATATCTTACAACTTAAAAAGGGAAAAATTTATCTACCCCATATCTTACTTTCCCCCCGCCCCTCCCCCCGTTACTTGACCCCCGCCAGTGTTATTTACTTAAAAAAACCCCAAATATTAAAGGTACCCTTAACTATTAAAAAACCCAAAAGTTATACTCTTGTTTTAAAAACTTAATCATTATCAAAGATTGTCCAATGTCCCTTTATTTTCCACTCTTTTTCTACGTATCTTCTGAACTTCTTCCACTCCAACTTAAAAAGTTCTAAATCATAATCTCTTAATATTCTAGTTAATTTGTCCATTTCACTCCATGACATAACTTTTATAATCCAGTCCCATTTCTCTGGTATTTTTTCTTGCTTCCACAACTGCGCATACAATGTCCTAGCAGCTGAGAGCAAGTACCAAATTAAAGTTCTATCTTCTTTTGGAAATTTTTCCATATGTAGTCCCAACAGAAAAGTCTCTGCAACTTTATTAAATTCATATCCCAAGATATTAGAAATCTCTTGCTGAATCATCTGCCAAAACATTTTAGCTCTTTCACAAGTCCACCACATATGGTAGAAAGAACCTTCATGCTTTTTACATTTCCAACATCTGTCTGGCATCTTATTATTCATCTTTGCCAATTTTTAGGAGTTATATACCATCAATACATCATCTTAAAACAGTTTTCTTTAATACTTTGACATGTTGCGAGTTTCATAGAGTTCTTCCACAAATATTCCCAAGATTCCTTCTTTATTTACATTAATTGCCCATTTTATCATTTGAGATTTCACTACTTCATCCTCTGTAGACCATTGTAAGAGCAATTTGTATACTTTTGAAATTAATTTCTCATTATCTCCAAGCAGAACTTTTTCCATTTCTGTTTATTCTTTCCTTATTCCTTCAGTTTTGATGTCATTCTCCACCAAACTTTTTATTGTTGCATTTGAAACCAATCATATTTATGATTCAGTTCTTCAGCAGTTTTCAGTTCTATTTTCCCACTTAGTATTTTTAATAATTGATTATATGACAGCCACTTTTCTTCGCCTATCTTATCCGTTATCTTTATCACTTCAGCTGGCACAATCCATAAAGGTTTTGTCTCATCTCCATATTTCTTATATTTTATCCATGTATTTAATAAATTGCTCCTTATATAATGATGAGAGAAAAGACCGTCCATCTTCTTTTTTCCATAATACAAATATGCGTGCCAGCCAAATTTATTTCCGTGGCCTTCCAACACTAAAAGTTTTTTGTTTAACAGCGTTATCCATTCTTTCATCCATACTAAACAACCTGCTTCATGATATAATTTTAAATCTGGTAGTTGAAATCCGCCTCTCTCTTTTGCAACTGAAAGAATTTTCATTTTAATCCTTGGCTTCTTCCCGGCCCACACAAATTCTGAAATTTTCCTATGCCATTTATCAAATTGTTTGGCATCCTTCACAATAGGAATAGTTTAAAACAAATACATTATCCTTGGTAGAATATTCATTTTTATTGCAGCTATTCTACCCAGCAATGACAAATTAAGCTTATTCCATTTTAACATATCTTCATCCATTCTATGCCATAACTTCTCATAATTATTTTTAAACAGATCAGTGTTTTTCATTGTTATCTCCACCCCTAGGTACTTTACCTTAGAGGTAACTTCACAGCCCATTAATCTTTGTAATTCTTGTTGTCTATTTAGCTGCATATTCTTACACAAAATTTTTGATTTTTCTCTATTTATAAAAAGTCCCGCCAACTCCCCATATTCTTGTATTTTCATTAACAACAAAGGTGTTACTTGTATGGGGTTTTCATTTATAAACATTATATCATCAGCAAATGCTCTATATTTATAAGTACATCCTTTTATTCGTAAACCTTCTATATCTTTTTCTTCTTGAATCTGCATCAATGAAATTTCAAGAGTCATTATAAACAACAATGGTGAAAGCGGACAACCTTGTCTAGTACCTTTACTAATTTTCATTTCTTCTGTAAGGTCTGCATTGACACACAGCCTTGCCCTTTGTTCAGAGTATATTGCTTGTATCTTTCTTATAAAGCTTTCTCCCAACTCCATCTTTTCCATTACCGCAAACATAAAGTCTCAGCTTAAATTGTCAAATGCTTTCTCTGCATCTGCAAAGAATAATGCTACTTCTTTTTCTGGATGTCTTTCATAATATTCTACAATATTTACAACAGTCCTAATATTGTCTCTTATTTGTCTTTTGGGAAGAAACCCTGCTTGATCTTCCTTTACAAAATTTATCAAAAGTTGTTTAAGCCGTTCTGCCAAGTTTCTTGAAAATATTTTATAGTCATTATTTAATAACGAAATTGGTCTGTAGTTCTTTACATTCGTGGCATCTCTATCTTCTTTAGGTATCAAGGAGATAACAGCTTCTTTCCAAGTATTTGGTACATTCCCTTTTATTCTTATTATATTCATCAGCTTCTGCAATTTTGGTATTAATTCATCTTTAAGAGTTTTAAAATATTTAGCTATATATCCATCTGGCCCAGGAGCTTTTCCATTTTTCATTGCGTTGATTGCTGCTTCAATTTCTATCTTTTCTACTGGATCATTCAAAACTTTTCTCATATTTTCAGTTAGAGGTTCTATTTTTAACTTTTGTAAATATTCATCCATCTTCTCTTTCTTTCTTTATTTTAACACCTTTAAACAGTTTGGCATAGTACTTGAAAAATTCTCTTTATTCCCTCTTGGGTAACCACCTCTCTTCCATCTACCACAATTCTATTAATAATTCTATTTTCTCTCTTTTCCTTCAATTGCCAAGCCAAATATTTTCCCGGCTTATTTGCTCCCTCAAAGGATTTCTGCTGAAGTCTTTTCAAATTCCATTCCACCTCTTTGTTCAACAAATGTCTCAATTGGGTTTGTAATATTGTAATTTCCCTTAAAATTTTCTTTTTCCCTGGTCTTTTTCTCAGCTCCTTTTCCTTTTTCTTTATTTCATTTTGAATGTCCACTAACTGTTTTTCTTTAATTCTTTTATCTTTATTATTCAAAGTAAACAACACTCCTCTCATTACTGCTTTGTAAGCATCCCAGACTGTTTGAAAATCAATATCTTTTCTATCATTCACTTGGAAAAAAGCTTTAGTTTCCTTTTTTAGGAATGTCACTGTCTCTTTATTCTGTAGCAAATCTTCATTCAATCTCCATCTTCTTAATTTCTTAGACAATTTTGTAATCCACATTATTGGGTTATGATCCGCCCCAATTTTAGGTAAAATCTCTATCTTTCTTGTTTAAAACTTAAGTCTTTAGTTTCCCACAGCATGTCGATTCTAGAGAAAGTTTTATGTCTTGCTGAAAAAAAAGTATAGTCCTGCACTTCAGGATTAAATTTCCTCCATATATCTTCTAAATTTTCTTGTTTAGCCAATTCAAAGAAGGATTTTGGCAGTTTCCCTTCTTTCCCATCATTTTCCCCTCCAGATCTATCCAATGAATTCTTAACTGTTCCATTAAAGTCTCCCATTAGCAATACTTGATCATAAGTCAACTCATCAAATTTTTTTATAATGTCTTTTTAAAAAGCATCCTTTGCACCATTAGGCGCATATAGTCCCAATAACAACGTTTTTTTCCCATTTAATGTTATCTCCACTTCTACAAATCTTCCATCCTTGTCTTTAAATACTAATTTTGGCTCCAATTCATGTTTAATATATAAAACCACTCCCCTTTTCTTCTGTTCAGCTAGGGAAAAAAATTCTGTTCCCAATTGTTTATTCCATAAAAATTTGTAATCCTTTTGTTTAATGTGTACTTCTTGCAAACAAATTATATTATAATTTTGCTTTTTAATCCAATGAAATGTTGCCCTTCTTTTTTGTGGAGAATTTAGTCCATTAACATTCCAAGACAATAATTTGTAATCCATCATGGTGCAAACTCTTTATTTTCTTCAAAAAATCTACACAACTCCTGAGCATTTGTAATTGTGACTCTCTTCCCCTGGAGTTCAAAGCTCAAGCCTTCAGGTATTATCCATCTAAACCTCGTGCCATTGTCTCTCAATTTTTCTGTCAGCTTTTTATATGTTCTCCTATCATTTATCACTTGCCTTGGCAACTCCTTCATAATTCTCACTTTACTGCCTCCCACTATCGATGTCTTTTTAAAATTTGTATTCATGATCCTTCCCACCATTTCCTTTGTCATATATCTTATAACAATATCTCTTGGTAAGTTGTTTTTCTTGGCAAAAAGTGAGCGCATGAAGAGACCATTGTGGACTAGAAGTGATCACAGCAGCTTGAAGGACCCACAGGTTTTTCCTATAGGAGACAGAATCAATGAATGGAATTCCCAGTCCTTTCAACCTCAACTGTCTTTGGAGCTACTTAAAGGAGCTTCATGCTTGGCAAGGAAGATGCAACTTCAGTGCGCATCCACATGGGTCAAGGGAATGAGTACTGTAACTCTGGAGGGAAGACAGGCATCTGTAAACACACAGTAAATGTGTGAGGAGGTTACAAGCAGTTGTGGCTCCCCGGCAAATGTTTCTGAGTGCTTTCATATTGCATATCACGGCTTCAGACAGCAGAATCAAATGTCTTCTTGCTATTTAGAATAGGATGTCTTCTTGCTGTTTAGAAAGCAAGAAGACATCCTATTTCTTCCTGATTGAATTACCAGTGAAAGAGGGTCACAGGAGCACCTTATGTCCTTTGTTCTTACCTCCACTCTTCCTTTTGACAGCTGCCTCACATGTTACAGGGCAGAAACTGGTACACATTTAAAGGATTAATGGAGCAGATCCATCCTAATACGCCTTCCTTCAGCTCCTGAGACTCAGGAGCTGAAGGAAGGCATCATGCTTTGCTCAGAAAAGTGTTTGGATAGGGGTAGGAACCACCTAAGTATGTACTTGCTTCTACCTTGTAATGGGAAGGAGCTGTATGCTCACAGCAAGTGCAGGGACTCACTGACAATGGCATGTGCTTCTGCTCTCATATTCTGCATACACCCTGTCATGGGCCATGTGATTTGTAGTCATGACACACAGTAGACTGGCTTGTAGGGTGAAGTGTGGTGGAAGGAGTTAAAGAATGGATGTTCTTGTCTTTCTTGACCCTGCCCCTCCTCTTTTATTCTGTTATAAAATCCAAAGTCATCTGTGTAACAGGATACAGGCATTGATCAAGATCTTATTGTGCTCAAGCAGAACTGGGGTACTGCTAGATGCACACATGAGTGGAGTTGGGTCAGAGGTTAAATAGACTACCTTAGACCCTCAGGGGCTGGGAGGTATGAGGGAGGAGAAAGGGGAGGCTCTGCAGTGACCATAAGGGCTGGACTACTGCAGTAGCCAATAGAAAGTTCATTGGTGGCACCTAATTGGGTGCTTGCTCTTGACCAATGGACTTGCCTGGATCCTGGATACCTGAGAGAACTTTCAGATTGAAACGGACCAGGGGGAGGCTCCAAAGTGACAGTTGGGAAGAAGAATGGAAGTGATTACTGGGTGGGGAATGCTTACGACTATATGGACTTATCTAACAGGGTGACAATAGAGAATCAAATGCTGGCCTAGGTAACACCTGGTTTACAATGGAACTTGGCTCTGGCTGAAGATGGTCTTCCTCTTCTTCAGTCTTCTTCTTGGCACCAGTCTTTGTCCTGGGTTTTGTTAGACACAGGCTTGAGTGGTCTGGCAGGATCCATGCCTGGATAAGCTTGATTGCCTTATGCAGAAGTTGAAGCAGCTGTTGGCTATGGAGTCAGGAAAACAAGATGGATTCTGGTGGTGTTAGCCTTTGGTTCAAGGAAACAGGCTGGAAATATGGTGGCATGGCTCCTTCCACTGCAGCAGCCAAGACTGGACACACAAGGAGCAGCTGGAAGCTCGTCTGTAGTTCTTGCTAACACCCATCCAGAGATGTAAAATGCTGCTGCAAAGCTGAGGCTTATAGTATCCACATAAGCCTTAGAAACTGTGGGCAAAGTCCACTTCTTAGAGCAGATGTGTGCGAGTCAAAACTCCAGGCACCCTGGCAACCATACTGGTGATCACAATGTCCATGTGTATAAAAAGTAGGGGCTTTTCCTTACACTATTCAATAGGATTGAATTAGAAGAATGCATTCTATGTTACAGGAGATATTAATTGGCTTCTTTACTCAGATATGAGTTAGTATAAAGAAAGTGTAATTTAGAGAAAAATGGATTTTGCTTCTTGATTGACAGGACTGACAAGTGGACTCAGCTAGACAGAGAACCCAAAAGCCGCAGAATTTGTTAACTAATTCTGTCTTGTGATGAATGCCTTGCCTTCCTCCAGCACCTGCAAGACTTGCTAAGATCTGCCAAAAAGCCTAGCAGGCAATGGCAACTTCTGAAGACAACCTCTGCATGCATTAGCAACTGAAAGGCCTATAAATTGGCTAGTCTGTCCCTATACAATCATCCAGAGATAAATGCAGCAAGAATAAACAAATATAAACTGTGTCTGAAACAGCCCCATAGCCAGAAATTTTCGGGTGGGGGAGCCAGGACATAAAAGTTTGGGTGGGGGGGGGGGCTGTGGAGTCTTGGCTGCTTCTTCCAGCAGCCAGCCTCCGGGCCCCAGCTCTCTCTCACACACACACGTTTGGGGGTGCGAAGAAGAGCCTGGGGAAAGTGGCGGCGGCAAAAATGGGGCTGCGGGAAGAGCTTGGGAGACAGGGAAGAGCCTGGAGAGAGCAGCGGTGGCAAAAATGGGGCTGTGGGCAGTGTGGGAAGAGTGAGAGAGGCAGGGGAGAGCCCGGGGAGAGCGGCAGCGGCAAAAATGGGGCTGCAGGGAGAGCTTAGGAGGCAGGGAAGAGTCTGGGGAGAGCAGCGGCAGCGAAAATGGGGCTGCGGGGAGACCTTGGGAGGCAGGGAAGAGTTTGGGAAGAGCAGCAGCGGCGAAAATGGGGCTGCGGGGGAGGCAGGGAAGAGCCTGGGGAGAGCGGTGGCAGTGAAAATAGGGCTGCGGGGAGAGCTTGGGAGGCAGGGAAGAGCTCAGAGAGAGTGGCGGTGGCGAAAATGGGGCTGTGGGGAGAGTGGGGGAGGTAGGGAAGAGGCCTGGCAGAGCTGCTGTGGCGAAAACGGGGCTGTGGGGAGAGCGGGGGAGGCAGGGAAAAGCCCGGGGAGAGTGGCAGTGGTGGCAAAAACAGGGCTGTGGTAAGAGTGGGAGAGGCAGGGAAGAGCCCGAGGAGAGCGGCAGCAGCTAAAATGGGGCTGTGGGGAGAGCGGCGGTGGCAAAAACGGGGCTGCGGGGAGAGCGGGGGAGGCAGGGAAGAGCCTAGGGAGACTGGCGGCAGCAAAAACAGGGCCACAAGGAGAGCAGTGGAGAAAGATGGGGCCACACAGGTGGAAGTGGGCGTTGGGTGGAGCGGCCATCCCCCCCCCCCCAGACCCCACCATGGCTACGGGCCTGGTCTGAAAGATCATGCAAGGAAAATTTCAGGCAGTGAAATCCAGCAAATTCCAGAATGAGATCTGAAATACATATTTGAGGATCTAACTTGTTTCGTCTGATTCCCTGAAAATGTTCTAAGTCACCAGATTTTTTTGTTTAAAAAGCAGAACAATACTATTGTTTTGTACAGGAGTCCTGCACAGTGCTAGCCCTAGACTGTCTGGCACCCTAGGCAAGGCTAACTTTTGCCTCCCCCTCGCATTGATAACATCATTAAGTCACATGGGGGTGTCCAATTCGGTGCTCCCAAAAGGCCAGCACTCTAGGCAATTGCCTAGTTTGTCTAATGGCAGGGCCAGCCCTGGTCTTGCAACAAGATCAAAAATCTGCATAATGTATTGGTACACAAGCTGTGAATTTCATCATCACTTAATATTGTGTACTTTGGAACTAAACAGTTACTTATACTGTGATCCTAAATGTATTTTCTTGGAGCTGAATTTATTATTTCAGTGCAACATACTTTTAAAATATGCATGCTAAGACATTTGTTGTTGTTTGTTTTTGTTTATTTAGTAATTTAGTTGTTTCTAATTTAGTTATTTTGCAGGAGCTGGACCTCACCCTTACAGATCACAAAGCTTGGTATGAAAGGTACAAAAATGACATACCAGTCTTTCATTTGAATGGTCAATTTCTGATGAAACACTGTGTGGATATAGAAAAATTGGAGAATCGGGTGTTGAAAATAAAGTTGCAAGATGGTAACTAGAATTGAAGGAAATGAGTGAATTGCAAGCAGAACATAAAATAATTTTGTGCTGCTTCCCAACCAAGTAAAATATTAGAATTGTAAGAAGTTAATGAAGATAGTGTTTGACATGTGCTGCAATCAGAAATATTTTCTGTTTGCTGAAACTGATTATGAAGAAAAGATGGAAGTGTACAAAACTCAAAGTTGAACTTGTGGACTCAAAGTTGAACTTGTGGATCTTCGAACAAAAATCTGTAATCTTTCATTGAAATCTGCCTCCGTTCCTGAGGACTGGAAGGTAGCAAATGTCACCCCCATCTTTAAAAAGGGTTCCAGAGGAGATCCGGGAAATTACAGGCCAGTCAGTCTGACTTCAATACCGGGAAAGTTGGTAGAAACCATTATCAAGGACAGAATGAGTAGGCACATTGATGAACACGGGTTATTGAGGAAGACTCAGCATGGGTTCTGCAAGGGAAGATCTTGCCTCACTAACCTGTTACATTTCTTTGAGGGGGTGAACAAACATGTGGACAAAGGAGACCCGATAGATGTTGTTTACCTTGACTTCCAGAAAGCTTTTGATAAAGTTCCTCATCAAAGGCTCCTTAGAAAACTTGAGAGTCATGGAGTAAAAGGACAGGTCCTCTTGTGGATCAAAAACTGGCTTAGTAATAGGAAGCAGAGAGTCAGTATAAATGGGCAGTCTTCGCAGTGGAGGACGGTAAGCAGTGGGGTGCCGCAGGGCTCGGTACTGGGTCCCATGCTCTTTAACTTGTTCATAAATGATTTAGAGTTGGGAGTGAGCAGTGAAGTGGCCAAGTTTGCGGATGACACTAAATTGTTCAGGGTGGTGAGAACCAGAGAGGATTGTGAGGAACTCCAAAGAGATCTGTTGAGGCTGGGTGAGTGGGCGTCAACGTGGCAGATGCGGTTCAATGTGGCCAAGTGCAAAGTAATGCACATTGGGGCCAAGAATCCCAGCTACAAATACAAGTTGATGGGGTGTGAACTGGCAGAGACTGACCAAGAGAGAGATCTTGGGGTTGTGGTAGATAACTCACTGAAAATGTCAAGACAGTGTGCGTCTGCAATAAAAAAGGCCAACGCCATGCTGGGAATTATTAGGAAGGGAATTGAAAACAAATCAGCCAGTATCATAATGCCCCTGTATAAATCGATGGTGCGGTCTCATTTGGAGTACTGTGTGCAGTTCTGGTCGCCGCACCTCAAAAAGGATATTATAGCATTGGAGAAAGTCCAGAGAAGGGCAACTAGAATGATTAAAGGGCTGGAGCACTCTCCCTATGAAGAAAGGTTGAAACGCTTGGGACTCTTTAGCTTGGAGAAACGTCGACTGCGGGGTGACATGATAGAGGTTTACAAGATAATGCATGGGATGGAGAAAGTAGAGAAAGAAGTACTTTTCTCCCTTTCTCACAATACAAGAACTCATGGGCATTCGATGAAATTGCTGAGCAGACAGGTTAAAACGGATAAAAGGAAGTACTTCTTCACCCAAAGGGTGATTAACATGTGGAATTCACTGCCACAAGAGGTGGTGGCGGCCACAAGTATAGCCACCTTCAAGAAGGGTTTAGATAAATATATGGAGCACAGGTCCATCAGTGGCTATTAGCCACAGTGTATGTGTGTATATAACATTTTTTGCCACTGTGTGACACAGAGTGTTGGACTTGATGGGCCGTTGGCCTGATCCAACATGGCTTCTCTTATGTTCTTATGTTCTTAACTCAGTAAGTGCATTTTCTCAGTGGGTTCTCTGCTTGTTGCTTTTCAACTGCCTCTCACTAGCAGGCTGCTTTACCATACCTTTGGCTCAGAGCCTGCATAGCATTAGGCTCCACCCCTACCTGTGGGTTGGTAAAGACTTAGCATCCAGGCATAGTTCTTCCATGCATCTCTGCTGGGAAGAATAGAGCCTTATATTTCTTCCGTGCCTGATCTCTAGCAATAAAGTGGTTTACACAAGTATTTACTTTTAGGGTACTGTGACAATGGACTGGGTGGTGATGGAGGGAAAACATACAGTTCAGCTGCAGTCACCTTAAGGCTCTCGCTGGAGAGCAGTTGGGTTGCTTTACTGTCAGTCATTTAAAGTTGCCAATGTCCAGGTGGGGCCTGGAGTTATCCCAAAATTATAGCTGATCTCCAGACTACAGAGATCAGTTCTCCTGCAGAAAATGGTGGCTTTGGAGGGCAGACTCTATGGCATTATACCCTACCCAAATCCTACTGCCTATAGGCTCCAGGAATTTTCCAACCTGGAGTTGGCAAGCCTGCAGCCATCCTTAAAATAACTCATTTTCAACCTGAAAAAAAATCCCCAAAAGATACACCAAAACATGTACATGTGAATGACCAAGACACTATACACCTTGTCTACTGGGTTACCACCTGCAAAGCCTTTTTAAAGCCTTTCCTAAATGTGCCCCAGCACTTCTTTGTGGAAAACTATCTGCCCTACCATCCAGCCATATCTGGGCATAACAGTTTATCACCCATGGTTTCCAGTCTCAGAATGGAGGAGCTAGAGTTACCATGCTCCAAGTGGTGACTGGAGATCATCTGCTATTATAGCTGATCTCAAGGCAACAGAAATCTGTTCACCTGGAGAAAATGGTGGCTTTGGAAGGTGAAGTCCCTCCCCTCCCCAAACTATGCCCTCCTCAGGTCCCACTCCCCAGATCTCCAGTATTTCCCAATCCAGAGCTGGAGCACTAGGTGGGGCCAAGTGAGATGCTCACTGACCTATGGCTGAGCAAACCCATGTAAGGCTGACTTATAAGTGCCATAATGATGTAAAATTTACATTAATAATAATAATAATACATTTTATTTATATCCCACCCTCCCTGCCGAAGCAGGCTCAGGGCGGCTCACAACATATAAATTTCAATTTACAGTAAAACATCAGTACAATTAGATAGATAATTCATTAAATAAAAACATCATATTTAAAACCATCATTTACAATTAAAATTAACATTTGTGGTGCTACATCTCAGATGTTTTCTTCAGTAAGTTTGGTGGCCGGATATGTCCACAGCAGATCTGTCTTAGGTCTATATTTAGGCGAAGGCCATTTTAAAAAGAGTAGTCTTGCAGGCCCTACGGAATTGATCAAGACTCCGCAGGGCCCACACTTTATCTGATTCCACCAGTGTGGAGCTACGATCGAAAAGGCCCATTCTCGTGTGCTCTTCAATTTGGCCTCCTTTGTCCCAGGGATTGTCAACCAGTTCTTTCCCCCTGATCTCAGTACTCTCTGGGGCTTATATGGGGAGAGACGGTCCCTAAGGTAGGCAGGCCCTCGACCATATAGGGCTTTAAAGGTGATGACCAGCACTTTGTAACAAACCCGGTATACAACTGGAAGCCAGTGCAGCTCACACAGCCCCGGCTGTATGTGCTCCCACTTCAGGAGCCCTAATTGCAGCCTACCCGCCGCATTCTGCACCAGCTGCAGCTTCTGGGTTTGGCACAAAGGCAGCCCCATGTAGAGGGCATTACAGTAATCCAGTCTCGAGGTGACAGTTGCATGGATCACTGTTGCTAAGTCATGATGCTCTGGGAAGGGGGCCAGCTGCCTCGCTCGTCTAAGATGGAAAAATGCAGATTTGGCAGTGGCCGCTATCTGGGCTTCCATTGACAATGAAGGCTCCAGTAGAACCCCCAAGCTCTTGACCCTGTGCGCCACTTTCAGTGACACACCATCAAAGACTGGAAGGGGAATTTCTCTTCCCAGAGTGCCACGACCCAAGCAAAGGACCTCCGTCTTTGTTGGATTCAGCTTCAACCTACTCAGCCTGAGCCAACCTGCCACGGCTTGCAATGCTAGGTCCAGATTTTTTGGGACGCAGTCAGGCCGTCCGTCTATTAGCAGATAGAGCTGGGTGTCATCTGCATATTGGTGACACCCAAGCCCATACCTCTGGGCAGGGGGGCGCATGTAGATGTTAAATAACATCGTAGAGAGGACTGCCCCTTGCGGCACCCCACAATCTAGTGAGTGCCTCTGGGACAGTTCTCCCCCAATTGCCACCCTTTGTCCTCGTCCATCAAGGAAAGAGGAAAGCCACTGTAAGGCTGACCCCCTGATCCCTGTGTCGGCAAGTCGGCGGGTCAGTAACTGATGGTCGACCATGTTGAAAGCAGCCAACAGATCTAACAACATCAGCAGCACCACGCCACCTCGATCCAGATGCCGCTGGAGATCATCTACCAAAGCGACCAACACTGTCTCTGTCCCATGACCCGAGCAGAAGCCGGACTGGTGAGGATCTAAGATGGAAGCGTCATCCAGAAAAACCTGCAACTGTAACGCTACTGCCCTCTCGATAATTTTACCCCAAAATGGTAAATTTGAGACCGGTCGATAGTTTGCCAATTTGGATGGATCTACTGTAATCTTTTTCAAGAGAAGGCGAACCATAGCCTCTTTGAGAGGTGTTGGAAAATGCCCCTCTGAGAGGGATCTATTTACGATGTTCCATATAGGATATCTAAGTTCCCTCTGGCAGGATTTAATTAGCCAAGAGGGGCATGGGTCCAGATCACAAGTTGTTGGGCGTACAGTAGAGAGGATTCCATCAACTTCCCCCAGGCTAAGTGTGTCAAAGTGATCCAGAACTGAACCAGAAGACAGGCATGGAGCCTTGAGTTCTTGCATTGTATCCAATGTGGCAGGAAGGTCATGGCGGAGCGACGTGATTTTATCTGCAAAAAAATTTGCAGAAGCCTCACAGCCAATCTCTAATTCTCTAACATTTGGTCTGCCTTGAGGCAGTGTTGTGAGATTCCCAATTATCCTAAATAATTGTGCCGGGCGCGAATTTGCAGAGACAATCTTAGCCGCAAAGTAAACTTCTTTGTGGCTTTGACTGCCATCTCATAAGACCTCATATGTATTTTAACTTAACTGACTGGTTTTTATATGTTTAATTTTAATTGTTAAATTTAAAGTTTTATTATTTATGTTAACGTGTAAATTGTTGTTAGCCGCCCTGAGCCGCCTAGGCGGGGAGGGCGGGATAGAAATAAAAGTTATTATTATTATTATAAACGTTCTATAAGATGTTCTTGTCGCTTCGTCACGAGTATGCTGCCACTGCCTCTCTAGCCGTCTGAGCCCTTTTCAGCTGTTGTAGCTCCGGGGTGTACCACGGAGCCAGCTTAACATGAGGGTGCAGAGGACGCTGGGGTGCGATCTCATTGATGACCTTGGATAGTCGGCCATGCCAAGCCTTGACCACGTCATCAAGGGAATCGCCAGGGGACCAGGGATCCCGCAAAGCCATTTGGAACCGCTCAGAGTCCAACAGACTCCGCAGGCGAGCCGAAATAGGCTCTCCGCCCATACAGAGTTGGGACGGCGCATTTACATGAGCCTTGAGGGCAAAATAGTCCGACCATGGCACCACCTCAACGGTAATACCGTTCACCAGAACCCCGGCCACAAAGACCAACCCCTCCCCCACATCCCACGCCAGATTGGCACATTCTATACCATTGATGGTTGGGGCCAGAAGCTCCCGGAAGGAGTAATCCTCCTGTATGAATAGCACCACCCCTCCCCCCGCCCACTAATTCATGATTGGTGAAAGACCGAGTATCCTGGGGGAGTCATCTGGAAGAAAGCTACCATCTCCCCATCTTGCACCCAGGTCTCGGTCACGCAAGCCAGGTCCATGTCCTGTTTAAGCAGGAACTCCCTAAGGATCGAGGTCTTATTATTTATGGACCTGGCGTTATATAACACCAGTGATGGAGGCGGGCTATTCCTCTTGGTCCCACTACCTGTCACCGTCGGGATGGGATGCAGGCTGGAAGGGGGCCGAGCACTGTTTTGTCTTGGCCTCCTTCCCTTATAATTCTGTCTGTTCCCACCGTCATACCTTCCCCTCCCCAGGAGTACTGGAATCCCCAGGTCAGGCATCCACACCTGTGTCCAATGTGGCCTTCGCTAGCACAGAGACAACCTCCCTCATCCCCCTATAAAATCTCAAAACACTTTAACCCCCCACCCCTCACTCACTATCCCCAAATTGGCTGGCTCACTACTAATTTGATCAATAGTTAATTTAATTTAAAAATTCCAACCCTAAAAACTCCCCTCTAATTGATTAGCCAAAATATTTAATTTCATCAATAGCACATTAATAGATAAACACCCCCCCCAATCTCTATCTACCCATAAATTAATTTGCTAAAAATATATACAAATATTTAAATTTCTTTAATGCTAAACAATTAAATAATATTCCAATTAAATAACAAATACAGTTATACCAATCGATTTAGTGGCCAGCAATATAAAACAATTTTTGATATCAGTGAAGAATGGAGGTTAAAGTGTTAGTTAGGAGTGAGAGATATTAAAGTGCCAGATGTTAGTGCAATTTGATTTTTTCTTTTTAAAAGTGCAGCTGCTCATAAGTGTTCTTAAAGTGCAGTCTCAGACGCAGTCTATTAAAGTGCGGCAGTGTTGTCTAGGGCCCGATGGACCCCGAACAGCTCAGGGGACGTGGGGGGGGGGATAAGACCTCCCCATATCCTTCTTAACTGTCTGGGTTAAACCCTTTCAACTCCCAGTCAGAGAGTAGTCACAAATTCCACCGCATCTCGGGTCACAGTGCAACCCCTCTACAGTCCAACACACCAGGCCTCCACACACCACTTGAGCCCCGTACAGGGCCTCGTGGTCATGGGGCTCCCAGCCGTCGGTTCAGCTGCGCTCCAGCAACGCCCGCAGGGATGGAAGCTGGAGGGTGCCCACAGAAATAGAATGCTCCGGAAAGAGAAAAATCCACCACTCCAACCCGTGTCGCCTGTGGGAAACTCCACCCGCAGCAGTCGCCAGCCGCACTGCGTTCTTGCTGGCAGCCCTCGGCAGCCTTCTTCAGCCGGCTGGTCAGTGTCCTCGGCGTTCTGCACTCTGCTCCACGACCCAACCTCACCTCGCACTCTAGCCCATGGCCGCACCCAACCTCCACGTCAGCACCAGGCCCGGTTGGCAGCAGCACTCTCGGTCGGATTGTCTTGAGGGCAAAGAGCTACCACGAAAAACTATTGCAGTCCCAATTGTAAGTCAAATCTCACCCTTCTCCAGCCACTTCTTGACGGTTTCGTTGTTTGTCATTTATTGTTGTTTTATTAGTAGCCTGCTGTGCGGGAGCTACTACATTTACAAGAGCCCTAGCACCTGAGCTATTGTCTCGTCCGCCATCTTGAATACATCTTGAATACATTGGCTGCCCAAAGAGATATCAAGAGAGGTTATGATATCAAGAGAAGCCATGATGTCCCCAGGGGATAAATCTCCTTAAGAAAAAAAATTCAAGGAGCTCACCAATAAGAGATTTGGCATGGATTTCTGGCCACTCTGTTCTACAATAAGCCAGCTACTTTGCTGCTGCAGAAAAGGGACTCACCACTGGCTGTGGAAAGCAGCATCCAAATTCTCCCTCAGTGACTGTGGGCTGTTTTGGTGACACTTCTGCTTCTACCTCTTAACAATGACTGCTGCAACTGTATTGCCAGGAACACCAGACATCATAGAAGCCTCTGTTTGCAGCCTCAGGTGTTGCTTCCCACATGGAAACAAAATCCCATGTAGCCCATGCCCTCATCCATTATAGACATCCTTCAACTATTTCTGCATAGAGTCATCACTTCCTTGCTGATGAACCCTGGAAGCATTGACAGTGGAAGGATTCCATGTGTTGCCACTGTGACTGCAAATGCATGACCATGCCAAAGAAGGTTCCTTCCTCATATTGCTTAATATGGATGTGGTGGATGATCATAGCCAGAGTTACAAAAAACAAGGTGTAATATAAGGGGCAGTGATCTCAGTTGCTTTCAGAAGACATAATATCAGTGGACAAGAACTGGCCCATTCTCAACTGGATCCCAGAATCCTGTTTCCTGTAGATCTTTCTGATGACTTTCTACTTCTGTGTAGGAAGACACCTCATCCATTGTAGGTACAAGACCCATGTGGATGTCATTCCTGAAGAGAGTGGGGCTGACAAGGTGAGTTCAATACAGTCATAAATCATTTCAGTCTTCTGTGCCCCCCTTTCAGTAACCCAACACATGCTTGAAATCTCCTGCATAGATAGAGCACCATCTTCCTCAGCAAAGTGATTGATAGGCCAGATGCATGTCTGAGACAGGAGAGAATTCCTGCCCTGCCCCCACATGGACCTGTAATTTCAATCTTGGAAAAACAAGAATTTCTCAAAAACAAGCACCTCTCTGGGTTCTTACATTTTCTCCTCGCACATCAAATGCTACAAAATAATAATTTGAAAAGGACTGCATTAAAATACTGTATCTTCATTCAGAGAAATTGTGTTCTATTAAATTTAGCTTAGCCCTAGCAGCTTCCTTTGCTAGTCTTAGTGAAGTAGGACATGGCTTAGCAGATCCTTTTCTTTCTGAGAGCAGCTGTAGGTGGGGGAAGGACCCTGCCCTGCTGAAACCAGGAATTGGTGAGCCACACAAAATTTCAAAAATCATCTGTGGGCCCATTTTTGGTTTAATAATGAGCTAACCCATTCTTTTTACTGCTGAACTGAACAATTTTAAATCTAAGCTCTTTTCTGATATTTTTCTCTATATAATTGATCTTACACTGGAACAATAGTAACTTATGTCTCATTAAATATCCCAATGTGCAACTACTCTGATCTGGCAATTGAAATAAGGGACCTTGCAGCTGCTTTGTGTGACAGCCCTTGATGCAATTTGCTTTTACCCCCGTCAGCATGTAGACACAAGAAGTTAAGAGGGTTCCACTTCAGAATAAGTGCACTTGCTTTGAATGAAGGACTAAGAGATGCTCTACACAATGGTATTCAATCTGAGCCTCCAGTTAACTTGGTCTTTCAGAGAAGCCTTTTTAAGATCTCTCTTCTAAGAGGAACTCTTTGAAGGGCTGTGTTTTCCCAGCAAACTCAAGAGTATTTTAAAAAGGATAATTATTCATTAATGCTGAAAATTAAATATTTCAGTAGCCAATTTAGATGTTAGCTTTTCTGTAAAGAGCTTTGGCAAAGACAAAATGTTGGTAAATGGAGATTAATATTCCCTTTATGTACTCTCTCTCTCTCTCTCTCCCTTGCTCTTTAAATTCTTCCCTCCCTTCATTCATCTCAACTCTTTGATACTTCTGGGTGCTTTGATTGCAATTTGTGTTCTTTTTACTGAGCACTTTGAACATTACAGTTATGAACTCATTCATCTCCATAGCTAGCCTATACTAGAAATGTGATTTTTAAAATCTTTGCTGCACAATTATAAGCCTTTGGTGCAAAACACAATTTTGTTGAAGCAATGTGCAATAAAATTGTGATGCACTTTGATGTGATGGCCTTAGTCCAAACTTTTATACTCCAGTGGGTTGTTTGCATACAGTTGCACACAATGCTTGTCTCCCTACATAATGTCATATTACTTATGATCACCTGTAATAAGAGAGATGAAAGTGGCGATGAGAATCAGCCCTCCCACTCTTCAGACCCATGGCTAATGATGTTCAGTTCCAGCTGCTGGATGTGGATTTTCCCATCCACAGTTTGTGGGCACTGATCACCCTTGCTGAATAAAGGTAATGTGAGAATGGAACATGATTTAAAAGGGCACTTCCCTTGAGAGTTCTACTCTGCACATGTTGTGGTGGCAAAGACTGCATTATCCATTAGTGGCAAACAGTATATTGTGGGCCCAAGAGTACTCACAAAACCCAAAATGGCCTGGAGCCAGAATTACTTCCAGCATGCTTTCAAATATCCTTTTCCCCTGGTGTGGTACAGCCCCATAGCCAGGATTTGAAGAATTGGGGGGCCCTGATTTTTTTCAGGGGGCACATAGTGGCCCCAACCTCCATGGCCTTCTCTTCTACCACTACTGAGGAGGAAAGCTGCCAGCTTATTGCCATACAGCCTCCCCCCTCCCCACAGCTGCCCCAAGGTGATTCTTTTCCACCCCTCTTCCAGCAGCTCTGGTGGGGAGCCACTCAGAGGTTTAAATATGTGCCGCACAGTCTCCTCCCTTACCGATAGCATGATCCAGCTAGGCAAGCCTGGCAGGTCAAGGTGTGTGTGTGGGGGGGGGTGGAAGGTGCCACCAAGTCGCAACTGACTTCTGGGGCGAAAGACCTTCAATTTGGATTTCTTCCTGTTGGAGGGCAAGCCGAGGCTGCCCAAGCACAGCTCCCACACTCTGGTGGCCATCAAGACCAGGCCAGAAAACCCCTGCAGGCGAAAATCACCTCTGCACTGATCCCCAGCCCCAGACTGCAGCCGGGACCTCCACTTGTGTGCGCCAGCCTACCCTACTCTGCCCTGTCTGCAATGGAGCCATCTGCCACCTACCCCCACCGCCTCACAACAGCCTCTTTGCAGGCGCCCTCTAGCCCAACGTGGAGCTTAACTTTCAGTCCTGGGCACCAAAAGTGCCCCATTTTTCTGCTTGTTGGGGGGTCAGAGATTTCTTCCAGCCCCTTAGCAAGCAGAAGCAACACGGAGCTTAACTTTCAGTCCCGGACACTGAAAGTGCCCAGTTGTTTCTGCTTGCTGAGGGGTCAGAGATTTCTTCCAGCCCCTAAGCAAACAGAAGCAAGGTAGAGCTTAACTTTCAGTCCTGGGCTCCGAAAGTGCCCTGTTGTTTCTGCTTGCTAAGGGGTCAGAGAATTCTTCTAGCCTCTAAGCAAGCAGAAGCAAGGTGGAGCTTAACTTTCAGTCCTGGGCTCCGAAAGTGCCCTGTTGTTTCTGCTTGCTGAGGGGGTCAGAGAATTATTCTAGCCCCTAAGCAAGCAGAAGCAAGGTAGAGCTTAACTTTCAGTCCTGGGCGCTGAAAGTGCCCCATTGTTTCTGCTTGCTGAGGGATCAGAGATTTCTTCCAGCCCCTAAGCAAGCAGAAGCAACAGGGAGCTTAAGTTTCAATCCTGGGCTCCGAAAGTGTCTCTTTGTTTCTGCTTGTTGAGGGGTCAGAGAATTCTTCCAGCTCCTAAGCAAGCAGAAGTAACTGTGTATGATCACGTCCGCTAAGCAAGCAGAAGCAATGGTGTATGACGATGGCAGAATGGAGAAGGATGCAGCTGAGGCACTGGAGGCTGGTTAGGGGCCCCAAGTCAGGGGGCCCTGCCTAGCAGTCAGGGCTGTGCCCCCACAGGCCCCCTCGTAGCTACGGGCCTGGTGTGGTAGCTTCCAGAGGAGTCCCACATCAATCAGTGTACAAAAATACTTCTGTTCATGAGATTTGACTTTTTTATCATGTGGCACCTGAACTTCTTGAAAGGGCCGCGTTTGCGTGTTTTGTAAAGAAGCCAGGTATTTAGAAGTCTTTACATGTCCCTGATTGGGTGGGTATCTATGATGTATATTTTAAAAACCTACCAGAAAAAGCTACCCATCAAAGACGTATCAATGAGGAAGGATCTATTCGTATGTCATTTTCAGTCTTGTGGCAGTTAAAATGGAAAACCTATGTCGACTTCCACATTCATCATTCTGGACTCAGCTGATGGAGTGAAGGACCATTGAAGCCACTGTCTACTGAAGCCAGTACTGATTTGTGTGTGTATACTGTACTGCTAAGAGTCCTGTGGTGCAGAGTGGTACTTGCACAGGGGACTACCTTACCTTTTTTTCTTTTTTCTTTACTGTATGTGTGTGGAGCTAGGCAGAAAAACCTAGCTGGGTAGCACACAGACATCAGTTTGCTCAGTTTGCCAGGACAAATTAGCATAATACATGCTTTTTCCTCGGACTGCTACTGGGTGGAAAAGTCAGATTCTTTCCTAAAGTTACTTTAAGGAAATGGAAGTTAATAGCTCAAGCCAGATGGTAGCTGAGCCTGTAGAGTTATCTAGTACTGGAAGGTGCATAGGACAGCAAAATTCAGGTGAGAACTGTCTTCTCCAGAAGTCCCATTGTGTTTTGGAATTCGGTGATGTAGATGATGGGGGGTGGGGGAGGGTAGGATTGCCAACTCTGGGTTGGGAAATTCCTGGGGATTTAGGGTGGAGCCATGGGAGGGGAGGGACCTCGGTAGGGTATAATGTCATGATAGAGATCACCCTCTGAAGCTGGCATTTTTTCTGAAGGGTACTGTTCTTGTCTTCTGGAGATCCATTGTAATTCCTGGAGATCTCCAGGCCCCACCAGCAAGTTGACAAGCCTTTTTCTGCTACTGCAGGTGGTCCCAGGCAGCATTCAAAGGAGGAGGGAACTCACCTGTCGCTTAAATGATGTGTGTGGACCCGCTGCTTTCAAGGAGTAAAGTGAACACAAGAATTGTGCATTCCTATTTCGGAAAGCACCTCTTCGACAAATCCTTTGTGTTGTGGTCTTCATAGCTTAGTCAAAGGGACAGTCTCCGTCCCACCCGCTTGTACCATTTCCTTATTTCACACACGATCGTTGTTGTAACTCTCCCTTTGCAAAGTAAGCCCGTGACTTTAATATCTTGTTGCAAAGAAGCTGCCTAGTCTGATCTGAAAAATTAGGTTTAAAAAGAAACGCCGGTCCTCTGTTTCTTAGGCACATGTCCGAGTATTTTTACGTGGTGAAGGAGGAGGAAAGGTGTCTGAGCAGATAAGAGGCGGCAACAACTTCCTTTAGAGAAGGACAAATAAACAGGAATGAGGGGTGCAGTTGCTGCGCCTTCGCTGGGACGCCCACGTAGCAGTCGATTCCAGCTGCGCTTCCGCCCTCTGTCCAGCAGAGGTCGCCAGCTTACCCGGCGTCCCAGCCGCCCGCCCTTTGTCCTGCAGGCGCCTTCTCCCCTTGGGCGCCCGCCCATCCCGTGCGGAGCCGAGTCGAAGAGGGAAGCCCGGCTGCCCGTCGGGAGACCTGGCCATGCCCACCGCCCGCCCCCTGCTCTGGTCTTTGGTCTGCCGGCTTGGCTGCCTCGTTCCCCTCGGCTGACGCTCGGCGGGAGGTCAATGAATTGTCCGAGGGTGGGCGATACCGACGCGACTGCTTGGCTTCCAGTCCCTGCCAGAGAGCCCTCTTGGGCAGATATGCTCCCGCGCAGCGCTCGAGGCGTCTCCGAAGCCGGGACAGCTGCGCCTTGAGGAGTGCGACTCCTCGAGAGGAATAAGCCGGAGGGGCACGAAAGGGTGAGTTCCTTTATCGCGCCCTGTTATTTCCGCGGCGGGTTAGGCGGTCAGTCTGTGGGCGTCAAGGCGGTGCTTGTTGGAGGTGTCTGCAAAAGCCCAGAGGCTCCACTGGGATCGGGCTGCGTGCCACTAACCAGCCCCACAACTTGTTTTCTACCTGTGCGCTGCCAACGGCTACTTAAAACAAGGCAGGGATTGTAAGTGAACTCCGAACTCTTTCTTGGGCAACGAATTCCGGAAATGCCCATTTAGCATCTTTGTTATATTGGGGCTTCCCTTTTTTGTGTCTCGGATACATTTAAGTTAAAATAATTCTGCAGGGTCAAGCAGTTATGGTAGTGGGACTCAGGAGCAACTACAACATTATAGCTTAGATGAGGTTTGTGGATGGGTGTCATCTCTAAGGTGAAAACTTTTTTAAAAAGGGTGTCCCCTCATGGGAATAATGTTCATGGCAAATATTTAACTTCCAGCTCTGTGATTCAAAGGCCAATACTACTGTGTTAATGACTAACAAAGATAATTAAACTCAGAATCGACCTGTGAAACTAGACAGATGTGTAATATAGATGATGCTCTAAATAAATACGAAGGCACACCATCCACAATGCAGGATGCAGTTGCTGTATATTAACGTTGTGTATCTACAAATATAACACACATCATGGCAACAATTTGGTTGTAAACACAAACTGACAAACACTGGATTGCTTGAATAGTGTTACCAGTTCATCTTGGTGTCTGTTTTCTTCCTATCTGAGCATAGTAAGAACTAGGAATAATTTGTTTCATGTGGTAAAGATATACTTGTAGCAATTATACTATTTATTTCAATATGTGAAGAATGCCCATCCCACTGCACAATAAAACCTATTTGATAATGGATAGGTTTCAGAAAAACAGTGTAAAATGTAACCTTTCATGTTAAGCTGTGATCCTGTATCTCTGTTTGCCTAATCCATATTTATTTGCTTATGTTAATATACGATAATTTATCAGGAGACATAAATAATATGGCTGTGATATGTTTGCTTCTCCTCTGTTTGTGCCAGATATGGGGCTTTAATGTATGTGAGACAGTAATTCCTAATGCCAAGTCTTGAATTTTCCCTGGATAGGTGGGGGGTGGGGAGAGCCTGGTGATGAATACTGTGTGTGTTCTTCTCTCTGTGTGTGATGGTGTACAGGTCTGAGTCTGCCTGTGCCTGTGAACTTTATGAGCATTCAGTTCAATATCATTCAGTGCAGATTCCACACTGCTTGCTAGTTTACAGCCTGCAGTCTGCCACCCAGCCCATCTGCTAAAACACAACATGTACACTCCAGCCAAGGCTGAGGAATTCAGGAAAGGATAGCAAAAGAATACTGGCTGGCCCAACCCTGAGGACAGAAACTTGGACGGAAGGCACCTTTTAAGTGGAGCTTGTTTCTAAGTAGGTATGTTTAGGAGAACAGTCTAAAAAACAGTGTATGAGGTAACATTACATCCTGGAAAATCAAGTTTGTTTCTTTTTTAAAATTCCTGTTAAACTGCTTTTAATGATAGGCTTCTCTTGAATTGGAAAGAGCCCCGTGGCGCAGTGTTAAAGCTGCAGTACTGCAGTCCTAAACTCTGCTCACGACCTGAGTTCGATCTCCGGTGGAAGCTGGGTTTTCAGATAGCAGGCTCAAGGTTGACTCAGCCTTCCATCCCTCCGAGGTCCATAAAATGAGTACCCAGCTTGCTGGGGGGGAAAGTGTAGATGACTGGGGAAGGCAATGGCAAATCACCCCGTAAAAAGTCTGCCATGAAAACATTGTGAAAGCAACGTCACCCCAGAGTTGGAAAAGACTGGTGCTTGCACAGGGGACCTTTCCTTTCCTCTCCTGAATTGTTGGTTTGTTTTGGACTGTTTTGAGGCTGAGAAGCAATTATCTAATTAATGAAATCTTGGGTGTCGTTTCCTTGCCAAATCATAGCTGATTAATTAAATGCTGCACAGAGTTTTTTTCCTATGAAATTGTAAGTCCAAAGCAGTACAGCAAACCATATCTATGACAGGATGGATTTGTGCTTGTATTATGTTATTTATGAGAACTAAAAATACAGACACTCTGATGATACAGAGCATATTTATTTATACGTAAGCCCAGTACAATTCGGTAATGCTTATTCCCAAGTAAACGTGCAGGGAATTGTAACTTGAGATGAATAAACAATCATTGATTAAAAAGAGCATTTCTCCTCAATAATTAATGCTTCTCCAGTCAGTTCTCTGGAAAATTTAAATTCTTTCTAGACAGAAGATGCTTTCAGTGGTTAGGGTTGTATGAGAAAAAGTATTTCTGCCCCTTTTTGGTTCTTTATTTACACTAGCTTCAGAAATTACATTCCTGGATGATGGAAGGTGACAGACACAACGGATGTTCTGTATAACTTTTATATGTGTATGTGAAAGATACATATGCTGAACAGATGGGTTTCATGAACTTTGGGGGAGGAAAATGGAAAAAGAAGCCACACGCTTTTGCAAACTGAAATATTTCAACATGGGGTGGGTAAGCAGGTGGGGAGGGTTCTTGGATGGAGCCTGGCACAAGGGGCATTCTTATGACAGAACAGCTGCAATATCTGATTTGCTGGGATATTTTCCATCAACTGCATCTCCTGAGCTGAATTCTGGGAACAGTAGTTCCTTACAACTAGATCTGAGATCTGTGTTGGGACAATCATTAGATTAATTCATCTGGTACTGCAGAGTCCTCTGGGGTCCATAGCATATGAAGAGTCCCTTATTTTTCAAAGAATTGGCCATTTTTTTAAAAAAAAAATCTGAATTGTGGGCTATGATTAGCTGAATGTGCTTTCTGTTGATAATGAAGCAATGGCTACTTATCTCTGAGAAGAGAGCAAGAATGTTTCATAGTATTTACTGGATGCCAGCTGTTGCTGTGATATTTCAAGCATAGTATGAGTTTGTGTTTATCTCATTGGGTATTAAGATAGAGAAATACATTTGCAAAGAGACTGGTTCCTTGTAGCTATCTAAGGATGATATTATGTCATTTAAAAAGGTATGTGTCCATACTGCTATTTATGCTTTGGTGTTTTAAAAAACAGGATGTCTCACTCCGGCATATCCTATTCCTTTGGGACCTATTCTGGAACACTAATTTGAAGAGCTGTTGAAAAACAGATATTGATTTTAAAAACTTGAAAGAGATATTGGCACTAGAAGTTCAGCTTAATTTTAAGCTTAATTTTAATTTTAAATGCCAAGAGGGGCACAAACTCTGAAACTAGACAGAATCCTATTGGCAGTTGTTTGAAGAATTAAAGCTGGTTTAAGCTTCACAGTTTGTTTTCTGCTGAGCTTAAAATGCATATTATACGCTGATTCATATGTACAAATGGTAAAGGAGAATTACGGTATGTAATGCATCCAGATAAATTGCTGTTGAGAGGAGGTGGTGGCAGGAGATGGTGGCAGCTACAAGCATGGATGGCTTCAAGAGGGGGATTTGATAAACATATGGAGCAGAGGTCCACCAAGGTATAGATGGAATTCTGTCTGGGACAAGTGATGCTGTGTATTCTTGGTGCTTGAGGGACAACAGTGTGTGTGGCCCCATTGGTGGACCTCCTGATGGCACCTATGTTGTTGTTGTTTTTTGCCACTGTGTGACAGAGTGTTGGACTGGATAGGCCATTGGCCTGATCCAACATGGCTTCTCTTATGTTCTTTTGTCCCCTGTTGCTTCTCCTAGACTAGAGAAAGCGTCAGATGTTTTGGGTCATGGATCCATGGGAGACGTGTGTTTGATCACTCTATCATCATGGAATCTAGGGTGGCCTTTGTCAACTGCTTACTAAATATTATCTCACTATTAACCTTTCAGTACATTTTTGCTCAGGCGTTGCGATTTCATGGTCATCCAGGCCAGTGACTTCAACTGTAATTGACAGAAGCCCTCGGGCAAAGATCCTTCCCACTTTGGTGACCTAAGTAGGCTTGAACGTGATATGATAACTGTGGGACTGAAGTATTATTACCAGGAATAGCCTCAGCCTTTTCATCACTTGAGGCAAAACAAAAAATTGGGTATAAAAACTATTCTTCTTTAAATGATATCTCAACTTTGCTATCTTTTTGTACTGCTGGAGTCTTCATTATAGGCCACAATCAGTTTAAAAAAATAACTACAAGAGAACACCTTTCATTGCAGTTGTGTATTGAGTCCTTGTTTACCAAATGGCAGCTATTCAGCTGAAGTTTACTGCTTATTATCTGTATGCTTCTATTTAGATGGAAGGGTCTGATGTTTTGTTTTGTCTGGAAGCCTTAGTGTTTCCTGCAAAGCTGCATGCCAAATACCATGCAGTTTGTGCTCATCTTGCCTGAGAGTGGTGCCACTGGATCTGATTAAGATGTGGTGCTGTTATGCCACCACAAGCAAAAAAAAAAACCTGGGACTTCGCAGGGAAGCTTCAACTGCTTGCTTAGTTCTTCATGGGTGCCCTGATGACAGCTGAGGCAGAAACCACCGGCTTCATCTGTCATCTGACACAGAAATGATGAGGCTGTAATGCCGACCTTGAATAATTTTGTGCCAAGTGAAGCCTGTACAAGGATGGGTACTGAACTGGACTTCAAATTAGTTTTAGTAGGAGCTGTGCTCCTGAACAGAGCTGAAATGAATGGAATATTTCAGATGTGTAAATCATATTTGAAGTCTTTCATTGCCCTTAACAAATGCATTAAAACTTGCACCTTGGCTAACTTTGACCTGATCTAAAAATTGCAACTTCAGCAAATGTGTGTAGTATGGGAAATACTGACTGCCATGCCAGAAGGAAAAAAAATGCAAGCGTTATCTCCGTGATGGGAACATTACTCCAACAGATACTTTCTCCCTTGTGCCACTGTGTGTGTTAGTATCTAACTGGATTTAGGATTAATTAGTTAGATACAATTTAGTGGCCACAATTGCATAATCATATAATTGGGCATATGAGTTTCAAGCATCTTTGCATTAATTTTAATTGATGTGGAACTTGTTTACATGATTAATTATTCTGTGATTATACACCTTTAATTTGTCACAATCAGATTTGTTTACTAAACAGAAATTCTTGGATAATTACAACCTCTTGCTTGTTCTCTGTAGTAATAACCCTTTAAAGAGTATCATGGGCACTACCTTGGGTGTAGAGAGGAGACCTGAATTTACTACCGATATGCAGAATTCTGACATAATCAGTGGGGGTAATGGTGGCATATACCTATTCATGAATCCCTTGCTTGTGTAAATATGAGGTGTTGGTCAAGATCAAAATCAGCAGCTTGGGATGGAGAAGCTTTAATGGTAGCTACAGGTCATCTCTGTTCTGCCTGCCATTGTTATGATGGGACTTCAGTGGCTAAATGCAAGACTGAAATGGAGGACAGTTTAAAGTTGTTTGCACAATCTCCTTCTGACTTCTTCGTAGACCAAGTGGCTGAGGTTGCAATGTACAGTGTTGCCCTATCTCAGCCTATATGAATACCTATTTTATATTCATAATTAATTTAAAATGTTTATAATATTAGTTATAAAATTAATGTAAAGTTATAGTAAGCACAATAATTATACAATAATGCAGCATCTCTCCGATTGTCTGTTAAAAGAACATGTCTTTCAGCAGTGAGTGACTACTTGCTTCTCAAGCTATTTTGATGTTCTTACTGGTGTTACAGTATTTGGCATGAGATGGTTATTCTGTTTGCTAGAAATTCCAAGCATGTTGTGAGAATGCATCGTATATGCCAACAGACCTGTGAGTGTTATTAGGTGGGCAGGATGGGTGCACATATCAGTCTTGCTTGTCTGCTCAGAGACACATGAGATTCTTTTATCTCAAAGCATCCCATCAATTTCCATACAGGTTGGTACAAAACTCTTCACATGCAGAAAATAAAAATAAGGGATTTTTAACGCTACGGTGTTCAAAACAACAGTTTCCTTAATGATGCAGTTTCCTTCTTTTTGTTATGACTCTTTTCATCTGCCTCATTGTTAGATATAGTCATTATCTGTACTATGGTCACCAGCTCTAGGTTGGAAATTACCTGGAGATTTTTAAGGTAGACCCTGAGAAGGGTGGGCTTCGGGAGGAGAGGGATTTCACAGGGTACAATACTATAGAGTCCGGCCATTTTCTTCAGGGGAACTGAGCTCTATTATCCACAGCCCAGGTATAATACGAGGAAGTCTGCAGACCTCACCTGGAGGTTGACTACCTTAACTATGCCATACTGAATATGGTTGTTAAAGATGGATGTATGCTTCTAAAATAATAGCAGTGTCATGATTCAGTGATTTATGTGGTGAGGTCTGTGATCACAACAGAACTGATGCGGCAATTGTCAGTGCAGCCCCTGTGCCTTCTAAAAAGATGCTCCCAAAGCTATCTTAAGAAATGTCTTTCACAGCATCCTGCAACATGAGCAAAAGAGTGTATTGGTATCAAAAGAACATTTGAAGCCCTAGTGTTACCTCACTTATAAAATCGTTCATTTTTAAAAATCAAATTGACACATTACTTGTTCATCCATATAAACTGTGTCCAGAACTTACTTGTGCAGATAGGTTCTGTACTGCAGTGTTCTGTTTACTTGCACAATAATTTTACACTGTTGTGTAAAGTCAGTGTCAATTGACAGTTTCCTATTGTAGTGTACTTAAAAAACAACATAGGTTCACTTTTTGACATTTATTATCTGAGAAAAACTAAAATTTCAGATTAAAACACTGAAAACAACTTGGATGGACTTCTGTCACTTGTGGTGTACTATGTATGGCTTGATGTTAACCAAGGTTTATCAGGAATTGGACTCCTAATCAGTTTTAATATGTGATTGTATGGAATAAGATGAACTCTTCTGATCACATACAGAGATGTTTCCTTCATCTATTTACACCCTCATTTTAATGGCACGAGGCAAAGATCTCAAAAAGAATAGGATTTCTAAATAGTGCATAGGTGTGTGCAAAACCTCATCATGATGTTTTTGAACTTTTCAACAAGCAGATGACTTGAGGGAAGGCCTAAGGGCGAGGGTTCTAGTATAGCGAAAGCACAGAAAGACAAAAACGCTGTCATGCTAGTCTATTGTTGCAAAACAAAACAGAAGTCCATTGTCACCTTGAAAATCAGCATCATTTATTCCAGCATGAGCTTTCATGAGTCAGAGCTCATGTGATGGGGAGCAAAGAATGGAAAGGACCAGCTCATAATGGTTGTTATAGATTCTGTCAAACTCTGCAGCATTTAGAAGCAGAGCTTTTTTGAGCAGGAATGCAATTCCGGCTGACTCAATGTCAGGGGGTGTGGCCTAATATGCAAATGAGTTCTTGCTGGACTTTTTCTACAGAAAAGCCCTGTGTGAAACAATGGTGATGTCAGGGGATGCTGCCTAATATGCAAATGAGTTCCAGCTGGGTTTTTCTACAAAAAACACACTCTTGCAAACTGAATGGTATGCATCAATTATCTAAATGCTTAATTTAATTTCCTACTGAGAAAGACTGGATCAAGCAGACTTTCTCAGTAGGAAAATGTGAACTATTTAGATGAGGAATAACAACAAGCCAGTGAGATTGATTAGAATGAGAGTGTGTGTCCAGACCACGTTCACCGAGCACATTTCCCTTTGTATTTCTAACAAAGGCTTCCCAGATAAGTAGGCTGACCATTATATATTGTTCTCTCTGTATTCTTGCACTGCCTCATAGGAGTTGTAGTTATTTCTCCGGGGAAGACTATAGTTTTGTAGACAAACACATAGCCCTCAGTCTGTGTCATGGTGCCTTCACATGTTCTTGACCAGCACATGCAGCAGCTTATGCACAAAAACTCACAATGCCCAGCCATTTCATGTTTTCCTTTGGGTCCTAGGCTCAAAGCAATGACCATAAGATTTCTGCAATGAATGTAAATGAATCAAAAGTAGGTTTGCAAGTTACAGATACATACTTGAACAATACCTGAACAGCATACTCGAGATTGCTATAGCACAGGCATTGTCTCAGAGCAAGAGGTATCAGAGACTGTTAAATAAACAAAATACCACAAGAGTGCTAATGTTTTAAGCATATTTTATTTTAATTTTTGAAAAACATATTTAATTGAGTTTGTCTGTGTCCTTTATAAAGTTTATATCTCCTTTACCTGTCATTACACTTTATGACACACACACACATGGCCCAGCCTGACAAGGTCTCATTTATGTTAGATCTGGCCCTCATAACATATGAGTTTGACACCCCTGAGCCTCTAGATCTTTTTGATAATGCTGTTCTGTACCATTTTGTATTCAGAATTTTCTATGAAAGGTATTCCTGAAGATCTTGAACAGTGAGCAGATGTTTTCATTTGTTCTTTTTTGAAGAATAGACAGCCGTCATCAGAGAAAACTGTCACATTTGTGCCCAAGGTTAAAGCAAGCGTTTCTCCTACTGCACTGCTAAGAACGTTTCCCAATGGCTATCTGAAAAATCACAAGTTTCCTGGATCAAATTGTCCTGTACAGTATGTCACAGAAGTGAGTACACCCCTTCACATTTTGTAAATATTTAAGTATATCTTTTCATGTGACAACACCGAAGAAATGACACTTGGCTATAATGTAAAGTAGTGAGTCTACAACTTGTATAACAGTGTAAATGTGCTGTCCTCTCAAAATTATGCAACACACAGCCATCAATGTCTAAATTGCTGGCAACAAAAGTAAATACACCCCTAAGTGATAATGTCCATGGAGGGCATGGAACTCGCAAGGTCCTGGGATTCACTTTCCTCTAATACTTAGATTGGATCTGGGTGTGGTGGCATGACCAGGAGCAAAGAAGAATATTATCATTCATTTGAGAGTACATTCCTTTGAGAGGGATAAAAAAGGAGCAAAGATATGAGTGGGAAAATTAAGAAAATCTATAATTGTGTCCATTTAATCCTGTATACTCATTTCACTTTTAGTGGCCTTGGGGGTGACCCAACTCCTTTAAAGTATATGCCAAAATTTGCAAAATGTGAAAGGGAACAGGTAATCTGGTTTTGTTGTCTAACAATTGTGGTCTATTTTTGCATAACTGGGGATGGTTCTAAATCAGGGGTGGGGAATGTCCAGCCTGAGGGCCATTTACGGCCCTCGAGTTCACTTGGTCTGGCCCTCGGCGATTGCTGGACCGAACCGAGCCATGTGGTGGTCTCCCTGGGGCCTGGCTGGCCAGCGAGGATTGTGGGGCCCAGCCATGCTGCACAGTAGCCTCCCCAGGGCCCAGCTGGCGGGCAGGGATCAGAGGGCCCACCGTGCTGCACAGCGGCCTCCCTGGGGCCTGACTGGCCAGCCAGGATCACTGCATGGCCTGGAAAAGTCACTGTCACAATTCAGGTAAGTTTCCCCCCCCCCTTCCTTCCTTCCTTCCTTCCTTCCTTCCTTCCTTCCTTCCTTCCTTCCTTTCTTTCTTTCTTTCTTTCTTTCTTTCTTTCTTTCTTTCTTTCTTTCTTTCTTTCTTTCTTTCTTTCTTTCTTTCTTTCTTTCTTTCTTTCTTTTTCTTGCCACCATTTCTTTGTTTCCCTTAATTCCCCTTTCTTCCCCACATTTCTTAATTCCCTTTCTTCTCCCCTTTATTTCCCTCCCTCTCTCCCTTCCTCTCTCTGACTCTTTCTTTTTCTTTCTGTGGAGCCTGTGTGGTGGGCATTGTGAAGGACTGCTGCTGGGGTATGTGGATGCCTTTAAAGGTCTGCTGGGAACAGCTGCAGCTTCCGCAAGGAGGGAGGGAGGGGTGGGAGCCAGCTACCCCCAGTTCAATTTGCACTTATCCCAGATGGTGTGGCCTAATATGCTAATATTAGGGGATGTGGTCTAATATACTAATGAGTTCCTACTGGGCTTTTTCTACAAAAAAAGCCCTGGACGCAGGCATTTGCCTAGGGTGGTGGGCCATGTGTGTGTGTCTGCCAAATTTGGCTTTTCTCACATGACTTCAAATAGAAAAACAATTAATTGATTTAATTTTGCCAGCCTGAATCATTCTCCCTCAGCAGAGCACTGTTTTTTAAGTGGATAATAAATATATTAATATAAATATATTAAATTTAATATATTTATATATATTTAATATATTAAATAAATATATTAAATATATATAAATATCCAGATGGCCCTTGACAGAAAAAAGGTTTTCCACCCCTGTTCTAAATCATCTGTTGATTTTATTTTGTGGTCAGAGCTATGGTTGGCATTGGGGGTAATTCTGGAGGGATACCCTATTTAAACCAATGAAAACAAAACCGGAGCCCAGTGACACCTTAAAAGTGAACAGTTTATTCCAGAATAAATTTTGGTGAAAGCTCAAAGTGGGTAGCTGTGTTAGTCTGTCTGTAACAATAGAAAAGGGCAAGAATCTATTAGTACTGTAAAGACTAACAAAATTTGTGGAAGGTATGAGCTCAGGGTATGAAATGGAAACATGCAAGAGACTTAATTTTAACTTAAATTTTAACATCACAATTTGTTCTTTTCATTTTTCCTACATTCCTTTTTTCCCTATTTTTAAAAAATTGGTTGGGGGGCACAAGTAGGTAGTCTCTCCTAGGGAACCAGAAAGCCTGGCACTGGCCCTGACTTCCCCATGGGTTGGCTGCCTCCCAGTAGGGTGAGAGCAAGAGGCAAAGGACACCATTGAAGCTCAGAGGGGGAGGGAATGAGCCTCACTGGTGTTGCCAGTTCCATAATGGCAGATGCTAATCCTTCCCCTCTGAAACACTTTGTGCTGGCAAAGAAGATTATTATAGCAGGGGTGGCCAACGGTAGCTCTCCAGATGTTTTTTGCCTACAGCTCCCATCAGCCCCAGCTATTGGCCATGCTGGCTGGGGCTGGTGGGAGTTGTAGGCAAAAAACATCTGGAGAGCTACCGTTGGCCCCCCCTTGGATTATAGCTATCGCCCCATGGCCATCTCCATTGTGAGCAATAGAAAAATATCCTGTCTTGGTAGGGAGGGAGTCTGAGAGACAGCATTCTGGCCCACCCCAACTATTTTGTGGGCCATAATGGAACCCTATGGCATCATGGGAGGGAGCCCAGCAGTATCAAAGGGCTACACACTTAACTCCAATCAAGATCTATTATGACCAGGGCTTTTTTTGCAGGAAAAAGCCCAGCAGGAACTCATTTGCATATTAGGTCACACCCCCTGACATCACCATTGTTTCACATACGGCTTTTTTGTAGAAAAAGCCAAGCAGGAACTATTTGCATACTAGGCCACACCCCCTGACACCAAGCCAGCCGGAACTGCGTTCCTGTTAAAAAAAAAAAAAAGCCCTGATTATGACTCACATGAGAGTTAAAAGTTGTGTACCCCTCATTTCGCTTTTGTCTTCTGTAAACAGCTAGTTACATATTTAGTTTTAGGCATGCATGTAGCTGCATTGATTTATGTTTTGACTGACTTCCACTAATAGGGTTATATGTAAAAATATTTTAATGGGTGGAAGACTTCTTTGCTGCTGGAATTTAGAAGAGAACCGAAGTTTAATCCAGAAATTGGAAGTAATGATTTTCAAGGCAACTAATAAAAGGCAAAGATCTCTGCTGTTGTGCCGGATTAGTAATCTGTTGTGTAAATGTCTTGTACTAATCTTAAGTAACAGCAGGATCCAGGGTGAAGGTGCATTATCCACCACCCCTTTTATTTTGATTATTTTCTGCTAGTTTCTTTGCCCAGAATAGATTATGGAGGACATTGTATAGAGTACCCAAGATATGATCAGCACAGAAAATAAACAAAATTTCTGTAATATGCCCCATTCTAAACTATTTTCCTTCTCTTCAAGATTCCAGATACAAGTTTCCCCTCAGATTTGGATTTTACAAAGTAAATGCCCCTTGGGCCAGGAAATTATTAAACACACCGTCTCCCACTTTTTCAGAAGCAGCTTTTCTTATTTATAAAATGTTAGGAGAGTAATGTTACACATTCCTTTGTGTATGGCCTCATTTAGCTCTTGCAAAAGAACAAGTTTGCCTTCTTTCTTCTACCATTCTTTAAATTAATAAAGGTTGTTTATGGCATTTATCCTGATGATTTACTATATCCAGTTTGCATCTCTGCTCTAATTTTTACTTCTTACTTTTTAGAACTTTTTTTCCCCCTGCAAGTTTTTGTTTCTATTGTAATTACTGTGTTGTAAGGTTTTTCACAGAACCCCATCTCATTTTTAGTATAACCTTTGGGGTGTCATTGACAGTTATTTGGAAAACTAGGGATACTGTTCTCATGCTGGGCCTAGCCACCTCAGTCAAGTGTATTACTCCTGACTGTATCTGGATCCTATAACAGAATTCCTAACAGAACTGCCATACATGAGGATGGTCAGAATAGGCTAGTGCACACTGAAGATCTTCCTTGCACTTAATGATGGCTGGAGAGAAAGGCTAGTGTTGTGGCACTTAGGTTTCATGCATGAATTCAAATGAAGTAAAAATATTCTCAGATACCCTACAGATGAAAATATAAATGTTCATTATAGAGGGCTTTATTGTTACATTTGGAAAATTTGGATGTTCTTCTTCATCGAAAACAGTTTGATAAACAACTGCTAGAACAGGAATGCTGTGGCACAGAGTGGTAAACTGCAGTCCTTCAGTCCAAACTCTGCTCACAACCTGAGTTTGATCCTGGCAGAACCTGGGTTCAGGTAGCCAGCTCAAGGTTGACTCAGCCTTCCATCCTTCCGAGGTTGGTAAAATGAGTACAGTTTGCTGAGGGTAAAGCGTAGATGACTGGGGAAGGCAATGGCAAACCACCTTGTAAAAAGTCTGCCATGAAAATGTTGTGATGTGATGTCACCCCAGAGTTGGAAAACGGGGACTACCTTAGAACAGGAAACATTCTTTGTAATCATGTCTGGTATAAATTTGCTATTTTCACTATATGTGGCTTTCAACATTGTCAGAATAGAGAAGAAAACAAGAAGAAATATCTGTTAACTGGTAAAATTCCAGTTCAATTGGCTTGTGTGCATGCATCTCCATGCATGCCAATGTTTCAGTTTATATTCTAAAACTTTAAGATAGCTTTTTTTTTTTGCTGATTTGGCAAAACATTAGTTGATAGAAAATGTGTGCCAGAAATCACTGCAGTTGAAGAATCCAACACAGGCACAGATGCATACATTGATGCATATTTCTTGAGTAATCTGAGTAAAGATCCTTGGATAAGACTAGAGCTAGCCTTATGTCATCGCTGTATTTTGGAAGCTCTTTATGATTCATAAAACCAGCTTCTTTAACACTGAAATGGTACCAGATTTTTTTTTTTAAAACACTATATGTGTTATGGGCTGGTCCTAGGAGATTTGGTGGAGTTGGGCAATAGGAATTTAGTTGTTTGCCTACTTTGAAAATGCAGATGAACCCCAGAGGAATATTTAGATTTCTACCTGGTTGGATTGAAACTAGGCTATTTCGTGTAACTCTGATGTATGCTAGTGTTTGTGTCAATGAATGGAAGTAACATTTAGAACAAATTTTGAGTCCAGTGCTTCAGACCAACATGGCTGCCCACCTGGATCTACATTTGAAACAAAAATGGAAGAGTTAAATGCATTTTTAAAAAAGCAAAAAAAAAGCAAACACCCTGATATTTAAAACAACAATAGTTTTAATAGCTTTTCTTGTGTATCAACAATTCACACCATATAGAACATATAAGCTCTTCATAGAAAATGGCAAATTCCTTAATTATTTAGTTAGCGTAAGTTACTCTCTGACCATCATTTTTAAAATATCTACTATAGTGTTTGTACCTTTCCCCCCTTCTGTATCAGTTCACACAATACCCTTTCCCCTTACATGCTTTGTTTCTTCCATTACATTTCAGATCTCAGACCTTTGTCTGCTCAGGGAAACTAAGCCAGGCTAGATGTGACTGCATCCTTATAGCTTCTGCAAGGATGCTGCCACCATTTTTTAAAATTGGTGCAAGGGCCCACAGTGCATGGATCAAGGTGTTCCTCCTTCCCTTTTCAGGCGCTGGAAGGGCCACACCCTTCACCCAGCAGCTGTTTCAGCATTTGAATTGAAAGGGCATGGGGGTCAGGGGTCCCATGCCATGGGCCCAGTCATGATTTGGCCTTTATGGCATTTTTAAATGACTTTAAATTGTCAGCAGTATCCTCATGGCAGCCATGGGGATGTTGTCACATCTAGTTTGGCCCTTTGATTCTTTGTTTCCATTAGGGGTGTGCGCAGAAAAAAAAATTGGCTAAATTTAGATTTGCAGGTATTTGATAATAAAACTATTCAGGGGGCCAAATATCCCCAAGTATCAGGTTTGGTGCCTGAATCTGATTTGGGGGATATGCAGCTATTCCAAACATATATCTCTATTACACCCTATGGGCCATTAAAGCCAATGGCAAAATCATTGCACTTGTGGCCTGGGTATACCAAATCTCACAGGGTATAATCTAGGGGAGGGGGTTTGAGGGAGAGGCACCAAATTTTCAGTGTAGCTGCAGGAGCCTCTTCCCCAGAGAACCTTCAAGTTTCAAAAACATTGGACCAGGGAGTCCAATTCTAAGGGCACCCAAAGAGGGTGCCCCTGTTCCCCATGCTTTCCTATGGCAAGGGGGAAAGGTGTCTATTTCCCCATGGTGGGAAGGAGAGGATTTAAGGGAAAGGCACCAAATTTTCAGTGTAGCTACAGGAGCTTCTCCCCTATAGAACCCCAACATTCCAAAAAGATTGGACTAGAGATTTCCATTCTATGTGGCCTCAAAGTGGTTACCCCCATTCCTCATTGTTTCCTATGATGCGGAAAACTTGCAAACGCAGGCAGCAGTCAGATTCTCCTAGAAAATCTTTGCAGTGGATAGTCAACTGTGGTGAGTATGCTTGTTTGTAAGAAGCAAATGTGCCAAGCAGAACAAGTGCCACTGTGGAAGTGTCAGCGCCACATACAGGGCCTTAGTTCAAATCTGAGAATCTCTCTGAATTAAAACCAGGGGGTTGCTTTCAGCAAGGACCACAGCACAGAAAAAGTGCATTGCATGCACTAGTGCTAAGCAATAGAGCCCTTTGCCAACCTAATAGTGACCACCCCAGTGGCACAACACTACCAACTACTGCCCAGCAGCTAAACCCAGTGCACTTGTGGCCTGGATATACCAAAAGATGAATGGATACAAAGCTGAAATCAAGATTCATAAAGCTGAGCATCCTGTTTTACTGCAACATCATTTCAGAAACAGGCTGGGAGATTGCTGAACTGCTTTACTTTATACAAATGGGGGAAATGCATATGGCAGTAGAGGGGCTGCTTCTATCTGACTGTTGTACTGAGATTCTAGATTGTTTGGGGGGCTTTTAGATTTGTAAGCCAGTCTGAGTCCTGCAGAGCAGAGAAGGATACTTTAAATGAATAGACACAGGTTTGTTTTAGGGTTGCCAGCCTCCAGGTGAGCCTGGATATCTCCTGCTTTTACAACTGATCTCCAGCTGACAGAGATCAGCTGCCCTGGAGAAAATTCCTACATTGAAGAATGAGGTCCCCCCCATCCTCAAACCCTGCCCTCTCCTGGATTGACCCCCAAAGTCTCCAGGTTTGTCAACCCAGATCTGGTAACCCTAACATTGAAGGTCCATTGGCTTCAATAAATTTAGAAGGCTGTAATTCTGTTTAGGATTGCACTGATAGGCACATAAATCAAGAAACATAACATTATAAAATGTTATTATAAATCCTAGCTAATTTGAGAATTTTTGAAAAATTAAGAGCTAATATTAACAGTAATGGTCATATTGCTATTGAATTTTATACAATACTAGTAATAAGGCCCATTGTGAAGAAAAATACAATGAGCTCTAGAAAGAGGCTCTGGGTGAGTGCCCCCCACCCTTGCTGTCTTCCCACCCATACAAGTGAAGACATTCACTCCCCCCCCCCCCACATCTCAAGCGGAGCTGATCTCTGCCGTCTGGAGAGCAGTTGTGATTCTATGTGATCTCCAGCCCTCACCTGGAGATTGGCAACAGTGGTTCCCATGAGGAAATGACATTGTATCTGTCTGAGGTCCACACCTCTTCAAACCCCACCCCCTCCAGGCCCCACCCCTTAAATCTCCAGGAAATTTCTAACATGGTGTTGGCAACCCTATAGCCTTCCCTTTATCTGTCCTTCTGACTTCAGCTTTCCATCACCCTCCCTGTCCGTGCAGCCTCAACATAGGAAAAGGACAGTCTTTCTCCACTGTGGTGGTGGGGGGGAACCAAAGCAGCTTACATAATTCTCCTCTCCCCCCCCCCTTTGATCTGCACAACAACCCTGTGAAGAAGGTTAGGCAGAAAGTCTGTGACGGGTCTGAAATCATCAAGTTAGTTTCCTTAGCAAGAACCTGGGTCTGGCAGGCGACACCATTCTGAAGCCCTATCTCCTATGCCACACTGGCTGTCATGGGTGGGTGGGGGGCTGCTGAACAGTAATAAGCAGCCAGGCATAGGGTAGCCAACCCCCAGGTTGAGCCTGAAGATCTCCTGGGATTACAACTCCCATCCTGGAGAAAATAACTGCTTTGGAGGGTGGACTCTATGGCATTATATTCCCCTGAGGTCTCTCCCTTTCCTGACAAAAGCAGCCTGGGTTGCCTAGCAATAGCCTCTGGCTAGCACTTCCCAGGGGGCAGCCATGAGCTCTAAGGAAACAGTTCCAACGAGGCCTGGCTTACCCAGCTAGTTCTGTGGCTTTTGGAGGCTGCATGTGCTGGGAGGCCTTTCATGAAGCCACAGTAGCTTTGCAGCCCTTTCTGAGGCCTGTTGACAGAGAGAACACAGAGAAAAGTTGGAGATGTGGCTGTCTCCGAGGTAAGACTGCTTTTGGCAGTTTGTTCAACATTCCTGGGCCTGCAGTAGGTGGAGGCAGGAGAGTCAGCCAATGGGAGGCCAGAGACGGTGACCAACATGTGATGGGCCAATAGTGTGTTCCTGCAGTAACTGCCAGGACTAGGGTTGGTTGTCTTTTACAGGCAGAATCAGCTTTGCTGGCTAGCAACAGCCACTCGGGCAGGAGAGAGGAGCGGACGCAACCAATGGCAAACAAGTACACTTGGTTGATAGTTTGATGGGCCAAAGGCTGATACCCCACAAACCCACCGAGCCCAAACTAATCAGGATGGTCAGCTTTGCCACTGTGACAGGAGAATTATTATCTATAAAAGAAGATTGAAGTTTGGATGTGATATATTTGTAACCAGTTGAGAAATTGCATATAGAAGATGGATTTGGTTTGGATATAGTACTTTATTTACAGGAAGTACCTTGATATTCAGAGCATTCACAGAATAACAAAAGGAAAAAAATAAAAAGCTCCCTGACAGAAGGAGATTACAATCTAAATTTTTGCCAGAGGGAACAAAAGGTGAGGGAAAAGACCAAGGCAAAAATAACAAATGAAGAATATTCAGTCCTGGAACCATAGAGCCTTATATTATAGTTGTCCCAGCAAGATAACTATGTTTAGGACTACAGAGTGTGTCATTATATAGTAAAGGACAAAATAAAAATTGAAAGGAGAGTATTTTTTGCTAATTAAGGTAATATCCTGAAAACTTTTCTGGCCAGTAACAGGCAAAGATAAAATGAAGATTTCATGTCTGAGACTTATTTAAAACCATGACAACACTATGAAGTTGAACAAGGAAGTTGCTCAATAAGAACATGAGACAGGAAATGTCATGATTAAGATTAAAAGCCAAAGTGATGCATCTCCTCCTCCCACTGAGTGCCTTGTACATTGTGACAGTCTGAAAAGAGCTAAGTTCATACCAGTCAAAGAGAATTAGCAGAACACCCTTACCCTCCTGTTCAGACAATTGCCTTTTTCATTCAGAAAAGGTAAATGAATTGTTTGGGCTTGTCTACTGCTGTGATCTCAGAACCATGTGAGATGTCAATCTCTGTGCTGTAATAAAAAAGCAATTGGCCTGGTGTAAATAGGAATGTGACGCAAGCCTGCAGCCAGCATGGGAGGAGGAGGAAGAAGGCTGAAAACATGACAGCACTAGGCTCTTCTGCAGACTCAGAAACAAGAAAGCAGATGGGAGTTTTGTTGCTTTCATAGATCCCAATTTTAAAACTGGTTGCATAAGCTTCAGGACTTATCGGATAATGAAGGCCTTGACCACCATCCTTCCTCCACTGTCTTTTCAATGAAATGAGACTGTGTGCTTTCAGTATGCTTGCGGTTGTTCCCTGAAACTAAAATTGCACTTATTTTGCCTCACCTTTAAACCACCTTTGGGTTCTATGCGTATTTATGAGCATTTGCTTTAAATGATATATAACAGCTGTAAACTGCAGTGTAAAGTGGGCTATAAACTTTAAAAGTGCAAAAATTAATTGACTGAAAAATCATGCTTTCCCCTCTCTTCCCCGCCTTAGTTTTATATTCAAATCGACAAAATTATTGTTCTAGATATGCAATAGCTCTTCTAGTTATGCTCTGCCATGTTCAGGGCAAAATCATGTAAACTATGTTAATTAACTCAGTCTTCAGATTAGTACTTCTCTACTACTCATAGGATAGCCAGCTCTCGGTAGGGAAACTCCTGGAAATCTGAGGGTCGGTCTTGGAAAAAGGTTTCAGAAGGGGAAGGACCTCAGCAGGATATAGTGCCATAGAGTGCTCTCCAAAGCAGCCATTTTCTCTGCAGCTATAATTCTGGGAGATCTCCGGCCCCTCTTGAGTGTTGGCAGCCCTAGCTATTGAAAGGAGTGTATGATGTTAATTGTAATAATTTTTTTAAAATGAAATGCTTTCTTATGGGTAATCAGTTTTTTTCCTATGTTAGTGCCATCTGCAACATGGTTAGAGTGTTTTAGGATTTGGAAGACACAGGTTTGAATCCCCACACTGCCATAAGACTCCTGGGGCCGTCACTTTTTCAGCCTAACCTACTTAGCCAGGTTGTTGTGAGGGTGGCATGGAAGAGGGGGGATCAGTGTTGTAAACTGCTTTGAGTGCCCTTTATTTATTTATTTAGGCTATTTATATTCTGCCCTATTCCAGAAAGGGCTCAGGGTGGATAACATTATTATAAAAACAGTATAAATAACAATTAAAACATATATCAATAACAATTTGATCATAAACAGTTACAGTTGGTTGCTCAGTTGGACACGTTATATAGATTAAGAATCTGGCACAGTAAAAAGGTAATTTAATATTACAGCAGAGATGCTACCGCAGCATAGGGCCGGCTGATGGAAGGAACACCTGATAGAGTAGGACGTCCGCTGCCTCAAATAAAGGCCTGACGGAATAACTCCATTTTACAGGTCCTACAAAAAGGTAATAGTTCAGTGAGGGCCTGGATATCCAAGGAGAGCTGATTCCAGCAGGCTGGGGCCAAGGCTGAAAAGGCCCTGGCCCTAGTTGAGGCAAGATGGACATTCTTTGGGCCAGGGACGGTCAGCAAATGTTGTGTGCCAGATCGTAGTGGTCTCCAGGGCATATATGGGGAGATGCCGTCCCATAGGTATGTTAGTCCCAGGCTATGTAAGGCTTTAAAAGTCAATACTAAAACCTTGAAATGGATCTGGTACTCAACTGGTAACCAGTACAGCTGACATAGTGCTGGCCGGATGTGTGCTGGGCTATGCACTGTTATCAGCAACCACACTGCTGCATTTTGCACCAGCTGAAGTTTCTAGATCAGTCTCAAGGGTAAGCCAATGTAGAGTGAGTTACAGTAATCCAATCTGGAAGTGACCGTCGCATGGATCACTGTAGCTAGGTCCTGGGGGGATAGGTAGGGTGCTAGTTGTCTGGCCTGTCAAAGGTGATAAAAGGCAGATTGAGCAACTGCTGTGACCTGTGCCTCCAATGAAAATGAGGCATCCAGAGTCACCCCCAGACTCTTCACCTTCTGAGCCGGCACAAGAGATGCACCATCCAGGGTTGGGAGTTGGATGCCCAAACCTAACCCCAGGTACAGGATCTCCGTTTTAGCTAGATTAAGCTTCAATCAACTTTGCCTCAACCATCCCACCACAGCTTCTAAAGCTAAGGTCAGATGACTCGGGGCAAAGTCCAGGTGGCCGTCCATCAACAGATAGAGCTGGGTGTCATCTGCATATTGATGACAACCCAGCCCAAAACCTCAGGCAATCTGGGCAAGGGGGCACATATAGATGTTAAACATCATTGGCGAGGGAATAGCTCCCTGAGGTACACTGCATTCCAGCGAGTGCTGCATGGAGATCTGTTAGCTGAGTGCCACCCTTTGTCCCCAACCACGGAGAAAGGAGGAAAACCACTTTAAGGCAACCCCCTGAACTCCAATGTTGGCAAGGTGGTGGGCCATTAGGTCATAATCAACCATGTAAAACGCTGCTGATGGATCTAAAAGCAATAGCAACGCTGACCCACCTTGATTCAGATACCTTCTGAGGTCATCTGTGAGGGTGACCAAAACCGTCTCTGTCCCATGACCAGGGCAGAAGCCGGACTGGAAGGGAACAAGGGCTGATGTCTTCTCCAGGAAGGCTTGGAACTGCTCTGCCACTGCTTTCTCAATTACCTTACCCAGGAACGGGAGGTTTGAAACTGGGTGGTAATTGGCTAGGATCAATGGATGCACAGAAGGTTTTTTTAAAAGTGGGCATACTACTGCATCTTTAAGCTTGGCTGAAAATACCCTGGAAGCCAGGGATAAGTTGATAATGTCCACCATCCAAGTGGTAGGCTTCACAGCAGCCAAGATCTTCCTGGGAGAGTCGAGTGAAATGGTCCAAAACAGGGCCAGAGGACAGACAACAGGCTTCCAGTTCCTGTACTGTATCAATTGTGGCTGGTAGACCTTGGTGGAGAGTCAGGACTTTATCTTCAAAATAAGACACAAAAGCCTCACAGCTAATATCCAATTCCTTAGCATTTTGATTGCCCATTGGCAATGTTGTGAGAGACCGAATTGTTCTAAACAATTGAGCTGGACGTGATTTCGCAGATGCAATGGAAGCAGCATAGAAATCTTTCTTAGCGGCCTTCACTGCCTTCTCATAGACTTTCGAAAACTTTCTATAAGAAGCTCTTGACTCCTTGTCATAGGAATGCCACCACACTCGCTCTAGTCGTCTGAGTTGCCATTTCATCCCCTGCAGCTCCAGGTTATGCTATGGGGCTGCCTTGGAACAGCAATGAAGAGGATGCCGGGGGGGTGATGTTGTCGATAGCTGTGAAGAGCTGGGAATACCAGTCCTCCACAAGCTCAAGGCAGAAGCGGTGGGAGAGTCAGCTGCATGGCGAGAGTGAGCAGTTTTTTCTTTCTTTCTTTCTGTCAGTCAGTTTTTTCTCCTTCCTTCCTTCCTTCCTTCCTTCCTTCCTTCCTTCCTTCCTTCCTTCCTTCCTTCCTTCCTTCCTTCCTTCCTTCCTTCCTTCCTTCCTTCCTTCCTTCCTGTTGCTAATCTGAGTGGGGGGGGGGAAGAAGCTTGAAATGCTCTGCCATTTCATGTTTTCCCAGGCTGCTATTTCATGTTTTCCTTTATCACTTTCTACAGTTCAGGTGGCGAGGGGGGGCTCTTTATCACTTTCTCTCTTTCTGTCAGTCTTTCCCCTTCTTCCTCTCTCTCTCTCTCTCTCTCTCTTTTTCCTTCTGTCAGTCAGCCTTCCCCCCTGTATTCCTTCTTTCCTTCCTTGCCAGTTCTAAACTGAGTAGAACCGGGGGGGGAGGGGAGAAGCTTGAAATGCCCTGCCATTTCATGTTTTCCCAGGCTGAGAGCATTTTATATTTTTAGTTTTCTGCTGTGGTTCTTGTGCTTTTTCTTAATGTTTTATTTTTAAAATTGCATTGCAAAATCCCACTATTCTCCTACGTTTCCTAAACAAAATATTGCAAGAGTTTTAGGCTTGTTTGTACATCATTTCCTGGCTCCACCCCCAAAGTATCCTGACTCCACCCCCCAAATTTTAGTGGGCCATGAAAAAGAAGTGTAAAAATAACCGGGCCATGAGGGGAGGGGAGTTTGGGAAACCCTTCTCTATGAATAGATAGTCTCATAGTGTAGGTCTTATTATTGATAGATCTGGCATTGATCAACATCAATGTCAGAGTTGGGTAAAATTTCCTAACCCCACAACTGACATGTCTAGGGATGGGACATAGGTGGGAAGAGGTCTGAGCATTTCCATATCTCCAGTCTCTTCCAAAACCGTGAAACCTAGTCCCACCACCATACTTCCCCCACGCCTATACGACTGGAATCTCTGACCCTGACATGACTTCCTATGTGCACTGCTATCAGATTCCAGGACTTTATCTGTGAGGGTGAAAAGTAGAATCTAGATAACTTAAATTTTACACAACTTTTTATTTTTTCAAGTATTGTAAAGAATATTTGCAGGTACAGTTGGAAGACTGCTTGCTTCTTAGTGTACCTAATGGACTTTCATGAATCCTCCTCAATGAATACTCCTCAAGCATTGTACTCACAACAATATAATTTTAAGGTATACGAAAGCCATGTTTGTTGTCATATCTGAATAGGCTGCCAAAATCTATATTTTCATCTTCTGTTATCTAAGCTTGTTATACAAAAACTCTGATGTTGTTTTTTTGTTTATAATAGAGTATTTTTAAAGTTGCCAAGAAATCCAAAGAGATCCTGCAGATACTTGTTTTGGAGGAGCATACTTTGGGCATACTACGATGAACTCGGAGGTCCTTAGCATATCCGAAAACTTGACTTACATAGATAATTTTATAGTGTGAAACATATTTCTACCTGAAACGTTTTTGTTTTCTGCCCAGTTGGAATCATATTCTTAGGAGCTGTACTGTTCATTCAAGAAATTTGCCCCTCCCAATTACAGGCAAACATAAGAATAATGTTCCCTCTAAGCTGCAGAGTCTTGTGAGCAAAAATTCTACTTTATGAGCTACTGGGATTAAAGTTGTGAGCTACTGACATTAAAGCTGTGAGCTACTGCATAAATTATTGTGCTCTGGGGTCATCCTTCCTGGGCTAAGACAAAAATGTGTGAGCTGGAGGCTAAAAATCTGTGTGCTAGCTCATGCTAACTCAGCTTAGAGAGAACACTGCAGAGTATCCCTACATTTCTGGTAACAAATTCTCTCTTGCAGAGCAGCCACATGGAGATGTAAATTGGCATTAGAATTAATTATTGTTCCTCTCCTTGAATCCTGAAGCAAAAAAGCAGGGAGTCTGTTTTAAAACAAAAATGGAGCATCAAGGCAAGGAGAGATAAACCTGGCCTTCTTTTGTAACTTACCTCACTGCACTCTTGTGCTTTCTGCTTGTTTTGTCTCAGCTGAGTTCTGATAGGAATCAGCTGATCTGAGGAAAATGCAGAAAGGTTGAAAAGTAAAATGTGGAGGAGTCAGGGTTCAACTCCATTCATCTGTACACTATAGACCACCCACACCTCACTCTCTTTACATATTGATGAGAGATTACTCCATCTATTTTCCCCTTTCTTGGGTTAATAGTAGTGGAGGGAGTGGAAATGCATACTTCTACATGAAATTCAAAAGAACCAAGACTAATACCTAAAAAAAAATCTGTCTTAAATGAACAGCCCATGAGGAGCTTTCTGTTTTTCTTCCTTCCCCTTCCTTCCCATTGTGGAGTAGGGCTGGGGTAGGCCCATTTTCAGGGAGATTTTTGCCTCCCAGTCCACCTCTGAACATCCAGTTGGAATCAAAACCTGGGTTTTACTCTCTGTCCAAAAAATCCAACACTCCAGATTGCAAGCAAACAGGAGAAAATTCTTTGACAACAAGTAGGAATACACTGTCCCCCAGAGAATGTAACAGTTCAGAGGAAACAGAAACTAAACTGAATTGATACAGAATCAGAACATTTCCTGAAACCACTGAGATTTTTGTTGGACCATTATTACTGGTAAGCAATAGAAATGCCATGTACAGAAATGGCAGCAAGGATAACCTGTTTGATTGAAACATCAGAAGGCTCTTCTGATTGGATAATTCCACTACTGAATGCACTTCTGTTGTATAACAAATCCTGCCCCCTGGTATTGTCTGGAAAAGTGAAACCATAAGAGACACACCAAAGAGATAGGAATGTTGGAAATTATTTTGACTGGATTTGGTTGCGCTAATTGTGTTAAAGAATGGGTATAATTTAGATTGGATTTAGATTGTTTTCCTAATGCAATCCTTGACAGGCACAGGCTGAAAGTATAGTTTTGTGTATAAAATGTGGGCATAGAGGGTTTTTTCTAGCACTTAATGTGGACTGTGAATTTTTAAAATGATACAATTAAACAGTACAATAATACAATCTTTAGCTTCTATTTATATCAGTTTTGAGATTTTTTGTTTTATATGATAGAAATATGTTTTTTAGCAGTTGACTTCAGTGCTTTTAAACTTTAAAACCTGTGCATTTGCTTTTGTTCCTACTTGTACCATTATATCATCTCAAATATTCAGTCTCACTAAAGGAGCTTCACTCAGTACTTCATTGTTTCAGGTAGAATACGTACTATATTTCCTGTGTAGCAGTCCTTACAACAGTGATGTTGTTGTGCAAAATAAAGTCCTGTATTCCCTCAACACAAATTTATTTGTAAAACATCTATGTTTGAGATAATGAAAGGATACTACATAGGTCCCTGGCAAATGCAAACCCTGAAAAGACAGGAAATGCAAGGCCAGCAGGATAAAGCATCTAAATTATTTTTAAGCATAATGATAGCATTGTAGTGCATGTTTCTAAGAATGGGGGAGCAGAAAGCAAAGCTTAACATTCATCAGCATCTTTTAGAGTATGCAAGAGAGCTTTATAGTAATTCATCTTTGGAACAAACCTGCGAGAAAGTGCTAACATTTTAATTTGTTGTATTATTATTTATTATACTGTAAACTGAAGCTATGAGATAGTGTCATCCTAAGCAGAGTTACACCCTTCTAAGCCCATTGACTTCAACTGATTTAGACAGGTGTAGCTCTGTTTTAGATGGTGTTGAAAGTGAATTTCCCTATGCGATGAACATTGGCCTGAATACTGATTGGATAATGTTTCATTTTCCTAGCACACTGTTTTCTTGACACAAATAATTAGTCATATAAAGTAGGCACTTTGAATGGCCTTTCCAACCTCTGGTTGGTACGCATTGCAAAGCAAGATCAATAATGATACAAAATTTGTCTGTTTCATGGGAGGTTGTCTGCTTCTACTGATTTGTCTCATAAGCTTCCAGGGAATCCCCATAGTAATTATAAAAAGTCACAGCAGTTTTAGTTCTTCACTGTCCTATGGAAATCATTCTCAATAGGGAATAATTGTCCAGTAGACATTTACCTCCCCCTCTGCCGCTTTCTGATGACTCTAAAGCGGGGGGGGGGGGGGGGGGCTCCGAACCTGGGGATTGACAGCCCTCTCTCTCTCACATGCACACACTTACTGGGTCTGGTTCCTCCACAACAACATCTGAAAAGAACAGGGGCTACACTGCTCTCTCTCTCTCTCTCTCTCTCTCACACACACACACACAGTTTCGTTTGAAACGAAACCAAAACCAATGGACTGTGTTGCTGACCCTTCCCATGAAGTACTTCCTGGCCAACTTTAAAGGCACACAGACGCACATGCATTTTGAAACGGACCTGTTTGCAGGTTTCTAAACCTGCCCAAGATCTGGAGCTGCATGGTGGCTGTGGGGGTGAGGCTTCCCCACCGGCCAGCTGGCTGGGGGTGAGGGGAAGCCTGTAAAACCGGGGGATCCCCTGCTGGGACCTGGGAATTGGGAAGCCTATTCTCCTCTTTCCTGGAGTATGGCACATTCCTTCTTTCTTTTCCTTGCTGACCAGGTTGTGATTATGCTTCCTCCACTCTCCCTCCAGCCCTACTTCCCTGACCCCATCCCAGTGTCCTGAGTCATTATCTAGACTTGGATTGGAGCACCACTTCCCCCAGTTTTCTCCTACATCCTTACTGATCCTCACCCTTTCTCTCTCTGGCCAGTTGCTAGGAGGCCATTAGCCAGGCCTTCTCTACCTAGCTTCTCCCAGGTTCTTGCAGGGCTGGGCTCTTTCTGTGCTTCACCCAGGCTACCATGGTGGGGCTTTTGCTAGGTGCTTCCACACTTGCTGACTGGCCTGTAGCTATCTGCTGCCCAGGGTCCTGTCCTGGACGTTCTGGCCAAATTGATGGTGTATGGGGGAGGTGGGTAGGTCCTGCTCAACTCTTGTAACATTGGGAAGGTCCTTGACTTCACTGCAGGTACCTTGGCGGAGAACAGGCCGGGTGCGGGCCCTGGACACAGTAATTTTCCAAACATCTTGGAATTCTTTAGAGTGTCAGAATCTGGTTTGTTAGCAATGCCATGTTTTCTGGTGCCAATGTGAGTCTTAGCTTTGGATACTGATAGAAACCACCGCTCATACTAGATTAAGCAGTTGAAACAAAATGCCTGGGGTTATTTGAATGTGGAGATGGAGGCATGCAGTGATGATTGAATTTGAATCTGTTATGAGAGCAAGCATTCGTTCAGTCACCAAACAAAGTCGTCAACAGAAATAACCTAAGCTTATGAATGCAGGGTACTCTGCACAGATGGTGGCGGAGCTGTTGTCATTAAGAGACATTACTGGGCTCACATTTGCCAAGGCAGTTATGTGGATTACATATGTTGCCATCAAACAGTCTTAAAATTGCTTCTACTTTTTTTTTTCTCTTAAAGAAGATTTATGGGGACATTCTACTAGAAGGAAATCTTTCCAGTTAAATTTGAAATCCATATTCGTGATCAAGACTGAACAACTGACATAGAATTTCCTCCTCTCACCCCTTCCTCCCTCTTTCTGCTGATATTTTTCAAAAATGTTGGAAAAGTGGCCTGAGTAGGCTGAAAACAGCAGGATATTACACTGGTTCAGATGAAGGATCCTACATCTAAGCACACAAGCTCTTTAAAATAATAATAAAATGGCAATGGAGTGGCTTGGCCTAATAGAGCTTTGCTCATAAAGAGTTCACCTTAATCCTGACATTTCCTGCTGCCATGAAAAGGCACAGTTTTCTTTGCCCCTGCCTTACAATAATTTTTTCTGATGCCAGATGGGACATTGATGGTGTGTGTGGGGGGAAGGGGAGGTAAAAACACATTCTGGGGCAGATTATTGGTCTCCTGGGAGGCTGCCAGATTCTCTGCTCTCCAGAATCATTTTTTCTAGCTGATGCAGAGAGCAGCATTGATAGACGCTTCATACAAAAAAGGAGAATTCATAGTGATCCAATAGCTTTAACTAGTAAAGCAGAGCTAGAAACTCACCTGTGTCATGATGCAAAAAAGGAATTTTATTACTTAAAAATAAATAAATTGGTACATAACTGCTGTTGTGTTTATATGTAAGACCAGCACTGGAGAATAACAGTATTTACATAGAGGCCTAGTGCCTCCATGTGCCCTAGTGCCCTAAAGTAAGTGTGAAGTAGTAGTTGGTAGGACTAGGACCCAGAGGACCCTGGTTTGAATCCCACTGTGCAATGGAACCTTGATAGGTGTCCTTGGACCAGCACACGCATTCAGATTAATTTACTTACAGGATTGCTGTTGCAATGAAATGGAGGAGGGAGAATGTTGTAGGACTTTAGGTCCCGATTGGGTGAAAAGGCAGGGTATAAATGAATGAAATAAATAAAATAGTGTAGCTAGTAGGTTGAGAGTTGGACATAGAATACCAGACTTTGTATATACCCCTGTGGAAATTGACTTCTTTGATAGCTTTGACTAAGTTATCTCTAGGCCTTTCCAGATAATTTAAAATCAAATTCCCTTTAGTGCTAGCTGTGATCCAGTAGCATCAGGGCACTTATCCAATTTGTAAATAATAAGATGGGCAGTAGCCTTAACATTAAAAGGCCATAAGTAGAGCCTGCTAAATCAGGCCGGAGATCCATGTAGTTTCACACAGCAGCTGCCCTGGAGGGTCAACAAATAGGGCATTAAGGCCAAGGCCTGATATTACCTCCTGTCAGAAGTGAGCAGTGACTCATGAAAGCTCATACCCTGCCGCAAATTTAGTTTTTAAGATGCTACTGGACTCCTGCTCTTTTCTACTGCTCCTATCACTAGTATTAAGAGGTTTGCGTTGCCTCTGTCTGTGGAGGTTCTCTTTAGTCACTCTCTTTCTGAATCTGTCCAGTCCCATTTAAAAACCATCTATGCTCATGGCCAAGGCTAGCTATGCCCATTGACAGTGAATTCCAGTTTAATCATTAGTTGTATGGCATTGTCGTATGGGATTTTGTTTTCAGTTACACCATTTGAAGAGGGTGCTTTCCTCCGCCATCCGTGTTTCAGACCATGCACAATTATTTCTCAGGAGCATCCATATCTCTTATTAAGTATAAAAAGTGACGACAATATATGCTTTTAAAATACTCTGCATCTTCTTGTTTTAATTGTGCATGTATCCAAGAGCAAACTTTGAACCCTCCTGTGAATCTTGCTGCTCCCTTTCACTTTGAAATGGTGCCCTAATGCTTTTTCATAGATGTTCCTGGCCCCCTTCCTAGAGCGCCAAGATCTAGCAATGGTGATTCATGGAACAGTCATCTCGAGGCTAGACTACTGTAATGCCCTCTACATGGGGCTGCCTCTGTACCGAATCCGGAAGCTGCAGCTAGTGCAGAATGCGGCGGCTAGATTGCTGTTGGGGCTCCCAATGTGGGGTCACATACAGCCTGGGCTGCACGAACTGCACTGGCTGCCAGTTGTATACAGGATTTGTTACAAAGTGCTGGTTATTACCTTTAAAGCCCTATATGGCCGAGGACCTGCCTACCTTAGGGACCGTCTCTCCCCGTATGAACCCCAGAGAGCACTGAGGTCAGCCGGGAAAAACCTGCTGAACATTCCTGGGCCGAAAGAGGTGAAGTTGCAAAGCACCCGCAACCGAGCTTTCTCTACTATGGCTCCACGCCTATGGAACCAACTTCCAGAGGAAATGTGGGCCCTGTGGGACCTTGAACAATTCCGCAGGGCCTGCAAGACTACCCTCTTCCGATTGGCCTTCACTGATTAAGAGGGAAACTGTTAAAGAACTCGCCATCATAAACGTAAACGTAATCATAGCACTAGTATATTTTATTAATTTTAGAATTTTAATCAGAATTTTAATTAAACTGTCAATGTAGTTTTATTTAATATTGTATGACCAATGTATGAAATAATGCTGTTAGCCGCCCTGAGCCTGCTCCGGCGGGGAGGGCAGGATACAAATAAAAATTGTTGTTGTTGTTGTTGTTTTGAAACAATATTGCCAAGGTTATGCATTTGAATAACTTGTTTCACTGTAATATGTACAGAGATTGTACCCTGATCCATTGCTACTTAATAGTTGTGCTTTCTATAAATCTGTGTGCAAAGGCATTCTCTCTCTTCAGAGCTGACTCAGGCCTTTCTGATTGATTGATTGATTGATTGATTGATTGATTTGATTTTTAGCCTGCCCTTCCTGCGAACACGCTCAGGGCATGGTACAACATAGTCATAACAATAACAATACATATAAGCAAGATTAAAACTATCCACATTAAAACCACAATCTAATATACAAAGATGGCGACCAAAATATATTTCATTTCTTTCCCTTTTCCCCTTGTGAGTTCTCCTTTTAGATACCATCAGTGAATAAACTCACCAATTTCTGCTGATTTCTTTGCTGTGACCCAAAATATTGTTTTTGGTTTTTAACAATGTTGGTAGTTATGCAGATAGGCAGGGCCGAGCTTTTGTCTATTAGATGTAAGGATTTGTAGTTTGATATTGGACTGCCAACCTGATAGGAAATTCCTGGAGAAAAGAACTTCAGTGGGATATGATACCATAGAGTCAACCCTCCAAAGCATCCATTCTCTATAGTCTGGAGATCAGTTGTAATTCTGGGAGCTCTTCAGTCCCCACCTGAAGGTTGGCAACCTGAATTTGATATTGATATCAGAGTGCAAAGCATTAGTATGCAAATACAGATCTGGGGAGGGACTGTGACCAGAGCCGGCTCACCCGCTAGGCAAATTATGCATTTGCTTAGAGCACCAGGAGGGAGGAGCACTGAATTGGACTCTCCCCACTCCCTGTACCCAAAACAAATGCCTAATTCCACCCCTCCCCGCCCCCACTGCCACAGTTGCTGTTTGTCCGCTGGCTGGCAGTGGCAGCGGGCCACCTTCCGTGCCCCCCCACCCAAGGGCACACTCAGAGGAGCACTGCTAGCCTTGGCCCTACCGACTTCAATATGGGAATCTCAGCATTCTCTCTCATTTTTAAAAAAATAATATTTCTGCTTTTATTAGTTAAGTACATACAAATAAACATTAATTAATGAGTAGGCACATTGATGAACACATTGATGAATGAGTAGGCATATTGATGAACACGGGTTATTGAGGAAGACTCAGCATGGGTTCTGCAAGGGAAGATCTTGCCTCACTAACCTATTACATTTCTTTGAGGGGGTGAACAAACATGTGGACAAAGGAGACCCGATAGATGTTGTTTACCTTGACTCCCAGAAAGCTTTTGATAGAGTTCCTCCTCAAAGGCTCCTTAGAAAGCTTGAGAGTCATGGAGTAAAAGGACAGGTCCTCTTGTGGATCAAAAACTGGCTGAGTAATAGGAAGCAGAGAGTGAGTATAAATGGGCAGTCTTCGCAGTGGAGGACGGTAAGCAGTGGAGTGCCACAGGGCTCGGTACTGGGTCCCATGCTCTTTAACTTGTTCATAAATGATTTAGAGTTGGGAGTGAGCAGAGAAGTGGCCAAGTTTGCAGATGACACTAAATTGTTCAGGGTGGTGAGAACCAGAGAGGATTGTGAGGAACTCCAAAGGGATCTGTTGAGGCTGGGTGAGTGGGCGTCAATGTGGCAGATGAGGTTCAATGTGGCCAAGTGCAAAGTAATGCTCATTGGGGCCAAGAATCCCAGCTACAAATACAAGTTGATGGGGTGTGAACTGGCAGAGACTGACCAAGAGAGAGATCTTGGGGTCGTGGTAGATAACTAACTGAAAATGTCGACAGTGTGCGATTGCAATAAAAAAGGCCAACACCATGCTGGGAATTATTAGGAAGGGAATTGAAAACAAATTAGCCAGTATCATAATGCCCCTGTATAAATCGATGGTGCGGTCTCATTTGGAATACTGTGTGCAATTCTGGTCACCGCACCACAAAAAGAATATTATAGCATTGGAAAAAGTCCAGAAAAGGGCAACTAGAATGATTAAAGGGTTGGAACACTTTCCCTATGAAGAAGGGTTAAAACGCTTGGGGCTCTTTAGCTTGGATAAACGTCGATTGTGGGGTGACATGATAGAGGTTTACAAGATAATGCATGGGATGGAGAAAAATATATAAATGATATTTTCTTTCTATTATTAAGATTCTTTTAAAGTTAAGGATACCTTTTGATATTAGTATTTTAAGTAATTGGCACTGGCGGGAGTCAGGATTTGGGAGGAGGGGAGGAGGAAAAAGAGTAATGTATGGGGAAGATATTAAGTGTTTATTAGTATTTTATTAGTATCGGATATAGTTACCATATGTTCCCAAATAAAAATTGTTTTAATTAAAAATGTGCTTGATTCAAGGTCCTGATCTCTCCTCCCCCCACCCCCACACACCTATGCTCTCTTCTTCTCTTCAGCTTGGACAATGCCACAACAGTTTTGAAATATGAAACGCAACCAGGTCTTGGCCACATGAAAATGTGAAGCTGCCTTATACCCATCTCTCTAGTGCAAGGGTGGCCAAACTGTGGCCCAGGAGCCACATGTGGCTCTTTCACACACATTATGTGGCTCTTGAAGCCCCCACTGCAGAAGGCATTTGTCTCTTTAAACCACTTCTTCAAACCAAGCCAGCCAGTGGCTTGGAGAATGCATTTAAAGTTCAAGTTGCTTTCTTTTCACATCTCTTTCTAAGAACATAAGAACATAAGAGAAGCCATGTTAGATCAGGCCAATGGCCCATCCAGTCCAACACTTTGTGTCACACAGTGGCCAAAAAAAATTATATATATATATATACACACACACACACACACACACTTTTATCCGTTTTAACCTGTCTGCTCAGCAATTTCATCGAATGCCCATGAGTTCTTGTATTGTGAGAAAGGGAGAAAAGTACTTCTTTCTCTACTTTCTCCATCCCATTCATTATCTTGTAAACCTCTATCATATCACCCCACAATCGACGTTTCTCCAAGCTAAAGAGTCCCAAGCGTTTCAACCTTTCTTCATAGGGAAAGTGTTCCAGCCCTTTAATCATTCTAGTTGCCCTTTTCTGGACTTTCTCCAATGCTATAATATCCTTTTTGAGGTGCGGCAACCAGAACTGCACACAGTACTCCAAATGAGACCCCACCATCGATTTATACACTGGCATTATGATACTGGCTGATTTGTTTTCAATTCTCTTCCTAATAATTCCCAGCATGGCGTTGGCCTTTTTTATTGCAAATGCACAGTGTCTTGACATTTTCAGTGAGTTATCTACCATGACCCCAAGATCTCTCTCTTGGTCAGTCTCTGCCAGTTCACACCCCATCAACTTGTATTTGTAGCTGGAATTCTTGGCCCCAATGTGCATTACTTTGCACTTGGCCACATTGAACCGCATCTGCCACGTTGACGCCCACTCACCCAGCCTCAACAGATCCCTTTGGAGTTCCTCACAATCCTCTATGGTTCTCACCACCTTGAACAATTTAGTGTCATCCGCAAACTTGGCCACTTCACTGCTCACTCCCAACTCTAAATCATTTATGAACAAGTTAAAGAGCATGGGACCCAGAACCGAGCCCTGTGGCACTCCACTGCTTACCGTCCTCCACTGCGAAGACTGCCCATTTATACTCACTCTCTGCTTCCTATTACTCAGCCAGTTTTTGATCCACAAGAGGACCTGTCCTTTTACTCCATGACTCTCAAGTTTTCTAAGGAGCCTTTGATGAGGAACTTTATCAAAAGCTTTCTGGAAGTCAAGGTAAACAACATCTATGGGGTCTCCTTTGTCTACATGTTTGTTCACCCCCTCAAAGAAATGCAACAGGTTAGTGAGGCAAGATCTTCCCTTACAGAACCCATGCTGAGTCTTCCTCAATAACCCGTGTCCATCAATGTGCCTACTCATTCTGTACTTGATAATGCTTTCTACCAACTTTCCCGGTATTGAAGTCAGACTGACTGGCCTGTAATTTCCCAGATGTCCTCTGGAACCCTTTTTAAAGATGGGGGTGACATTTGCTACCTTCCAGTCCTCAGGAACAGAGGCAGATTTCAATGAAAGATTACAGATTTTTGTTAGAAGATCCACAAGTTCAACTTTGAGTTCTTTCAGAACTCTCGGATGTATGCCACCCGGACCCGGTGACTTATTAGGTTTTAATTCATCTATCAGTTGTAGGACCTCCTCTTTTGTCACCTCAATCTGACTCAAGTCTTTCAACACCCCTTCCAAAATTAGTGGTTCTTGGGCAGGCAAAAAGTTCTCATCTTCCACAGTGAAGACGGAGGCAGAAAATTCATTCAGCTTCTCAACCGTTTCCCTATCCTCCTTCAGTAATCCTTTTACCCCATGGTCATCCAAGGGCCCCACTGCCTCCCTGGCTGGTTTCCTACTTCTAATATATTTGAAGAAATTTTTATTGTTGGTCTTTATGTTTTTTGCAATATGCTTCTCATAGTCCCTTTTTGCCTGCCTGATCACAGTCTTGCATTTAATTTGCCACAGCCTGTGTTTCCTTTTACTAATCTCACTTGGACTGGTTTTCCACCGCTTAAAGGAGTCCTTCTTACCTTTTACAGCTTCCATTACTTTGTTTGTTAACCTTCTTACCTTTTACAGCTTCCATTACTTTGTTTGTTAACCATTCCCTCCTTCCCCACCTATTTTCCTTCCTTCCTCCCTCTCTGTCAGACATCTGACATTCGTGTCTGGTGGCTCTCACACATTTGACATTTATTCTATGTGGCTCTTACATTAAGCAAGTTTGGCTATCCCTGCCCTAGTGGGTCCCATCTAACCCCCTCCCTAAAACTGCAGGAACTCCTGCAAGGAATTTTCCTCTGTGTGTTGTGCTTGGGGGCTGCATTGTGGTTGCACTCACCCCCCCACATCAGAATTCCAAAGGTGCCCACGAGCTCAAAAAGGTTGGAGTGCCCAGTTGTCTCTCTGAAGGAGGCCCAGTTAGGGTTGCCAGGTTTGGGTTGAGAAATACCTGGAGATTTGGGGGAAGGAGCCTGAATTTGGGGAGAAGAGGAGCTTCAATGAGATATTACTCCAGAGCCTCATGCACGGGGGTGTGTGTGTGAGAGAGAGCACGCATGCCCATAGAGAGGGCTCCAAGTGCCGCCTCTGGCACCCGTGCCAGAGGTTCGCCACCACTGATCTATAACATCATCAAGGTTCTGATATGAGGGACAGAATTTTTCACTTGCCTGGAGAAGTTTGATATCTACATGGTTGAAACCAGAGCTTTTTTTTTTTGTAGCAGGAACTCCTTTGCATATTAGGCTACAGCCCCCCCCCCCCATGTAGCCAATTCTCCAAGAGCTTACAGGGCTCTTCTTAGAGGACCTACTGTAAGCTCTTGGAGGATTGCTACATCAGGGGGCTGTAGCCTAATATGCAGAGGAGTTTCTGCTACAAAAAAGCCCTGGTTGAAACCATGCAGAAGATTATGGCTTTAATGCAGAGTCTAGTGGTTATCATGAAATGCAGAACATCAGCTAAATATTTTTTCTGAGAAATGGTACAATCCTAAATAGTTATACCTTTCTAAGTGCATTGATGTCAGTGGGTTAGAAGGGTGTAAGGCTGCTAGAATGAGCAATTTCTTTATTTAAACTTAAACTGGAAAGTCATAGTGAAAGTATGAAGATTTAAAAGTATGAAACTTCAAAATTTTGTCACAAACTCCAGTAATCTCCATGACCTTTTTCCTATCGTAAAGCCTCTGCAATAAAAAGATGCTCCTAAAATTTTAAAATGCAAATACACTACTATAGAAGTTAGATAATACAAGTGGGAAACCCATAAAAATTTACAAGCATCACATTCCCCTCCCCACGTTATTTCCTGTTTCCCTTCAGCCGCCCTGAGCCTGCTTTGGTGGGGAGGGCAGGATACAAATTAATTAATTTATTATTATTATTATTATTATTATTATTATTATTATTATTATTATTATTATTATTATTATTATTATTATCCATAGCCTCTCCTACCTTTACCTGCTTCCTGTCTTCAGCTTTCCTTAGGGTTGCAGGTCCTGCTTCATTGCTGGCAGGGGATTGGGGGGTCATTCCTGGAGGGGTGGGGATATCCCCAATGTGATGCCATCACACAAAAGTGATGCCGTCACGTTAGGGATACAACCTCATGGGAGGTGCTGCCAGGACTGGCTTAAAGTAGGTGTATCGAACTCATTTGTTACAAGGGACAGATCTGACATAAATGTCATTTTGTTGGGCTGGACGATATGTGCCGTAAATGTAACACAAGGTACTAGAGATATAAACTTTATTAAGATGATTTCAGATGCTGAATGACAACAGTACAAACAAAAAAACAAAAAGTGGCGGCACAGTGAGAGTGAAAAAGACAAAACAACTGTGCCCACAAAACAATCCTTATAATTGGCTTAGAAAATATTTCTATTAAATAAGCATAACAGCATTTAAAACATTCCTATAGTTTCATAGTAAAGCAACAAAAGTCCAGTATGTCTTAAAGCAACAAAAGATAAATTCTTCCTGTATGACTCCTCATGGGAAACACTTCTCCTTTTCCAAAGTCCCAAAGGCTCCAAAGTTCAAGACACCAGGAGGAGTCAATGTGCAGGATGCGGCTCCAAAGGGTAAATTTCCTTCACGTGGTTGCCGGCTAGATCCATGTTCTGCTATACAAAGCTTTTTCGCAAGCCGAATAACAATATTTACAATATTTAAGTTTGAAGAAGTGAGGATTGACTTATGAAAGCACATACGCTACCACAAATTTTGTTAGTCTTTAAGGTGCTACCAGATAGACTTTTGCTCTTTTCTACTTCTATTAGAAACCAGAACATTGAAAAACCAGTGGGGGGACATTTTAACCTTCCAGGACATTCAACTGCTGACCTAAGAGTAGCCGTTCTCTTACAGAGGGATTTCAGAGGTAGATTAGAGAGACTGCTGAATTGCAACTGATAATGAAGCTCAAGGCAATACATCCTCCTGAACTGGACTGAAACCTAGGTTCCTTTCTCATTACCAATGCCTGCTATTGTCGTTTGGCATCTGAAATCACTCTCCAAGATATAAGGATATATGGACTCACATTCTAATCTAGCTGTATCTGAAGAAGTGAGCAGTGACTCATGAAAGTTCATGCCCTGCCATAAATTTTATTAGTTGTTAACATGCTGCTAGGCTCTTTTTCCCTTCAACTAAAAAAGAATGCAAGCTGTGTTGTTTGGTTTCTCCCTCCCCCCATCTGTCAGAAATTGAATGGGGGATCTATCTCTCTGTTTTTCGCTGGCTGGCTCTTTTCCTCCCCACCTTCCTCTCTCTCTCTCTCTCTGACGAAGTGTGCAGGCACACAAAAGCCTATATCAGGAATAAAATGTTGTTGGTCTTAAGCATTGGACTCCCATTTTTTCTCTTTCTCTGGTTCTTTTCCTCCCCCCCCCTTCTCCCTCCTTCCCTCCCGCATTCCGCCCCCTCTGTCTGTCATGGGCTGGGTGCAAATGAGAAAGCAAAGTCCAAGTCCAGCTTGGGGTCAAGTCAAAGAGTTCAAACTGAAGCTGGGTCAGGTAGCCATGTCAGGGGGCGGAGAGCAAGATTGTCTGGAGTCAGGAGTCAGAAAATCGAAGAGAGCAAGCAAGAGTGCAAGAGCTGGGGTGGATGTGGGTCATCATGAAAACAATTTGTTGCTTCCACTGAGAACCCAGCCCTGAGCAAGGTGCTAAATGGCCTCTGGTGATGCTCCAATTAGCAGGTGGGGAAGCTCCTGTTAAAACTCAGGACGCAGCGACCACTTTCCTTGCAGGCGTGCATCCCTCTGACAGGCTAAGTCTCGGCGGAGTTGCTCCCTCATCTTCATTAGCCATGGGAGTGAGTCGGGCAGGCTCCCTGCTTATAGCTGTGCCTCTTCCTCTGTTGCCAGGTCAGGTGCAGGGGATGATGGCTCAAGTAGCAAGCTGTCAACCTCCAGAGCACTAAAGGGTCTAGCTACAGGCTCGGCTGCCAGTTCATGCGCGGGGGGGGTGTGTGTGTCCTGCCTGGTCTTCGTCACCCATGACTCTCTCTCTCTCTCTGAAGAAGTGTTCAGGCATACAAAAACTTGTATCGAAATGTTGTTGGTCTGCTACCACTGGATGTCCATTTCCCCCCTCCCTCTGGATCTTTTCTTCCCCCTCCTCCCCCAGAGGAGGATGGGAAAGAACCCTCAGCCAATCAAGGGAAAGCTTTTATCTGGCCTTTTCCCTCCTCCTCTCTCCTTTAAAGGGAACCTTCCCTTTAAATGTAGTTTTTGCAGGCAGGTGTGCTGGTGTCCCACATGCCTGAACTCCAAGTGGCAAATTCACCGCTTGGAATTCAGGTATGCCTGGGCCCCCGCTGCCAGTACCACATATGCCTGAGCCCCAAATGGTGAATTTGCTGCTTAGAGTTCAGGTGTGTGGCCAGCAGTCGCCCCCCTCCCTCCCCTCCTGCAAGATGTAAAGGGCCCTTCAGCTGATTGGCAGGCCATATGCTTCCCCTGATCAGCTGTATGCCCATTAAATCTCACAGAAGGGGAGAAAGAGGGATGGATGCTGGTGGCCGCTTGGGGTGGGACTTCTGCTAGCCAGCAACAAGAAGGAGCCCAAAATCAGGGGATCCCCCGCCCCCACCTGGGTACTGACATTCCTAGCTTTTCTTCCTTCACTTCTTCTGGCAGCCAGGAAAACTGTGGCTAAGGAGTGAGGTGCTAGCGTCTAGGGCCAGTTGTGTGGTGCTGGCTATCAGGTCCAGTTGTGCTGTGGAGTAACTGCAAGGAGATTTGATGGATCATGTCTCTTTCTCTTCTACTGGTAGTACCTGTACACTTCTCCCTTTCCGTGTTTCCTTCTCTCCTTTTCACCCACCAGCCAAGCTACCTTCTTCATTCTACTTCCCATTTTCAGTTTTTCAGATTATTTATTTACTTATGATTGTTTATTTACTTCATTCATACCTCAACTTTCTCCACACAGTGAGCTTACATAGTTCTCCTCCATTTTATCTTCACAACAACCCTGCAATGTAGATTAGACTGATATTGTGTGACTGTGTCCAGTTACAGCCAAAGAGGGCATTTGTTTCTCAAAGCTACAGGCACTGTGTCTATTATTTTGGAAGCTTTAACACCACCACCCCAGTGTATTTTTTTTTGTTTTGATTTCAGATTTTTTTTGACATACCTGTGACTTTTATCCTGTTTGTAGAAAGAAAGGTCTGTCTTTTCTGCTCATGGTTCCACTTTCTAAATTTAAGTATCTACAGAAGGGGCCATGTTGAAAATTTGATGTGTTAATGATCACTGAATTTTAGTGCAACTTGCTGAATGTGCTGGTATATAGGCAAAGATATAAGAACTGGTGCTTGATTTGTGACAAAGCTTTTATCTTTGAGGGTGTAGTCATGGAGCTGTGTTGTTGAATGTAGTCTCTGAAAAAGGATGGATACTGAACATTTACAAATGAAATTATGTGTTAGCAATTACAGAATAAGGGTAAAAATCTTGTACAAAATCCCACATACTGTTTTTATAGAACAGTATGTTTGGAGTATGCTGCAGAGAGAGAGAGAGAGAGAGAGAGAGGTGGGCATTCATAAAGGAAACTTTTAACTGGCAGATTGAGATTTATGGGGAAATTATGCTTTTATTCCAGCACACAGTCCCTGATACTTTGATTCTGGTGCCATCATCATAGGTACACATAGGTCAACAATATGCATTGGCTCATTAAATGAGCTGGTTGTATTTTTATGTGATCCAGATGGCCTATAACTAAAACTGCTACTGCTTCTGCTGTTCTGTATTTCACCTCTGTGTTTTGTATTATTCTGGTAGATGCCCAAGCAACACCTGCAGAGGTTGGAAGGGCATAATATCCTTTTCTCTACAGTGGCCTCTTAAAAATATTTGGAAATGAATTTCCTGTGCAATGGGCTCTTTAAAAGACATTACTTTGTAACATAACTACATTAAACTTATCTTGGAAATAAGCTCAAATGCTGCATTTGATCTAGATAATTCTGCTATCCTTTGAAGGAGTGTTTGTGTTACAGGTCACATGCTACTGCCAAACCATTCATATTGCTTACAGTTTTAGAACTCAGAAGGGCAGAGGATTAACTCATTGTCCTATTTTGTAAACCTTATTTTTCCCCACTAAAGTTCTTTGGATGCTGTATATATATACACACACACACACATACAGTAGAAGTGTATGTGCACCTTTATGGTATGTATAATATAGTGGGTTCAACACAAAGAAGAGGCGAGGGGATAGTAATCATAGCTCTTTATTTGGTACAGCATGGCAAAGGCCTGCAGTCTAAGACTGGAGAACGGGGCCAACAGGGCCAAAACATCAGGGTTCCTGCGCAAGCACGTCATTGGATCATTCAAACCAGCAGGGGGGCTGTGATTGAAGCAGGGCAGCAGGGATTTGGATCCTACTGCCCTTTGTTCCCGAGTCCCCCAAGCTCAGTCCTTTAGGCTCCAATGAGCCAAGCAGGAACCCCATTAAATATACACACTTCAGTTCATATACGCAACAGTATGGATGGAATATTTTGCAAAAAAAGAGTCTGGAATTTTTTTTTTTAAAACCAAGTGGGTCTTGTTTTGCTTAAACATAATCAAAATATCCTTTGCATTTACCATATTGTAATAACTTGTAAATATGGTTAGAAACTATTTCAAACTGTGCCCGGAAATGTAGCTGTCTTATTAGAATGATCTTTTGGAATCCTGATAAAACGTTCATTTGTATGCAGAGGTCTTAAAGATACACAGTATCAGTTTTCCATTAGCACTATCCATCAGTATTGTTATTTCTACAGTTGGAAATAATGGCTGTGTTATTTATTACAAAAGTGCTGGAATGTTATTCAAAAATATTAAGTCACCCATAGTATTGTCATTATGATATCAACGTGCAGATGTGCAACCTTTAAAAAAACAATTTAATTGTTTTTTAGTAAAAGTGCTATTTTTTAGTAAAAATTGCTAGTGAAAGTGATATCAGTATCTGAAAATAATAAAAATTAGGCTGTGTTTCTGAGTATATAATTTTAGTAAGGACATAAGAAATAGGTTACAAAAAGGAAGTGGGCTACTTTAATCATGTACCACTTTGTCCCTTATGAGAAATACACTTACTAGGAAATAAATCCTATGCATTCCTACAGTGCTTACATGCAAGTTAAGTGAGCTACAGGTAAATTACTGTCCCAGAATAAGTGTTCTGCACACACACTCTTTGTTTGACTGCTGGCTTATTTCTTTTTCCTAATTTGTTTTCTTGTTGCTTTGTGCTGATCATGGCTTTTTTTGTAGCAGGAACTCTTTTGCATATTAGGCCACACACCTCTGATACAGCTAATCCTCCTGGAGCTTACAATACGCTCTGTACTAAGAGCCCTGTAAGCCCTAAGACCTCCACATACAAATGATTGGCTTCATCAGGAGGATTAGCTACATATGCAAAGGAGTTCCTGTTACAAAAAAAGCCTCGGTGCTGATTCAGTTGCTCAATTAATTTATTTGTATTTCTTCTATTATATGGTTGTGTTGATCAAATAAAATGGCTGGAAGCAATTTAATGTCATGCCTGCATCATGGAGTGGTGGGAAGTGGAAATTGTATGTATATACTGGAGCACATATTAAGCCTTTGAGTAATTAAATTTTTACAGTGAGCCAGGCTTCAGTTAATTTCTGTAAGTAATGTAATGTAATGTAATGTAAAATTTTATTTATATCCCGCCCTCCCCCGCCGAAGCAGGCTCAGGGCGGCTAACAGCATTTCAAGTAAACAATACAATAATAAAAACATTAAATTCACATTAAAATTCACATTAAAAACCAGTCAATAGTCAATAATTAATTAAGTAAGTGTGGATTGCCTTCTTTCTTTGTACCTGAATTGAACTCTAGAACAGCTGAGTATGTGATTCCAGATAAAATGCAAGAAATGAAACAACAATGCACACAGTGTCATACTCTACCGCCCCTCCATCGATCACAAAGTGATTATATATGGCAAGTAAGGAGAGTAACTAAAATCTCCTCTGCCATAATATGACTTCACACCCAGGCCCATAGCTATTGGGGGGGCAGGGTCCCAGCCCCACTATTTCACCAAGGCCAGGGTCCTGACCCCACTACTTACCACCTCCCTCCCCCTTTCCAGCTGTTCCACTCATCTGATTCTGTCCATAGGGCCTGTAAGAGCTCACTGTCTGTGCCTGCTTGTCTGTCTGCCACTGCTCTCAGCTTCCCTCTCCTTTCCACTGGGGTTTCTTGGGAACCCAGGCTTCTGGGTGAGCAATGCCATAATCTCCTGAGAGCTTTTCTCCTCCTCTATCTCCTCCTGGGGTTGATTATCTAGCAGCTCCCCCTTGCCCCTCCCAGTAGATTGCTCCTCCATTCTGCAGTTCCATCAGTGCTTGCCCCCTGGGGCACCCCACGGCCCCTTCTTTCGCTGGATTCCTCTCTGGGTCCTGTCTCCCCAGCAGCAGTGCTGCTGCACCTCGGGAATCCTTATAGGTAGTTGCTTTCCCCCATGAAGCGCTCCTGCCTTGCTTTCTCCTGTGTTGATCCCCAGGGTTTTGGGGTGCTGGGTCTCAACTCTGGCTGCCCCTTGGCACTCTGAGAACCCTCTTTCAAACTGAGAAGGTCTTCTCCTCTCTCAGCCTCCAGATCCCCTAAAGGGGGAGCTATTTCCTTCCCCCCTTCTGTTCTCTGGCTTTCCTTTGTTGATCACTGGGGTTTGAGGGATTTGCAGAGCAGCAGCATCGGAAGGTGGCTGGGGGGGAGACCTGATTCCCCCCCCCCAGCATTGAATTGAGTTGAGGGGCTCAAATGTGATGTGGGTGCCTCTTTCTTTTGCATACATGGGGTCCCCCACCTGACTGAGTGCCCCACTAAACAGAAAATCCTGACTCTGGCCCTGTTCATCCCCTATTTGGTTGACAGTTATGCAAACTGTATGAGTTGTGCCACTTTGCTTGTTACAGCACTGCCACTCAATGAGTTAAGGCAGCGCAATACACATACCCTACCCTACTAGTACACCTTAGCTTCATACTTATCCTGATCACCTTGGTTTTACCAGAGCACACATCAATCTCTATAAAGGGACAATAGCTTAAGGCTAGATATGCTTTATAGGTTCAAATCCTTAGGTTTTAAAGTTTCTCAAGTAGCAGGCTGGCTGTTCCCATTCAGTGAATGCAGAAGTATACTAAATTTGCCATTAGACTGGGTTTTGTATTTTGTTAGGGTTGCCAACCTCCAGGTTTCTTGCAGAGTTACAACTGATCTCCAAACTACAGAGATCAGTTCCCCTGGAGAAAAAGGGTGGACGGTATAGCATTATACCCACTAATGTCCCTTCTCCTCTCCAAATCCATCTTCTCCAGGTTCCATTCCAAATCTCCCAAGAATGTCCCAAGCCACAGCTGGCAACCCTGCTTTCTCCAAAATATTCCCAAGGTGCTATAAAACCAGTATGCAGGATTTTTTACATGATTTTTACCCTTATTCTGTAATTGCTAAAACATAATTTCATTTGTAATGTTAAATATCTAGCTTTTCTTGAGTGCCTGTTAGTTAATAAACAATGCAATATCTTAGTTATTATTACAACAACCGTGTAAGACTATCCAATACTGTATTTCCAGGTGCAGATACTTAACAAAAATCCCTCTGCTTTTTTTGTTTTTCTGGTTTGTTTCTCTTACTGCTTCACTATTGGCTGCCATCACCCATGCCTTCTGGTTGTTTCATTTAGATGCATAGAGCAGCATGCCTTGTAATTCTACTTGGCAAAGAATATGTGTTTATATAATGAATGTACATTATTAGGAAAATTCTACACCATCCATTGAAATAAGCCCCTCCAGGCTACTATAAACTCCAGAGGGGAGAGGGGTTAGCAAACCTATTTCCTCATCTCACTGATTTTAGCCTTTTAATTGATATTCAGCATCTAATATTTTTATGCACCCAGAGAGACTCCTCAGATATTCAGCTGAACTCTTTCACTGCTTTCCTAGGAGACATTCAAGCATGAACTTTGGCATTACAGCTGAAAGCCCAGGAGAGATCTCTGAGCAAAAGGGAGTGTTACTCCTTTCTCTCCAATCCCAGTATCCCACCCCAGGACTCAATAAGAGCTTGGTGACAAGCAGGCAGATTTCTCCATCTTCCATTTTACTTCCCTCTTCAGTTGGCTGTCAAATGCTCTCAGTATTCTATGCCTGCTGATCTGGTCTTTTGGGACTCCTTTTTCGTTTTCATTGGGTTGATGAAGAGTCTCCTTTGATTTAAAAAAAAGGACAGGAGGTGGCCTAGTATTACTTCTTCTGTGATTGACATGCGATAGTGCTTCTTAAGAGCAGGAGCTGTCTGTATGCATGAAAAACACTATATATAAAAATCTGGAGGAGTGCCATTTTTTCATCCGTGGTTTCAGTTCCAGAATATTCCAGAACCATTGTGAGGTCAACTTTGTATAATGTCCAAAACACTGTGTGAACAGTAATAGTGAATTTCTTTAGACTTTAGTCGTATAAGTAGGGCACACTTTGTTTAGGAGTTTAGAATATACAGTTCCAGGTTTTTTGTATATTAAGAATCACTTTTGGAACCTCACTACCTAGTTGGTGGAAGAGCAGGTTTAAAATTCTATCATGTAAATGCTCTTTAAAAATAAACTTGCACTGCACTTTTTTTTTGTCATTGCAGAGGGAGGATAGCAGTAGATAGATCCAAACATTTCAAAATAATATTTTACCCTACTGGGTTAAATCAAAAACTAAGACCACAGTAAATGCTCCACGTGGCTGCTTCTTTTTCTCTGTCTTCCATAGGTGATAAATAGAAGGGGAGGGGGGAACACCAATGAGTGGCCCCGAGATTGTCTCTCTCTTCACCCCCCTTCCATGTTTGGAATGTTATGAGAATGCAGTTGTTTTCATTGCAAACATTTAGCTACTTTGCACTCCCAGTAATTTTCCTGTAATTCAAGAATGTTTTCTTTTTCCTCCCTTCCATGAATGGGATTGTTTATATCAGAAACCTGATTCTATAAATCCAGTAAGTTGGAATTGGAATGGAATTGGAACTCAGAGAGGAACTGCAAGAATATTGCTACAGATAAAAATACCAAAAGTAAAATGTCAGAAATATAATGCATTCATTTCTTTTTTTAAGATCAATTGAACTTTTCTGCCTTAGTGCCTTGAGTATGGTGAGGTTGTGGGCATATGGAAGAGAGGCTTTTTCAGATACCACTGAGTGCCACTGAAAGAGGGAGAGGATTTATTGCCTTTTTTGAGGATGCGAGGAGGCAACATTGGAGAAACCAGGTTGCTTCTGGAGCACTGCACAAAACATAGCTACTTTATGACACTTGCACCCACTCTAGGTTCCACCATCTACTCACTAGATCCTTGGCTGCATGATGTTGCAGCAGTAGTCCTGGTGTCTTCATTAGTGCCCCCTGACATCATTTGGCAAAGGTATGAAATTCCCTTCCTCTTCAGTGGTAGTAACTGAAGTCATGCTAGCAAACCGCCACATGAGCTGAGGCTGAAGAAACACCTGGAAGTGCAGTGGACAGCTCCTTCTGTAGGCTTGTGCTGCACAATTTGGAAATGACTAGGTTAACAAGTTTTGATGTCTTTCCAGAGATATGTTGGTAAATGCTTGTAAATAAAAGTACATTTTCCTCCTATGAGAAATAGCTTTTCTTGAAATCCTAGTTTTTACTTCGTTACCAAGTGCCATGAATAAAATTACTTCCTATGAGATGAAGATTTCAAAAACTGAAAATGCCTAAACAGAATTACAGCCTTCCAAGTCTGTTGAAGTCATTGGGCTTAGATTATGGATTTAGCATGTAATATTCTTAAAGGAACTACATTTGCTAAGTGTATTATGAATTTGTACAGTTGTATTATCACCCTGGAGAATATTTTTATCATGCAAAATAAAACCATGATAAATATGAACAAAGAGATAACTATAATAGAAGAGGCTATCTGGGCTACTGTAGCTGTTCTTCAGGGAGGACTGTCAAAAACTAATGCAGTCTATGAAAAGCTCAACCAGTTGTACGGAGAACTTTTGGCATCACAGATGATAAGGCTATACTATTGCCAATGATATTTCCAGGCCAGTTCTTTCACCTCCACCCTCACCCACGTACGTTATGCTTTCTGGTTTCAGTTGCTTGATAGTGCTGTTGGCTGCATGACAAATATTGCACTCAAGCCAGAGGCAAGAGACGATATGAATCTCTGCCAAACCAAAGCTAATGTAGTGTTGGTTTATTCTGTTTTTACAATTTAGTGAGTTTTGTTGGCAGTCATTGACTGACATTCAACACATCTGCTCTATTGCTTAATATACATTTGATATAAAATGCAGAGAGAGAGGAGCTCTAACAAAGGGCCAGAATTTTGATGCAAACTTGACTCAACTGCTCGTTAGGGCCGTACTAGATTTAATAACATCTTTGCAGTCTGACTTGCTTCAAATGCAGATTTAGTCCAAAACTTGGGCTATAGAATCAAAGGACAATAGGAGGCCAAGAAACCATGACAAAAGGGGCACAATAATTTTTGTTACAAAGTCTCTGAGTTTGTAACAAGAATTTTTGTTACAAAGTCTCTGGGTTGCCAAGTCCAATTCAAGAAATATCTGGGGACTTTGGGGGTGGAGCCAGGAGACATTGGGGTGGAGCCATAAGCAAAGTTGTGACAAGCACAATTGAACTCCAAAGGGAGTTCTGGCCATCAAATTTAAGGAACCGCACACCTTTTAAATGCCTTCCCTACATTAGAAATAATGAAGGATAGGGGAACCTTCTTTCGGGGCTCATAGAGGTGGACCCCCTGGTCCAATCTTTTTGAAACTTGGAGAGCACTTTGGGAGCATCATTAGATGCTATGCTGAAAATTTGGTGCATCTACCTCAAAAAACAGCCCCTCCAGAGCCCCAGTTACCCCCAGATCAATTCTCCATTATACCCTATGGAAATCGATCTCCATAGGGAATAATCAAGTGCCCAGCAGACATTTCCCTCCCCGCCCCTCCCCCTGTTCTTGATGACTCTGAAGCAAGGAAGGGCCTGCTCCCACCTGAGGATTGGCATCTCTACTCGTGAGTTGCTGAATTTCCAACTTCTTCAAAGTAATACAGAGCAACCAAAGGTTCAAGTTTACATTCTCTATGCAAACGACCTCTGAAAAGTTGTGCAACCAATGGAGGGTCTAGGCTGCTTTCACAGCCACTGGGAGCAGCCATGTTGTTCTGCCTGCTCCCCCCGTCCCCATTCAGCCTTAAAGACACAGACACACCATCCCAAGAGGAAGCCTTTCCAAGTGGAGTCTGAGGCCTCCAGAGGTGGAAAGGCACATGGTAGCTGTGGGGGTGGAGCTTCCCCCCACTGGCCAGCTGACTGGGAGTGGGAAGGAGCCTGGGAAAGCAGGAGAACCCCCGCTGGAACCTGGGGATTGGCAAGCCTACGTATACATGACACCTATACATGTGTAAACATTGCCCACTTTCTAACTTTGGCTAAAGTCCTACTAAAGTAGTCTGAGGATAAAGAAGAAACCCCTCCTTCTTCTGCTCTTCTGATAAAGAAACTAATGGCTTAGATTTTACACTTGCCTTAAAAGAAAGCACTCAGTTTGGCTGATGGCAAAGACAAATGGCAGAAAGGGATTATTGACAAAGTGAGAAGGCCCCCTGCAAAAATTTGAAAGAGGTTCTGAGAAGATGGGATAGGGTGAAATTGAGGATAAGTTTGTTAATTTAATTAGCAAATTAGTTAGTAATTAGCAAAACTCAAGCAGGCAGTATTAAGTGTACTGCCACAGTGCTCAATACTATAATCTCCATGTGTGCACCTATGCACACTGTACAGTATGTATAACTCAAGAAGGGAGGAGATTAGAAGCCAAAGAAGTACAGCAGGTGTGGATTTATCTATTCACACAGGCCTGACAAAGGCCCAGTTTCACTAAAACGGTATTCAAACACTCAGGCAGGTAATAATCCCAAACAATTCAGGGGGAAAGCCTTGCTATAGTTTCTGAGCAGGTTAGAGTGTCAGTAATGTTCTATCTAGATGTTCTATCTAGAACTGGAAGGCTTCCATAGCAGCAAGATTGTACACAAATTTTGATTTCTGGAAAGATTCTGTCCTCAGTAACACATACACCGAGAAGTGATTTAAGAATGAAAGATTATTTGCATCTCAGGCTGTAAGAGTTGGAGAGAAAGCCAGGCAAGCCAACATGTATGTCCCTATGATCAGCTGAAAATGAAGAGTTGAGAGATCCAGAGTCCTAGGAGTATTTTTAAATGAGGAAACAATAGTAGTATGTCATGGCAGCCCTGGGTACACTGAGAGATTTAGGAAGGATATACCAGCAATCCAAATGACATAATTCTGGACTGAAAACTTCTCAAAGAGAGATGCTTATGTAGTCTTCATTTCCTTCTAAAGCTTGAGCACTAGGATGACCTGTTCCTTTCTTTTGAATGATCTTTGGTAAAATACTGTGGAGCCTTGGATAACTGGTTTAGGGTGAGGTTTAATTTCTCTCAGAAGGCATTCTCATCCTCAGCAATAGATTGGTGTTTGTGCATGTGTACAAGATGTGAGAGTTGTCAATTTGTAAGCTCTAGTGTCTGTACAAGTTGGACAAAAATTTCAGCAGACTTAACAGGTAGTAACAATCCTGCCATCTCTGCTTTCTTGTGGCTTTGCATTGTCATAAACTTGGCCCATGTGACAGGCAGAAAGGAGCTGGTTGAGGTGGTCTTGGTGGCAAGATAGAAAAGGAGAGAGAAAAATATGCCCAAATGGTGTCTTGGTAGCAACAGGGGAGATAGCTACATTTCATTAAGGAACACGTGAAGCTGCTTTGCACTAAATCAGACCATCAGTTCATCAGAGTCAGTATTGTCTACTCAAGACTGGCAGTTGCTATCCAAGGTCTGAGGCCAAGCAAGGTCTTTCACACTGGCCCTTTTCACACTTACCAGTGGAAGCCGGAAGGTAGTCGGTATTGTGCCGCCTTGCAGTAATCTGAGACAGGGATGGGAGTTTTCAGACACATGGTTTTTTTTTCCGATAGGGTTCCGTGATTGAAGCGAGCCATTTCACACTGTTCTGCTCTTATCTCGCTTCCACCAGCACCAGCCGTTTTTGCCTGCCAGCTCGTGATCTCCAGCTTATTTTTTTTTTTTGGAACGTCGGGCAAAGATCGCTATAGCACTATAGCGACGTATCACAACAGCAACACCATAGAGATGGCTAGGCTCCATTGAGATAAGTTACCAGGTTTCAGCGACGGCGATATCTGGCATCTTAATGGAGCCCAGGCATCCCTAAGGTGATGCTGTTGTGATACATCGCTATAGCGCTATAGCGATCTTAGCCCGATGTTCCAAAAAAAAAAAAGCCAGAGATCGCGCGCGCCGGCGGGCGAAAAAGGACGTGAAAACTGCTCCCGGGTTAGAGCCAGTTTGGTGTAGTGGTTAAGTGTGCGGACTCTTATCTGGGAGAACCGGGTTTGATTCCCCACTCCTCCACTTGCACCTGCTGGAATGGCCTTGGGTCAGCCATAGCTCTGGCAGAGGTTGTCCTTGAAAGGGCAGCTGCTGTGAGAGCCCTCTCCAGCCCCACCCACCTCACAGGGTGTTTGTTGTGGGGGAGGAAGGTAAAGGAGATTGTGAGCCGCTCTGAGACTCTTCGGAGTGGAGGGCGGGATATAAATCCAATATCTTCTTCTTCTAGATACTGGACATTTCACACAGCACCCCATAGCGATTTCAACCCGGAAGAAGGGGTTGAAAAGTGGAAGAAGCTGCTCTTTGTTAGTAACGACTCAGGCATGCCTCACTACTGGGACAGCCGCAGGACTGTGTGAAAAGGTGAGAGTATTCCGGTAGCAGCCAGTTACTGAATCGGGTCTGTCTGAAATGCCAGCAGAAACCCGTTACTGTTCAGTAACTGACCAGCTGGCATACCGGAATACTTAGGCTGTGTGAAAAAGATCACTATCTCTTACCTGACCCTTTTAACTGAAAATGCCATGGATCAAAGGAAGTAAACTGAATCCAGCGAAGACAGAAGTCCTTTGTCTGGGTCGGGGCACTCGGGGGGGGGGGAAATACCTCTCCCGGTCTTCGACGGGGCGCCGTTGAAAGCGGCGCACCGAGTTAAGAGCCTGGGAGTTTTACTGGAGCCTGCATTATCAATGAAGGCCCAGATTGCAGCCACTGCCAAGTCAGCCTTTTTCCATCTAAGGCGGGCAAAGCAGTTGGCTCCCTTCCTAGAGCGCCAAGATCTGGCAATGGTGCTTCATGCAACGGTCACCTCGAGACTGGATTACTGTAATGCCCTCTACATGGGGCTGCCTCTGTGCCGAACCCGGAAGCTGCAGCTGGTGCAGAACGCAGCGGCTAGATTGTTGCTGGGACTCCCTAAATGGGAGCACATACAGCCTGGGCTGCGCGAACTGCACTGGCTGCCAGTTACATACCGGGTTCGTTACAAAGTGCTGGTCATTACCTTTAAAGCCCTATATGGTCGAGGACCTGTCTACCTTAGGGACCGTCTCTCCTCATATGAACCCCAGAGAGCACTGAGGCCAGCCGGGAAAAACCTGCTGACTATCCCCAGACCGAGAGAGGTGAAGCTGCAAAGCACCCGTAACCGGGCCTTCTCCTCTATAGCCCCGAGCCTATGGAACCAACTTCCAGAGGAAATGCGGGCCCTGCGGGACCTAGAACAGTTCCGCAGGGCCTGCAAGACCTTCCTCTTCAGACTGGCTTTCCCTGATGAAAATGGAAATTGCGAAGGAAACCGCCATCAGAAAAAGTAAACATAGCACTAGCACTTTTAAAAATTAATTAATTTAATTTTAAAGCTTAACCAGATTTTAATTAAATGCTGATAATGTTTAATGTAGTTTTATTTACTTGTATAATTTAACTCTGAACCATGTTGTTAGCCGCCCTGAGCCTGCTCCGGCGGGGAGGGCGGGATACAAATAAAATTTGTTGTTGTTGTTGTTGTAAAGACAGTTTTCTCATATAACCTGTACCAGATGAATTCAAACCTTGGTTTGGACTCCTGGTGCTGTCATTTCCTGTGCCACATCAGAAGAGAGTAAGGAATTTACCTTTTGCTTGATTGCTACCATAGTATCCTCTAGCAACTATTAACCATAGCAACAGACAAATTTGGAAGAATGTAGAGACACCAGATGAGAATCAGGACTTCTTGAGGGTATTGAAGGAGAGGGAAAACAGCTCAAATCAGAGTCACTTGACAAGTGCTGAAAAATAACAACTTTCAGTAAACAGTCTATTCAATCCAGTGTAATTTAGAATAATCCCATTAGATTTGGAAAGGGAAAAGTGATTTGTAAGAGTATAAAATGTAATTATCTAATGACAGCCTTCCCTGGTAGTTTTCTGTACTTGATTAGGTACATATTTTACAGCCATTGCAGTAGATTGGTGTTTGTGCTTGTGTACAAGAAGTGAGAGTTGTCAATTTGTAGGCTCTAGTGTCTGTACAAGTTGGACAAAACTTTACTGGTACCCAGATATGACATTATCTAAATCTGCCAGTTTTTTTAATCAGAAGGAACATATTCAGGGGATAAAACCATAGTGAGGGACACTCATGTTCAGCAATAATGACAGAGTCTCAGCAAAAGAGTACTCAGGGACACCTGCTTCTAAGAAAGCACAACCCATGGAATAGGTCGAAGTGAGAGATCCAGTGCTGATCCTGCTTTAGTGCATATCTTACTTCAGAAACAAAGGGACTAATGGCCCTGCCTGGAAGCTGCTTCTAGAAGGTGAAGCACTTAGCTTGAGGCCTTCTTCATTACTGTCCCTTCATAATGATCCTTGCACAAGTTCTACTGGGCCTAGGCTCTAGCAAGCATTCGACTTTACACTTCAGATTAATAAATCCTCAGCGGCAGTTAAGACACTACTGTTGCAAGTTCTTTCTTGTTTGGCTCTTAGCTTTAGCTGCTAGCTGGACATGCTGAATACACTTTTAGCATTCCTGTCTGCTGCATTTGAACAAGTTGTATCATCACAGTAATAATCGTTCTGAGGACTATCCATATCTACATTTCACGTTTTCATTGCTGGATCTTACCAAGATATTCTCAAGTGATAGGGGGTGCTGATCTCTCTCAGGCATATGGGTAACATATTTTACAGAGCTCTTAATTTCTCACAAGAATTTCTTGTTCTGAAAACCATTCAGTAATATACTTGACAAGTGGGAACCCACAAGGACTTGCAGAAGGTATCTCATTTTGCCTTCCCCCACTATTTCCTTTCCTTTTCCTGAAAGCCCCCATAGTCTCTCCCCTTTTCCTGCTTCCTTCTTTCCTTCTAGAGTTGCGAGCCTGTAGATCTCTTAGAATCACAATGGATCTGCCAACTAAAGAGATTAGTTCCCCTCTGGGTTGCCAGCTCCAAGTTGGGAAATTCCTGGAGATTTAGGAGTGGAGCTTTGAGATGGCAATGTTTGTTGAGGGAAGAAACCTCAGCAGGGTATAATACCCTCCAAAGCAGCCATTTTCTTAAAGAGAATGAATCTCTGTCATCTGGAGAGCTGTTGTAATTCCAGGTGATCTTCAGCCCTCACCTGGGAGTTGGCAACCCTAGTTCCCCTGGAGGAAATGGATGCTTTGCAGCATGGAGTCTACAGCATTATACCCCTCTGAGGTCCCTCCCCTCCTCAAACCCCACCATACTCAGGTTCCACCTCCACAATCTCTAAACATTTCCTAAATATTTCCTTCCCACCCAATAGCGAATCCACCTTTATCTTCACTTCTATCTTAAGTTGTCTCTTCTTCCCTCCTCAGCAACATCTACATAGGAAAACTATAGTCCAGTTGTGTGGTGTCAGCCACTGAGCCAGGCCCACTTGCCTTCAAGAACTTGTGTGTGGGGGGGATACTTCCTCCTTTTTATATGCACAGCAACCCAGTGGGGTAGATTAGTCTGAAAGTATGTGACTGCTCCAAAATAACCCAATGAATTTCCACAGCAAGGTAGGGATTCAGACCTGGGTCTCCCAGACCCTACTCTGAAGCTCAAATTGCTACACCATCTCTAGTTTTTGTAGGGTGGCTGCTGTTGAACAGTAGCAAGCAGCCAGACCTTAGTTGAGTCATGAAAGTCATGTGGTATCAAGCCACACAGATGTTGCTGCCAGGCCTAAGGCTCCCAACCTCCAGGGAGGACCTGGAAATCTCTCAGAACTACAACCAAACCCCAGACAACAGAGATATGTCCCCCTAGAGAGAATGACTGGTTTGGAAGGTGGTATTTTATCTGGCTGAGGCCTCTCCCTTCCCCAAGCACTGCCCTCCTCAAACTCCACCCCAAAATTCCATGGATTTCCCAATCTGGAGTTGACAATCCTAGTCAGGCCTGACCCTAATGAGTCCTCTGTCAAAGGCCAAAATAGGCCTGGAAAGGTCTCTGCCTCCTCCCCCTGCCTGTTACTCAGAGAAACCCAGATAGGAATACTGTGGTTGCCTAGTGACAGCCACTGAGGAAATCTGTTGCTTACATTTACATGTGCTGTTTTTCTTGTTTCCTGCTCTTTTAAACTCTCCGGTGTATTTTTTTTAATAGTTCACATTTTTCTGCAAAACCTGTGGCCCTTTTCACATTTATAGAATGGTGTGTCTTGCCTGTTGACTGCTGTGATCACTGGATTAAAGTATCCAAAAGATTGGCTGACTTCACTATTAGAATATAAGATATATCAAGAAAAGTTGCCAGTTTTTGGATAGTTACATCAAGTATGGGGTTTTTGCTTTCATATTATGAAGAACTCTTCCAAATGTTAAAAAGGTGATTCCACATGTTTGTATGGTACACTGAATTAATTGCATAAGCATGTGATAAAAACTAGCAATTTGGGGAAAGTTGTAGTCATGGCTTTTGTTATGAAAAAAGAGGTGCTGGAACTCTTGAGAAGGAAGTGAAGGAGAAACACATTTGTTTCCACAAAAGGGTTCTGGAACACTATTCTACCATGTTCCCCCAGCAAAAAAAATCATTGGTTGTAGTGATACAACATCAGGGCTAGCACCAGGGTTTTTGGCATCCTAGGTGAGACCCCCACCCACAACTTCCTGGCTCGTTGCCCAAACCCTTCCCACCCCCTATGGCTAAAGCCAGGGCTTTCCTACTTACCCCAATGTGCACCGGGGGTGGGCTAAAGGTGGCAAGGTTGAGCATGGTGGCAGGCCCAAATTGAGGGCACCCCTGCCCTCAGTTTACTCACTGGAAGGGGGAGCACACCCACCACCTTGCTGCCCTTGTCAGGAAGGGTTGGGCAACTACTGCCTTTGGCTCCTCCTCTTGCCAGCCTCCCTCCCTCCTGTGGTGGCAGGGAGAAGCTCCTCCCTCCTGGGTCTGAAGCAAAAGGCAGCCACGGAAGCCCAGGCGGGAAGAGCTGGAGTGACGGCAGGGAGGAGCTGAGAGCTGCAAGGCCAGGTGGGAGGGCCTCTGCCCTTCACCTGTAGCCCAGCATGGCCCAGCAGGGGGCCTTCTTCCCTCTCTCCTTTCCGTGGAGCCAACCCCAGCACTGCCGTCACCACCGCCAACCCCAGTGCTGGAGGAGGCAACAGTTCAGTGGTGGGAGAAGCAGAGGCACTGCTGGCTCCCAGGTCCCACTGAAGTGCCATCTTGCCTCCCACCTCCCCAGGCAGCAGCAGGGTATAGCTCCCAGGGAGTTGTAGTCCACCACCCCTGCTGCTGCGTTTGCAGTGGAGGGGGCGGTGAAGGGAGGCTGTGCACAGTGAGGGGGGTGCCTGTTGCCCTTGTAGGCCAGATGGTGCCCTAGGCAGCCACCTACCTGGCCTACTCGGTAGCTCCTGCTATGTACAGCATGAGCAGTGAATAGTGATACAACATAAGCAGAAAGCCAAGAATCAAATACCAGCTTAATCGATTCCAGGTCACAAATGATCAAGAGAAAGCTAATTCAAAGATCAAATATGAAACTTCTATTGACTACTGAGGCCAAACCTGCTTGTATCTAAAGTTTTATGGGCAACCATGATGAGTACAACATAAGAGATACCAGCTTCTTAGTGTGCTGTCATTTAATCCAATTTATGAAGGATCAGAAAGGAAAGTAACTTGGCAGTTGTTCACACAAACAAACCAGTGTCCTGCTAGATGAAGCAAAACCACCACTGTCATTACAATCAGGGCTTTTTTTGTAGCAGAAACTCCTTTGCATATTAGGCCACACACCCCTGATGTAGCCAATCCTCCAAAAGCTTACAGAGCTCTTGGTACAGGGCCTACTGTAAGTTCCAGGATGATTGGCTACATCAGGGGTGTGTGGCCTAATATGGAAATAAGTTCTTGCTACAAACCCCTCCCCCCCCCCAAACAATAGTGGGAAATAGTTGGCTTTCCTTGGCCAGCCAATATTAATTAAAGAAGCTTGCTTAAAATTGGACCTGCCATTTCCTTTCTCTCCTCTCTTCTGAGAATATTATGCTGATAAAGTTGATTATTGACTGGTGTGATCTGGAGCCAATTGACAAGCAAATGTTAAAAAGTATTCTACAATTCTGATTTGCTTTTTTCTGAAGACCATTCTGAAAGGCTTTTTGTCAGGAAACTACTTTTTGATACTGTGACTTGGAAACAAGGAGAGCAACCTTATCTTGCCCACTTTGTCCAGGGAGATCAGTCTTATCTTGCCCAGGTGCTGTGGAAAATAATCAAGAACTTAAAGGACAAGAACTGAAATCAGAGAAGCTTTGCCACCCTGTATAATCAGGGGTCAGCACTGTAAAGAAGAAACCTAGTATTTCAGATTCTTCTGGACAGCTGGTCCTGTAAGATGCTAGGGTTCCCACTGTTATGTTTTTGTATCTAACCATAATTTGAAATCTCATCCTTCACAGAGCTATAGACAAATTTTATTTTTTCTTTAGTAGACCCATTGAATTAAGCTCTCACACCATGAGTTTCTGCTATAAACTTTGCTGCTTCTATGAAAACAGGCTGCTCCCAGAATAAGTCTGTGCTAATCCCAAGGGTGGAAATGCTGCTCTCTTATATTTCATCTCAGTTTATGAGAAATCCTTCCATAGCTGAACAGAAGGACAACAGCCTTTCAGACCCTGCTGACCAATACCATCCTGGTCGTCTGCAAATGGCTCCTGCTCTTCTGGAGACAGCAAAGACAGTAGGAATGTACACACAGTGCAGACCTATGCATCCCAATTATATTTATATACTTCTTCCTTTAGTCAGGCCCCTGGTTCCTTGGTTTGTAATGGAGCTGGAGACTATGAAGAAGACTGGAAGATATCATAATAACTGGAAGATATCATAATAACCAGAGAAAAACCAGCTGTTTTGCTTTAAATGATGACTGGCAGAAGTCTTAGAATGGATGTCAAAAGAAAATACTTTTTAACTCAATGAGTGATTAAAATGTGGATTTCGCTGCCAGAGGATGTAGTGATGGCTGTAGGCACAGATGGCTTTAAATGGAGATCAGATGGATTAATGAAGGATAGTCTGTCAGTGGCTACTAGCTGTGGTGACTAAATGGAACCTGCACATTCAGAGGCAGCGAATACCAGTGCCAGGAGGCAACATCAAGGGGAGGCCTCAGCCCCTAAGACCTGTTGTTGTCCTTCCAGAGTAACTGGCTGACCTAGGATACAAGATGCTGGACTAGATGGACCACAGTCTGATTCAGCAGGGCTCTTATGTTCTTCTAAATCAGACAGAGGCCACTTTCTTGATTATGAGGTGGAGGTGATGGGAGCATCATCTAGGCATCAGAATTACCTGCTTGTCATTTTTTTTAAGAGGATGGATTCAAATTGATCTTGCCAATAGATACTGATATGGTTCTTGGAATTGTTGAGGACCATCTCTTGTGCTCTTATACATTCCTTTTTTTTTGTATTTTGTATGTGTGTGTGTGTTTGCACTTGGAAGTAATGTCAACCTCTGATGTCTGACTCCTACTGGAGGCCTGGAGAATACTCAAAGAGGTGACTGAATAGAGCTTGCCCTTGCCTCCCAACTACAAGGAGGTCTCCCATCCAACTACTAACCACAGTCAACCCTGCTTAGCTTCTGAGATCTGAGGAGACTGGACTTTTGCCTGGGCTATTCAGGTCAGGGCTGCTCTTATACATTCTTGTTCTGTTCAGGGATAATGCAGCTGGTTCACAGTTTGCCTTTCTTGAGGAAGGGTGGCAGAGCAGCTCCAGGAATTCCAAAATAAATTTGCCCATGGCCCATTTAAATCTGGTTGCAGGTCTGGTTCAGCATACAATATAATGATTATTGCTGACAGAAATACATCTTGCCTATTTTAAAACAGGTATATTGATTACCAGTTTTCATCTGAATGCAGTTGAAGGACCCTGGGACCCAAATATCTGGACTGGCCCTTTCCCCATGTTCCCATGCACCAGTTGCTGTCCACTAGCTGTCATCTTCTGGCTGTCCTCCCACTGAAGATTGCCCACTTGCCATCTACTTCTCAGTTGTGGATCCCACAATTATGGAACAGACACCTGAGGAGATGAGAGGGTTGTTTTAGGAGATACTGGAAGGTTGTTTTGGTGGTTTTAAAATTGAATTATGTTGTTTTTAAATATATATGTATATAGTTTGCATGAATATAGTTTGCAATAATAAATGTGACTGATTTTTCTGGTTGATTACATAAATGGGAATATTGGAAGAATCACTTTTTTGTGAAAAGCATACTTAATGAGCATTGAACAATTGGATGTAGCATTCTCCCTGTGTTGATGAGATCTTGCTTGTACACTCAGAGGAGTGTTAGGCTTCTTTGTGTGGGATTTTAGAATCTTCTTATAGTGTTTTGCATATTGAAAGTTAATTTAGGTTAATCTGAGAATGAAGGTTTACAAAGACAAGGCACTTTGCTACTGCAATGACATTTCGGTAGCTTTTGGGGCAGTCACAATGGATTAGACAAAATACTAGCTCAGCAGCGACCCATTCTGTTGCACAAGTATACACTTCAGAGTTTGGCATTTGGGTCATGCAGCTGGATGTACTTCATATAAGTCACTACCATATGTGCTGGCTCAGCAGCTAGAGTGCAAGAGCAGAAAGCTTCAAGGAAAAGGGGGAAAGCAGCCTGCCACCCATAAGCTAATTTTCCACAGCAGTTGGCTTGCTAATAAAAAATACGGAAATAAATGTATATGCTGATAAAATGTCCATTATAAAATTGCAAGCTTTAGTTGGTTAATCATGCCCATTAATCTATTAATGTTTTTAACTTCTCTGAATATCTCTTATCTGCCTAGATCTACTGACTGGAAATTTTTTGTAAGACCCATAGTCACACAGACTATGTTAAATGTGTGAAAAATATTACTTCTGAGGTTAAGCCTCATAAGCAAAAATGTGTCATGTGTTTTGGTCTTCCTTTTAGTTTCCGGTCTAGTGAGATGTCACAGATGGTACCCCAAATATGCTCTGACCTGCATAGCCCAGGCTAGCCTAATCCTGTTAAATCTTGAAAACTAAGCGGAGCTGACTCTGGCAGATACTTGAATGGGAGGCTTCCAAGGAGTACCAGGGCTGGGACACAGGCAAGCAATAGCAAGTCAGCTCTCTGAACATCCAAGTCCTGACAGGAGCTGCTAGAAGTCAACCATGACTTCCAGATGTACACACACATACACGCACACACAAATGCCATTAAAAAATAGATGCTATCCCAAATATCACTAGGATCATACATGGAAGAACATACAGGCGTTCTCCTATTTTATGCCCTTCAGATACCTAAGATCTTCAGTGTATTCCATTCACAAATGATGAATATTTGTGACTGCGGACCAAATATTATGGACACTTGTTTTGCCACCTCATTGAGAGAAACTCTTTTGCCCAGTAATTAGTAGCACCTTTTTACAGACACTTAACAACCCAGAATTATTTATATCTTCCTGAAAGGAAATTCTATTATGTTCAGTGGGACTTGATTCCAAATAAGTTTGCAGGGAGTGGCTGCAACTCAGATACAAAACATGCAGAAGGTTCCAGGTTCAACCCCCAGCACCTCTAGTTAAAGGAATCAAGTAGCTGTGATTTGAAAGACCTAAATCTGTGCAGAGCTGCTGAATAAACAGTACTGACCTTGATGGACCAATGGTCTGATTCAGTAGCCTTGTGTTGACTTTCCGCATGAAAGTGGGCATGAGCATGGTAACTCCATCTCCATCCAAGTTATTTTCATGATGCAAATGTGCAGAAGAATTGCTTGCATGCATTTTGCTGGGGGAAGAGATCTCCTAATCCCTGGAGGTGCTTCTGGCTGCCACTTCACTGGGGGGGAAGTGCTAGCATCCCAATGCTTCAATGTCATTTCCAGCATGATCAGAAGTAATGTCAGCATATCACTGGTGATTAGCATTTTCCAATGCAACTGTGTTGCTGACAAGCCCCTCCCCCATTAGTTGCCAGTCTTCTAGTAGCCATAGTGCACACCACCCTCCTGAAATCAACTGTGTAGGGATGTATGGAGGAGTGCTTCCTTCAAATGTTTGCACCATGCAGACAATTCAGTTCCAGTGCTCTCATGTCTGCTGCTCCTCCTTACATGGTAAGTTCAACAGAAGGACAGGTTGCATAAGACAGGTTCATGTGTTTGTGATCTGAAATTAGTGATGTTGCTTGATATTCTTGCATATATGCATAATTCTGAAGTGCACAGAGGTTTAAAATAGATTATGCTATTAGATTGCATGAGTATTCTTAGTTTCAAACTAACTTTTTTAATTGATTGAAGGAGGCTGTGGTCGTACTGCTCTTTAAAAAGCCATCTTTGGAGCTTTTAGATCCTTCCAATTACCATCCAGTTTTGAATGTTTCATTTCTTGGTAAAGTAATTGAGAGAGCAGTTGCAGAGCAGCATTAGAGTTTCCTGGATACATCAGCTCTTGACCCATTCCAGTCCAGCTTTTGCCCTGGCCATGGGATGGAGACAGCACAGATGAGCTCCATAGGGCAGTTGGACCAAGGCAGGTCACTGCTGCTGTTACTATTAGATAGAATCATAGAAGGGAACTCCAGGGTCATCTAGTCCAATCCCATGCACAATACAGGGAATTCACAAATACTTACCCCTCACCCTCCCAGTGACAACTGCTCCACACCTAGAAGATGACAAAAAAAAATCCACAAAACCCTCCAGGATCCCTGACAAAGTGGTCTGGAGAAAAATTGCTTCCTGACCCCAAAATGGTGATCAGCATTTTCCTGGGCATATGAGAAAGGGCTATAAGAACTAAGCACTAATGCAACCCTTACTGCCCTCCTTCTCATGATCTGACTAAGTTCACAGAATCAGCATTGCTGTCAGATGACCATCTAGTCTCTGTTTAAAAACCTCCAAAGAAGGAGAGTACCCCACCCCCCAAGGAAGCCTGTTCCACTGAGGAATCGCTCTGTCAGAAAGTTCACTGAAACCTCTTTTGATTTAATTTCAACCCATTGGTTCTGGTCTGACCTTCTGAGGCAACAGAAAACAACCATGCACCATTCTCTATATGAAAGCCCTTCAAGTACTGGTCTCAGTCATCTCCTCTCCAGGCTAAATATACTCCGCTCCCTCAACCTTTCCTCCTAGGACGTGGTCTCCAGACCCCTCACCATTTTTGTTGCCCTCCTCTAGACATGTTCCAGCTTATCTATATCAAATTGTGGTGCCCAAAACTGAATACTCTAGGTGAGATCTAACCTGAGCAGAGTAAAGCAATACCATCACTTTGCATGATCTGAACACTATGTTATTTAATATCTACATGTGCCCCCTCGCCCAGTTGGTGCAGAGTTTCAGGCTGGGATGTCACCAGTATGCTGATGACATCCAGCTTTTTCTGTTGATGGGAGGCCAGCTGGATACCACCCCAGCAAACCTGGCTGAGGGGCTGTAGGCTGTGGTGGGACGGTTAAATCAAAGCTGGGTGAAACTGGATCCTCCTAAGATGGAGGTTCTGTGGCTGGAGCATGGAGACTCATGTTTGGGATGTCAACTTCCAGCACTTGAGGGTGTGACTTTAAGAGTGCCACAAACCATCAGGAGCTTGGGTGTGATCCTGGATGGCTCCTTAACAATGGAGACACAGGTCACAAATGTTGCCACACATTTTTTTTCAAATATGCAAGGTCAGGCAACTGTCTCATTCAGACTTAGCTTCAGTAATCCATGCAATGGTCACCTCCAGATTAGACTACTGTAATTTGCTGTACTTGGGCCTATCCTTGAAACTGACCCAAAAACTCCAGATGGTTCGGAATGCAGCAGCACAAGTCCTCACCGGGACTCCACATACATCACATATACAACTGGTGCTAGTTGAGTTGTACTGGGTTTTGAGGATTAATCTTGAATTCAATTCAGGTTATACAGAAGTTTTCTCAGTTGTTAGAGTGCTCAAGGAGTTTCCATGACCAAAATATTCTTGTTAGAAATTTCAGAGGAACAGTCACATAACATTACTCGATACTCCGTTACACCAAAAACAAGCAAGAACCTAGTGGCACCTTAAAGACTAGCCAACTTACACCAGTGTGTTCCTGAGTGTCAGATGACCTCCAGGAACAAATTTCAGTGGGCTTCAGCTGCAAGAGGGAAATTTGTGGAATTTGTTGACCCTTTAAGAAATTTTAAGAGTCTTTAATTTTTTACAACCTCATGGCTGGATAAGGCCATTGTGATTAGATCCAACAGTGGTAGGACGAACTTGGTGCTAGAGTTGCTGACTAAGGAATTGACATTATGCTTTCATATTCTCAAATGAATTGGGGGAAAGACTGTCAGCTTTCCCCATCCATTTTTCCTCATCTTTCCCTCCATCTTCTCTGAAGTTGATACTTGAGAAGGACCTCAGTCATAACACCATGGAGGAAAACATTTGGTGAGAGAATCTGCATCTGTTGCATCTCCCTTGTCTTTGAGGAATTTAATATTGGCATTATCCAGTTGAGCTTGGGAAGCCTCTCTGCTGTTCAGGGAAGGGACTTGGGCAAAGAAGTGGTGGTGTTCATTTTCGTGGATATAAAGACTGATGAGGCTGCATAGCATACTTAATGACATATATACTGGACTTACAAATATTGACATTGCAGTTTTGTCCATATGATTCCTTCTCTGTGGTGATTCTCTCCAAATGCTGGACATAACCTCTTTTTGTCTTAGCAATGAAAATGTTTGGTTCTGCATATCATGCTGCTGCATAATCAATATTTGGTAACAATAGGTGGTGATCGTTCTATTGTGAAGGATACATTAATTTTCTGGGGCTGTGGTGCTCTTTCCATTTTTATAGCATCCTTGCCAGACATGCCATCAAGTAGTTCTCTTAATGGATGTTTCACATCTAATCCTCAACAGCTGGAAGAAAAATAGTTTTGTTAATGGCCCCAGCAAGGCTGGGCTTTGCATTCAAAGCAGATCTGCAAAATTAAGTGGCGGATGAGGTATGAACCCCTTTGTACAACACAAAGCCCTCTAGCAGCAAGTGGGACATTTAAAAGACTGATTAAGACCTACACTAAATTCAGTTCAATTAACAGAGCAGTAAAATGCATGGTAGTTAAATAAAAGCCAGGAATTTCATTTGGTTGTTTACAAGGCTGTTACGTTTTTCCTATGGGACCATATGCTTCTTTTATTAAAAAGAACCACATTTGCAATTAAAATAACACTCTCTTAATATTTGCTTTGTTGAGATCACCTTGAAGATCCATTGCATACAATACATTTTTGGGGCTCAAAGGAACTTTGTAGATCATCCTGTCTGGATTTGTACTTTTTAACAAGATATTGAACTTTGCCTTCAGTATGCCTTCTTTCTAGGAATATTCACATGCAGTTTCCATGGCTTGAATACAACAGTAATTTCTCTTGATAGAAGAAGGAACTTCTGTCAATGGAACAGGACCTTCTTTCCTCTCCTTTCTGGAGCACCCCCTGAAATGCTGCCCCAGGGGGGACCTAAAAGAAAGCAAGAGGAGTGAATTGGGGGTCTTCAGGAATAAGGAGAATTGGTGAAAATGGTTCTCCTTTCTATCAACAGAAATTTACCACAGGATCAGATCCCGGATCTGCACTCTTGCATTAGTATCTTTTGATTTGTGAATGTTCTTGTGATTGATAGATATAAAAACATAAGAGAAGCCATGTTGGATCAGACCAATGGCCCATCCAGTCCAACACTGTCACACAGTGGGGGGGGGGGCAGATGCCATCAGGAAGTCCTCTAGTGTGGCCAAAACACTAGAAGCCTTCCCATTGTTGCCCCCCCAAAGCACCAAGCGTATAGAACATCACTGCCCCAGGCCAACAGTTCCATCTATACCCTGTGACTATTAACCACGGTTGGACTTCTGCTCCATATGTTTATTGAATCCCCTCTTGAAGCCATCAATGCATGCAGCTGCCACCACCTCCTTTGGCAGTGAATTCAGTTCAATTAAATAAGCTGTATGAATTAATATAACTAGGATATGTGGGGCAGTGTATCTCAATCAAATTGTTGTTTCTCTGAATGGTGCCACTCCATCCTTGGCCAACATTTGAAAGCCTTTCCATACAGCACTCACAGTAGTGGAGAGGAGTTTTTACGGGGCAGGGATGCAGATGCATAATGTATAGTTGCTATTGTAATCGGGGAAGGGAATAGACTAATAAACAAAGTGCAATAGAAGAGTTACCATGGAGAGTGAAACCACTTATTTTGATGGTAATGTTTTATAACACCTATATCAGGGAAGGCTGCATTAAGCTAATGGAAAAATTCCAAATCTGCTTGTAGAGACTTTGGGGTTTCTTTCTATCAGACCAGCAGAGTAACCTGTAGGTAGTTTACTCCACTTAGGAGGGCTCCTTGGGCCCTGTGCCAACTGCCCATGTCACCATAACGATTCTACAACATTGGACTATATGGAACTAGTAGAATAGTTCAGTGAGTAATTGGATATATATTTTTATTAGGAGAATAACAAGATGACTGTCATTTAATTCCTTCAATTAAAAAAGGGTTATCTGGTTAAGGAAAGTGCATATTTAAAATGTTACAGCTTTTGAAAGCTAATGGTTTTAAGGATGTGAATTAATTTGAGTGAAAGTGATCAGTGGTGGAACATCTGTTGGTCATGAACTGATATTTTGCATACACTGTTAATGATCAGGCATGTTATTAATCCTGGTGCTTTGCTTTTCACAATATTCTTTCCTAAATTCTATTATGTAAGTACACACTATATTTTTTGGAAACAATCGTGTATTTTTGCTAACCAATTCAAAAAAATATTGCAAGTGTAATCTTTGGGGGGGTTTAGGTGCCCTTCTTTCACCAACCCCATCTTGCCATCTGGTTTTATTCTTGCAAAGTCCTATTTGATCTCACATTAGTAGTACTATTAAAGCTTTATATGGACCTTCTGTATTTGTTTTGGGTCCTTAGTTTTCTTCAGTCGTCATTATTCTTCATCTGCCATTTACACCTACTGTTTGATTCACTGATGGGTGGGCCTCTGTACTGCAGTACTCCTTTTTCCTACATGTGACAATCTCATGCTCTTAGGGCTTGTTTCCTGCCAACTTTAACTTAGAACACTGTACTTTTACCAATCCATGTAACGTAGTTAAAGAACTCCACTTTCCCACATATTTATAATACTATTCTGGGCCCTACTTCACATATATAAATAACATTTAAAGGAACACAAGAGTAAGATGAAAAAGAAAACTAAAGATATGTAGACAGTGGGGGGGGATTCCTCTTTCCCTGTCTGCGTGGCTTCACAAGCTGAAGCCAGGCAGAAAGGAATCCACCACCCCCCCCCGCAAAGGCAGCGCTTGGCCAAGCGCTGCCTTTGCGGAGGGGGGGGAGATTCCTCTTTCCCTGTCTGTGTGGCTTCACAAGCTGAAGCCAGGCAGAAAGGAATCCCCCCCCCCGCAAAGGCAGCGCTTGGCCAAGCGCTGCCTTTGCGGAGGGGGGGGGATTCCTCTTTCCCTGTCTGCGTGGCTTCAGAAGCTGAAGCCAGGCAGAAAGGAATCCGCCCCCCTCCGCAAAGGCAGTGCTTGGCCAAGCACTGCCTTTGCGGAGGGGGGGGGGCTTCCTCTGTCCCTGTCTGCGTGGCTTCAGCTTCTGCTTATAGCAAGGGCTGGGTTCGGAGTAGCCAAGCCTTGGATCCCAGCCCTTTGCTATCAGCAGAAGCTGAAGCCAGGCAAAGAGGAAGACCCCCCCCCCCCGCAAACACAGCGCTTCGCGAAGCGCTGGGTTTGTGGAGGGGGGGGGCTTCTTCTGTGCCTGTCTGCCAGGCTTCAGCTGCTGCTTCTAGTAAGGGCTGGGATCAGAGGCAGGATTGAGAGGGGGAAGGTGCCCAGATATGGGTGCACAGCTTCAAAAAATTTTTTCCTGTTTTCCTCCTCCAAAAACTAGATGCGTCTTATGGTCCGGTGCGTCTAATGGTCCGAAAAATATTGGATTTAAGGGATTTGTCTTTCATTATTCTCTGAACAGGAGATAAACCAAAATAAAGAGAGCCCTCACTCACTCACACAGCTGCACCTATGCACATGTGGAGGAAAAAGAAGGACTTCCCCAGTGCTTAAGGTAAAAGGCCTGTCTGGGAGCACAGATCCTCTCACTTTAACCCTTCATAATTGGAAAGACAGCAAGTTCTCTTTTGCTAATAATGTGCTATGATTTCAGATCAAGAAAACGATAAGAGAGCAAATTTGGAGAGCTGGAGAGGTTTCTAGTTGTCACTGAGTTGTCCAGTTTGTAAACCCCCTACAAGCTTATTCATTCTTCAATATTTTTTCAGTTTTTTTAAAAGCTAATATGATTCTGCTATAAATGTTCAACTTGTCTACATTAATAGGTCACATTCAGTTAAAACATTCAATCCTGAGGCTAGTAACTGAATTTCTGTCATAACTGTAATTCTTTCCATATTTTTCAATTCTTTTTGAAAAAAAATGTGTTTTTTAAAATTCCATCTAGTTGATGTTGGGAAGGGAAATGTTAAACACTGATTGCCTTATGAGGAAGTGTAGTATCAAGTAGACAAAGATTACTGTTTAGAATTTAAAATCAAAATAAGTGGCTGAGATTAATAGTTTTATTGTAAAGGTGGAAAAACTGTACATATTAGGGTTGCCAAGTCCAATTAAAGAAAAATCTGGGGACTTTGGGGGCGGAGCCAGGAGACTTTGGGGGTGGAGCCAGGAGACACTGGGGGTGGAGCCAGGAACAAGGGTGTGACAAGCATAATTGAACTCCAAGGGAGTTCTGGCCATCACATTTAAAGGGGCAGCACACCTTTTCAAATGCCTTTCTTCCATAGGAAATAATTAAGGATAGGGGCACCATCTTTTGGGGCTCATAGAATTGGACCCTCTGGTCCAATCGTTTTGAAACTTGGGGGGTTTTTGGGGAGAGGCACTAGATGCTATACTAAAAATCTGGTGCCTCTACCTCAAAAAATAGCCCCCCAGGGCCCCCAATACCCACGGATCAATTCCCTATTATTCCCTATGGGAATGATTCTCCATAGGGAATAATAGAGTGCCCAGTAGACATTTCCCTCCCCCCACACACACTTTCTAAAGGGAGGGAGGGCCTCCATACCAGGGAATCCCCCTCCCTCTCTCTCACACACACAAATACTTACTTGGTCTTCTTCCGGAGAACTGTGCCTGCTGAGAAAACGAAAGCAAAGAAGGGAGGGGCCGTTCTCCGAAGCCCTTCCTGTTTCCTCCTTCCTGCCCAGCCTTAAAGGGACAGGGATTTTACAAACTGCTCAGGAGCTCTACAACAGGAGCTCTATAGGTATGTTCTCCCCCCCTCCACCCCCCACCCCCCCCCCACCCCGCTTCTCAATTTTTGAAGACCGGGAGATTAAGCTGGGAACCCAGAAGTCTCCCGCTAAAGCGGGGGGATTGGGAACCCTAGTACATATACACTCAGTGGAAAGAGCCATCTTTCCCCCTTGCTGGATCATCTTGCTAAATATATATAGAAACATACTCCTCAGTCTTTGTGTTATTCCTAACTGAGAGACAAGGGCAGTCACAGCATATATTTTCCTAGTTTCGGCGATCTCCCCTTCTTTCTCCCCAGTTCTGTGCACTGGGCAGCTTAGCAACAACACATTAGATGACATTTCCCCCCTCAGTACCTGAAGTGTCATATTATTGGTTTGTCTATTGGTAGACTGAATTAAATAATGCAGTGGATCCCACAAATGTTCTGTTTGTACAAGAGAGTTGAGTCCTTGCTTACTGCAGCTCTGGGAACATTTTATTCATAGTAATTTCCCAGCCCTCAATAGAAGAATTTAAACTGTTACAAGGGGAAGGGAAGGTCGGAAGAGGTAAGTCTCTACGATCCAAAATTCCAGTAACTACAATAGAATGGAAATTTTTTTTTTACCTTTCAACACTTAACTTGGATATACTGAATTTTATATTTCCTTTAATCATCTTCATTGTGAGTATAACGTAACCTAGCCAAGATCTTTAATGCTCCAGAGTTCAGTTGTATAGCTTTTTCTAACTCATTTGCTTAGATAGAGACGTGTAGAGGACACATTAAGTGTATGCTTCCTGCTATCTGTCCCAAATATTTCCGTATTATTTATTAGATTTGTATCCTGCTCTCCCTGCTTAGAGTGGATCATATCATAATACATTATAACATAATAAAACAATCTAAGGCAGATAAGATAACATAATAAAATATTCTAATACAAATACAATAAATACAATAAAATAGTATGTTACTGTATCATAAAATATAAAAACTCAGGGGGGAATGGTGCATAATCTGTCTGGTTTAAAAGGGAAGGAAGAAAAGTGAGAAAGGAGAAAAGGGAGTCTGATCAAAGATGGAACCTGTTGTTATCCTCAGCCATAGGCCTGGTGGAACGACCAGGACCGGTGCATGAGAGTAGGCCAAGTAGGCGGCTGGCTGGGGCACCACCTGGCCTAGGTGTGCCACAAGGTGTCCCTTCTCCTCATATGCCGTGCCTGCTGCCTTCCTGACCTCACCAAGGCTTCCTGAGGCTTGGAAAGCCTCAGCAAAGTCAGGGGCAGAGCCCAGCTCTGAGCATGCCTGCTGCCATCCGAACCTTGTCCTGGAAGGCTGAAGTGTTCTCCAACAGGTTTCTCAGTCTTGTTCTTCTTGATGTCAGACTTGTGTCCATTTATCCTTTGGCATAGGGTTTTACCTATCTGCCTATGTAAAGAACTCAGCAAAGTTAGGGGGGCTGGCAGTGAGCATGCTCAGAACCCCGCTCTGAGCATGCCAGCTGCCATCCAGACCTTGCAGAGGCTTCCTGAGGCTCGGGAAACCTTGGTGAAGTTGGGGGGCCTGGCAGTGAGCATGCTCAGAGCCCAGCTCTGAGCACACCCACTGCCATCCCGACCTTGCTCACACTGTGGCCAGGGAGCAAGGGTCTGCCTGGGGCAGCAGAACCTCCAGTGCCAGGCCTGGGAACAACTCTGTTTTAGTGGCCCTGTGGAACTGCATTAGGTTCTGCAGGGCCTGGATCCCAGCTGGAAGGGTGTTCTGTCAAGCTGGACAGTCTGGTTGAGGACATCTGGATGCCATTTGGGCCAGGAATCAGACATTCTTTGGGCTGGGGGACAGGCATTCTTAAGTCAGACATTCTTAAAAATTGGTATTTCTGTGGTTAAGTAGACCTGCCAAATGAAGGACAACACCTAGCATTGCCAGGTCCACCCTGCTCACCAGCAGGGAGTAGGGTAGAATTGATACCTTGGTAAGTCCTGGACATTTGGAAAAGTCCTGCACATTTGAGGGTAGAGCCTGGGGAGGACGGGGACATCGATGGAGTACAATACCATTGAGTCTGCCCTCCAGAATATCAATTTTCTTCAGAGTGGTCTGAAAATGGACTGTAATTCTGGTGATTAAATGCCAACAGTGATTGCCAGTTCTTTACATAGGGCAGATAGGTAAAACAGTATGCCAAAGAATAAATGGACACAAATCTGACATCAAGAAACACAAGACTGAGAAATCCATTGGACAAGACTTCAGCCTTCCAGGACATTCAGTGGTGACCTCAAAGTAGCTATTTTATTGCAAAGGAACTTCAGGAACAGATAGAAAAGGAACTTGCTGAGTTGCAGGTTTTTATAGCACTCAGAACAGTGGAACCCCCAGGATTTAACGGGGATGTTGATTCCTTATATTACTTGAAGAAGATGATATTGGATTTATATCCTGCCCTCCACTCCGAAGAGTCTCAGAGCGGCTCATAATCTCCTTTACCTTCCTCCTTCACAACAGACACCCTGTCAGGTGGGTGGGGCTGAGAGGGCTCTCACAGCCGCTGCCCTTTCAAGGACAACCTCTGCCAGAGCTAAGACTGACCCAAGGCCATGCTAGCAGGTGCAAGTGGAGGAGTGGGGAATCAAACCCAGTTCTCCCAGGTAAGAGTCTACACACTTAACCACTACACCAAACTGGCTGTCCTGTAGCATACTACATATGCTAACCTCATTCAGACTTTCTATCTTATATTCTTATCAATCCCCCAGAAAGGCCATTCAACCTCTTTATTATTTTATTTTATTTCTTAGTTGGAATAGTAAATTAGAATAGTAGATTGTAATGTAATTTGAAATGATAGATTGGAATGTATTTCTCTGATCTGGGGACAGGGAAGATAACTCTACACAGCCAGTCATGCCACTTCAAAGAAGAAAATGCTGTAATGTCACCTCCATGCTTGAGAGGAGATGGATGGACAGTACTGGCAGGATCTCAGTTAATTACTCTCAACATTCTACTTCTTCAGACCAACATGGCTATCCACATGAATCTGTAATTTGGGAGATCTACAGATGGGAGGAGGAGGAAGAGGAGTTAGTTTTAAGCCCTGCCTTTCCTTACACAAAGGAGTCTTGAGGCGGCTTACAATAGCCTTCCCTTCCTCTTCCTGCAACAGACACACTGGGCATTTTCGCACTCACCTTCAGCCGGCGCGACCCCCCTCTTCACCGCGCAGGATCTGCGCGGATTTCGCACGTAAAGCTGCGGAGCAGCTGGAAGAGCCGGAAACTCCCGCCGCTTTTGCGGCGCAAACGTAAACCGCCAAAAAGCAGTTTCCGTTTGCGCGGCTTTTGCGCCGGGAGTTTCCGGCTCTTTCGGCTGCTCCACGGCTTTACGTACGAAATCCGCGCAGATCCTGCGCGGTGAAGAGGGGGGTCGCGCCGGCTGAAGGTGAGTGCGAAAACGCCCACTGTGAGTTAGGTGGGGTGCTCTTTGCTTGTTGTAGAAGAGGGGGGGAAATCAGCAAGTGTTGTTTGTCCTACAGTTGTAGTAAAATTAATGGAACCCTTGAAATTCTTTCTAGATTCTCAGCATTTGTTGCAAGGAGAAGCAGCTGTACCTGGCAAGACCCCATCCTCCTCCAACAATAATTAAAGGATCTGGTGTCCTGCCACAATTGCATCAGGACTTCATATTAAAACTGGAGGAGAAATAACAGTTGGCTACACACAAAGAGCGCAAGGTTAAATGTGGAACTTTTTCTAGATCAATATAAACTTGATAAGTTCCAGTTTCATTACAAAACACCAGCTGCTGAGATTTAATAGGCAGTTTAAGGAAGGAATTTCAGCTTAAGGAGGGGAATGTGAGTGACTTTAAAGGAGAGTTTTTCTCAGCAGTAATGTTGTATATAACAAGTATGAATGCTTTTTAACAGAAAATGATGGAATTTAGATTATATCTAAATATATATTTAGAAGTATATCTGCAAATGGGAAATACTAAAGAAAGGCTGTGTACTGCAAAATTTGAATATGCATTCACAGCCCATTCAGCTTGGTGCCATGTTCAAAATATGATTGTCTGTCTTCAGCCCTTTGACTTAATTTTGAGTTCCTGGAGATTCATGGTATCTATGAAGACAACAGAGGAAACAGACCTTGTTTGGCATAGTTTAAATTTAATTTTAAGAGGTATAGAATTAGATTTTTAAGAATGTAGAGGTATAATTATTGGTTTTGTGTTATTTAGAAAGGAAATAGTTGTTGATCTTGAGAAACGGGATGAGGATACCTCACTTTGTAATATCGTAAATGAGCTGTAAATGAAATTCTACGTAGAAAGATGCAGCAAGATTTACAGTGCAGTCTAAAATCCATAGAAATTAATGTATTGAGAAGGTATAAGGATGATTAGGATTGAACTATTAGACTCTGGATATGACTGTTGAACAGTTTTCTTCAAAAAAGTGTATGGAGCCAATAATCAACCATCCCTGGATTCATAAGTTAATGCAATGTTCCTCATCAGCATATGTCTGTGTGTGTGTGTGTATGGGGGGGGGGGGTGCGGAGAGAGAAGCAAATTTACACTTAACTAATTTTACTTCCAGTCAAAGGCACTTATTCAGGCTATAGAATAAACTGATGAAAATTGTGATGGTGTCCAGAATGACCATATTTTTAGGAAGTTAAACTCTTAAACTATCAGGCCTCGAATTCAGTGGGAACTCACAGGAGCACAGCTCCTTAACCTTTCTGAGAGTTCCTCCTCCTCCCTCTGAGAGTTCCATCTTCTTGTCCATTGAATAATATGTGCAGCTGCATAACAATCCCTGGATGAGCTCCACCATCTATTATTCTACAAAATGACCCCTGAAACTATCATGTTATAATGATTAACATAAGGATATTTCAAATTAAAATAAAAATTACTAACAGTTTTTTTAGAAAGACCAAGAAGTCCTGCTGACAAAAGAAACTATATTTTATTTTTATTAAAATTAACTGATTATGAGACAAATACTAATGCTGCATTTACTTGGAAATAATTCTTTCTGAAATAATGGTTCTTGATTTTAAGTAAATATGAGGTAAAATCTTGATGCAATGGTAATAAAGAGGGGGTCATAGTTTAGATTTAGAACATATAGCTGAGATACAAGAAATTCCCTTGCTAGATCAGGTCATCAGCGGATCAGACTGTCTTTTCCACCATTTTGTTTCTGACAGCAGCCAGCCAGCTGCCTTTGGAAAGTTAGCTATGAAGTGATAGCTATCCTTGTAATTTCCGCTAGCATCTGGTAATCGGCAGAATACTACCTTGGCACACAGAGACTGTAGTGGATGATCATGGCACATAGATTTTCAGTTATCTTCCATGCATATCTATGCTCTTGTTAAAAACTATCCAAGCATGACAATTTTATGGCTTTAGTTAATTCTTGGGCAACTTTTATTCTGATTAAAGGATCTCTAGGAAATACTTCTAGAGGATTACTACCAGACTGAATAGTGTAGATGGGTGTATATATTCTGACAGTGGAAGACAAAGACTTCACATTTGAGCTAGTTTCAAGAGTATTAGGCCAACGTTTTCTCATTCATTGCATGCATTTTATTTATTTACTATATTTCTGTAGAAGTCTTCCTTATTACTCTAGGTGGGTTAAAATAAAACAAGTAAAAAATTATATTTCCCCTCTCCCCTCACATTCAAGCATTAGCTAGAACCAGATGAGTGAATGTTTTAGCCTAGGGGGTCAGCAATCTAACTGGCAATTGTTGATTGGCTTACTAATAAGGTATTTACTTATTTATACGTATTGTTGAATGAATTCTTTATTGTATTTTACTAGCTGGTGCTATTTCAATGTTTAGATTTATTTTATTTAATGTTTATTTGTTGAATGTTTTATTGTAAACTGCTCTGAAACTAGACAGGAGAGGCTGAATATAAATGGTTGTTGTTGTAGTAGTAGTTAATAATAATAATACCAAACGAAGAGTTTAACAAAGAGTCAGTACATGAAGATTGATCTGCGTAACTGTAGGTATACAGCTTACCACTACGGATACTTGATATTTCAATTAATAATCCATATAATTTCTGTAGCACAAACACCGGTTGTTTGCAAGTCCTTTATCCTAATAAGTAACACATGCAAAGTCTCACAATAAATATACACAGGAGCCCCCGACACATTTGCTTTAATTTACTGCCATAAATCTGTGTGTGGTTTACACTTGAAATTATTGTAACTATTCATCTCTGTTATTGCCCTTTCAGTAAAGCATCTTTAAAAAGCCCTTAAGTCCTATAAAAATCCTTTTCTTCCATTCCCTTCACATAGCATTGCATCCCATAGATAGACTTGTCAGGCCACAGCCAACAACCCCCAGGAGAATTTAGGGGGTATGCTTTGTGATTTGCTATGAAAACCAAAAGTGACATCATGGGATGCTTTAGGATTTGCAAAACCTCTTTTTTTTGTCTTTGCAAATCGTTGAGCTTCCCATGATGTCACTTATGCTTGTCCCTGGAAGTCACTGCAGTGCACTTCCACAATGCTGGCATGCATCTCCATTCCCCTCTCATTTCTGCCTGCTGGCACTTCTCATATCTGCCTGATGGCACCTGTAAGCAACAAATCAGGTTGCCACAAATGCTCTCACTACATCCTACCCATATAGCCTTCCAATATGCCTTATCTTAAACATTTCATTTTTTAAAGAAGAAGAGAAGGATTTTGTACTGTCATTTCTGACTCTGGGGTGAGGTTGCTTTCGCAGCATTTTCATGGCAGACTTTTTACGGGGTGGTTTGCCATTGCCTTCCCCAGTCATCTACACTTTCCCCCCAGCAAGCTGGGTACTCATTTTACCAACCTTGGAAGGATGAGTCAACCTTGAGCCAGCTACCTGAAGCCAGCTTCTGCTGGGATTGAACTCAGGTCGTGAGCAGAGCTTAGGACTGCAGTACTGCAGTTTTACCACTCTGTGCCACAGGGCTCTTTTTCTTGATAAGTAAGAACATTTAAATTGAGATAATCTGACAGGCTCAGATGCTTGAATGAGTCTAGAGTGCACATTGGTGAATTTTTATTGCTTTGGGGGTCAACAGTCTCTGAGTAAGCGAGTCAAAGTTCATCCTCTGTGAATCCTGAAGACTGCAGGTCCATTAGGAAAGACTTTGACCAGTATTTTATTGTGTTTCTGCCCTGAACTTCACATCAGCCAAATGCCTTTGGTCAGCTCAGCTTGGCTCAGGGTTATCAGCAGCAAACAGCATGGCCAGAGTTCTTTCCTGTCTTGTCCACAAGAGTTTGCAGCACCAGGTAGCTGAAGGAAATGAGCTACAAATAATAGAATGGTGTCAGGTATAAGTACTGCCTATCTTATCTGAAAAGAGATGGACAAAGTAGGGTTTTCTAGCTAGTGACCTTTTGGCAGTTTTTTAACTTGGCTGTCAGGCAAAGTTATTCAGGGGGCGGAAAGACACCACTGGCTTGTAAATGCAACTAGTTTCTTGAATGGCTGCTTTTAATTCCTGGGATGAAAAGGAGTTTAGTTAGAGACAGTCATTTGAGATGCTTTTGTAGAAAGACTGAGTATCTAAGGGGGTTAGATAGATTAATGGAGGGGAGGTTAATCTTAGTGGCTACATCATTGAGATTGAAGGGAGCCTCCATAGACAGAGACAATAAACCTCTGAATATCAGTGCCAGGAGACAGCCGGAGAAGACCTTGTCTTCTGTGCCCTGTGTGTTTGGCCCTGTAGGGCAACTGGTTGGCACTATATGAAACAGCATGCTGGACTAGGTCCAATGCAGCCTGCTGTTCTTATGTTTTAAATGATCTAAGAAGGGAGAAACTGTTGAATATAAATCAAGCTGGAGACATGCTATGAGACAAAATGACCAGGGATGACCAAACTCTTCCCTAATTGTTGTGAGGATAGTGCTTGTCTTTGTATGGGCTTATGTGGAGGTTAGTGTGTGAAGAAGATCTGCTAGTTCTCCTCTGGGTAGGAGAAGCTGAGCAGTGCTTCAGGTTGGGTGACATTGGTGCACACTTGTACAGTACAGGTATAGGAATTCTTCTCATGTTATGAATTTAACCTACTGACTGGCTATAACATTCCATTCATCTGAAGACTATACACAGCTATTATGTGGAGTAGGGCTTCAGAAACTGGGGGTTGTATAATTGTCTGAAAGCAATATACACAAGAAGCTTATCTATTTTATTGCCTTAAAATGATTTCCAGTGCAGACAATAGTAGCTGCCCCGTTATCTCTTCTTTTGAAAAAATCTAAACACTAATAATTTGCTCAGCAGAATAAGAAAACAGATGTATGAGTGCAATGGTCAGGCAGAAGCCTGACTTCCATATAAAATAATTGAGAGAGAAAGAGAGCACCTGACTGCATTGAATTACAAATACTCTGGGCTAGATAGTATGCACCCAAGAGTGCTCAAAGAACTTTGTAGAGAGCTTGAGGAACCTTTGTCTATCATCTTCCAGGAGGCAGATGTTATCCCAGTTTTCAAAAAAAGGGAGATGACCCAGGAAACTACAGGCCAGTTAGTCTGACTGTCCCAGGGAAAATACTGGAGTAAATTTTAAAGCAATCAATCCACAAATACCTAAAGGACAACTTGGTGATCTGGGGAAGTCAGCACAGATTTGTCCCCAACAAGTCCTGCCAGATCAACCTCATTTCTTTCTTTCTTTGAGTGATAAGCTTACTGGAATGAGGGAATGCTGTTGATGTTTACCTGGATTTCAGTAATGCTTTTGACAGAATTCTCCATGATGTTTTGATGGATAAACTAGAGGACTACAGACTGGGCTCTAGGATAGTTAGGTGGATAGGTAACTGGTTGGAGAACTGCACTCTAAGAGTAGTTGTCAGTGGCATTTCATCTGAATGGAGGGAGGTGTCCAGAGGGGTGCCACAGGGCTCAGTTTGGGGCCCGGTACATTTCAATATTTTTATCAGTGATCTAGATGAGGGTGTAGAGGGGGCTACTCATTAAATTTGCAGATGACACCAAATTGGGAGAAGCAGCAAATACACGAGAAGATAGAGATAGAATTCAATGAGATCTGAACACACTGGATGTGAACAAGGTACAATTTAACAAGGATAAATGCTGAGTTCTACATCTGGGTGTGAAAGCAGGAGGAGAGCCCCGCTGGCCTGCATGTTTCAGAGATTCCAAGAGACATGGGGGGGGGAGAGATCTTTTCCCCACTTTTGCGCTCCATGGGGTTCAAAAGCAAGAAGAAAACCCCACTGCCTGCCCCTCTTGGAGAGTTGTGAGGGAGATGCCATCCAGTTCTGCACCTCTGGACCATCTGGTGCCCTAGGTGAACGCCTAAGTCACCTAGAGGGTGGTCCGGCCCTGCTTTTATTGAAGCTACTAAATATAAATTCTGTAGTTTTCAGCTGAAATCTATGAGCAGTATACGTCAAGGCAGAGTTACTAATGTCTCTTAATCTGCCCTGGCACAAACTATCATAGTCTCCTTTGTTCACAATGCTGCACTGGTATCTGTGATTGACAGGGGATTTTATGAACATGCTGCCAATAGTAAACCAAATGACAAACACACTTTGCATTTGTCACATTAAAATGTTGGAGAGCAGTGCTGTTTATTCATTGCCAGATGCTTTGCAAACAAGGGAAAGCTGACAGAATGACATAAGTACATTATGGGTAGACATTTGATTTCTGAAGTGCTGAAGAAAGGCATAACAATGGCATATGGTCAGTCTGGTTTTCTTTTCAGCTATGAAAGACTCCAATTTGCATTTCTCTAAAAGGGTGCAAATAAAAATGAAAGCAAAGTCTTTCATATTTCATTTCCGTTCTAAGTAAATGAACAGGATACATTTACATTTTTGAGTACTGACCTTTGTTGACTTGTGAAGAAGGGTGGCAAGATCATGTTGAAGTTGTATCTGTTAAAATGGCATAGACATGCAACAATATTGATGTCTTGTTTCTTAAACATGAAGCAAAAATCAGGGTGCCACAGAAGAGCCTTTCAGGCATCTGTCTTGTTCTTACCAAGCACAGTATTTTAACCATTATACTACATTGTCATGTGTTGTATCTGGATTTTGATGTCAGAGACATAAAATGAACAATAGTCATGACATTTGTGGCTTGATATCAGAGAATACTGGGGGGGGGGGTGGAGATTGGTGATGATGTGAATTTGTATTTGTGACAAAAATTCCTGATACTTCCATTTCTTGTATGACATTTGTTGGACATAGGGTGGCCATAATGTCTGAAGGCCAGCCAGGGACACCTTGGGGGGGGGAAGGCAGGAGTGCGCGCGCGCAAAGCGCGCGCGCCGCCGGAAACAGGAAGTGACGTCACTTCCGGCGACGTCACTTCCGGCGACGTCATACCACGCCGGAAACAGGAAGTGACATCACTTCCTGTGACATCATTTCCCCCGCGCCACCTGCCGGAAACGGGAAGTGACATCACTTCCTGTGACATCATTTCCCCGCGCCACCTGCCGGAAGCAGGAAGTGACATCACTTCCTGTGACATCATTTCCCCCAAATGGCATCATTTCCCCCAAATGCCACTGCCGGAAACAGGAAGTGACTTCACAGCACTTCTGTGACGTCCCCAAAAATCCCCCAAATATCACCGCCGGAAACAATTTTGTTCTCAAATCCTGTATATACTTCATCAGTATATGGGATAAGGCACTTTCTCAACTGTGCTGCATAATGCAGCCTATTTATTTTGTCCTGTTGGCTCTGTTGGCTCTATCTGCGCCACCTTCATCACTTTCGGGGTGTGGATCCCCCAGTGGGGTGGGCTCCCGACTCCCTCCGCCGGCTGTTTCTGATAGCCCTGCGCCCCCCTCTTTCATTTGATATGTGTCCCGTGCGGGTGCCACCCTCCTGCCGGGAGATGCCGCAAAATGAGCCCCCTTGAGGCTTATGGCGGCAGGGCTCGGGGGAAGCAAGCTAGACTGCTGTTCTTTTGAGGGGTTATAGAGTGTTTCGAGCCCCTCCCTGTGGCATTGGTCCCATCGTCGTGGGACCCAGGGGGGCCGGCGCAGCAGCCTGCCGAAGCAGCCTGTCACTAATAACACAGGTCGAGATGCGGAAGTGACTGACAGGCTGCTTCAGCGGGCCGCTGCGCCGGCCCCCTGGGTCCCACAACGATGGGACCGATGCCACAGGGAGGGGCTCGAAACACTCTATAACCCCTCAAAAGAACAGCAGTCTAGCTTGCTTCCCCCGAGCCCTGCCGCCATAAGCCTCAAGGGGGCTCATTTTGCGGCATCTCCCGGCAGGAGGGTGGCACCCGCACGGGACACATATCAAATGAAAGAGGGGGCACAGGGCTATCAGAAACAGCCGGCAGAGGGAGTCGGGAGCCCACCCCACTGGGGGATCCACACCCCGAAGTGATGAAGGTGGCGCAGATAGAGCCAACAGAGCCAACAGGACAAAATAAATAGGCTGCATTATGCAGCACAGTTGAGAAAGTGCCTTATCCCATATACTGATGAAGTAAATACAGGATCTGAGAACAAAATTGCACCAGAAGACACAAACACAAAGCTCCCTTACACTGAATCAGTGCTTGGGTCCACCAAAGTCAGTATTGTCCACTCCAGTCACAAACACAAAGCTCCCTTACACTGAATCAGTGCTTGGGTCCACCAAAGTCAGTATTGTCACATAAGAACATAACAGAAGCCCTGTTGGATCAGGCCAGTGGCCCATCCAGTCCAACACTCTGCGTCACATAAGAACATAACAGAAGCCCTGTTGGATCAGGCCAGTGGCCCATCCAGTCCAACACTCTGCGTCACATAAGAACATAAGAGAAGCCCTGTTGGATCAGGCCAGTGGCCCATCCAGTCCAACACTCTGCGTCACATAAGAACATAAGAGAAGCCCTGTTGGATCAGGCCAGTGGCCCATCCAGTCCAACACTCTGCGTCACATAAGAACATAAGAGAAGCCCTGTTGGATCAGGCCAGTGGCCCATCCAGTCCAACACTCTGCGTCACATAAGAACATAACAGAAGCCCTGTTGGATCAGGCCAGTGGCCCATCCAGTCCAACACTCTGCGTCACATAAGAACATAACAGAAGCCCTGTGGATCAGGCCAGTGGCCCATCCAGTCCAACACTCTGCGTCACATAAGAACATAACAGAAGCCCTGTTGGATCAGGCCAGTGGCCCATCAGTCCAACACTCTGTGTCACATAAGAGAAGCCCTGTTGCATCAGGCCAGTGGCCCCTCCAGTCCAACACTCTGCGCCACATAAGAACATAAGGAGGGAAGGAAGGGAGGAGGGAAGGGAGGAGGGAATGGAAGGGAAGGGAAGGGAAGGGAAGGGAAGGGAGGAAGGAAGGAAGGAAGGAAGGAAGGAAGGAAGGAAGGAAGGGAAGGGAGGGAAGGAAGAAAGAAAGGAAGGGAGGGAGGAGGAGGGGAGGAGGGAGGGAAGGAAGGGAGGAGGGAAGGGAGGAGGGAAGGGAAGGGAAGGGAGGAGGGAAGGGAGGAGGGAAGGGAAGGAAGGAAGGGAGGAAGGAAGGAAGGAAGGAAGGAAGGAAGGAAGGAAGGAAGGGAGGGAGGGAAGGAAGAAAGAAAGGAAGGAAGGGAGGAGGGAGGGGAAGGAAGGAAGGAAGGGAGGGAGGGAAGGAAGGGAGGGAGGGAAGGAAGGGAAGAAAGGAAAGAAGGGAAGAGGGAGGAAGAAAGGAAGGCCGCCCCCCCCCCCGCTTTCGCCCCCTTACCTGCGGTGGCGGTCGGCGGCGAGTCGGGCGGCGGCGGCGGGTCGGGCGGCGGCGGCGAGTCCAGCGGCGGGGCGGCGGCGAGGCCAGGGAGGCGTCGGAGAGGCCTTCCTTGGCCGGCGCTGGCCCGGGAAGGCCTTCCAGAGGCTCTGGAAGGCCTTCCCGGACCAGCGCCGGGTGCTACCGCGGCCTCCCCGCGGCCTCCGCTGGTCGCCTGGGGGCCTTCCAGACACTCTGGAAGGCCCCCAGCGACCAGCGGAGGCCGCGGGGAGGCCTCGCTGGCCGGCGCTGGTCCGGGAAGGCCTTCCAGAGGCTCTGGAAGGCCTTCCCGGACCAGCGCCGGGTGCTCCGCGGCCTCCCCGCGGCCTCCGCTGGTCGCTGGGGGCCTTCCAGACACTCTGGAAGGCCCCCAGCGACCAGCGGAGGCCGCGGGGGAGGCTTCACTGGCCGCGCTGGCCCGGGAAGGCCTTCCAGAGGCTCTGGAAGGCCTTCCCGGACCAGCGCCGGGTGCTCCGCGGCCTCCCCGCGGCCTCCGCTGGTCGCTGGGGGCCTTCCAGACACTCTGGAAGGCCCCCAGCGACCAGCGGAGGCCGCGGGGAGGCCTTCGCTGGCCGGCGCTGGTCCGGAAGGCCTTCCAGAGGCTCTGGAAGGCCTTCCCGGACCAGCGCCGGGTGCTCCGCGGCCTCCCCGGCGGCCTCCGCTGGTCGCTGGGGGCCTTCCAGACACTCTGGAAGGCCCCCAGCGACCAGCGGAGGCCGCGGGGAGGCCTTCGCTGGCCGGCGCTGGCCGGGAAGGCCTTCCAGAGGCTCTGGAAGGCCTTCCCGGACCAGCGCCGGGTGCTCCGCGGCCTCCCCGCGGCCTCCGCTGGTCGCTGGGGGCCTTCAGAGTGTCTGGAAGGCCCCCAGCGACCAGCGGAGGCCGCGGGGAGGCCTTCGCTGGCCGGCGCTGGTCCGGGAAGGCCTTCCAGAGGCTCTGGAAGGCCTTCCCGGACCAGCGCCGGGTGCTCCGCGGCCTCCCCCGCGGCCTCCCGCTGGTCGCTGGGGGCCTTCCAGACACTCTGGAAGGCCCCCAGCGACCAGCGGAGGCCGCGGGGAGGCCTTCGCTGGCCGGCGCTGGCCCGGGAAGGCCTTCCAGAGGCTCTGAAGCCTTCCCGGACCAGCGCCGGGTGCTCCGCGGCCTCCCCGCGGCCTCCGCTGGTCGCTGGGGGCCTTCCAGACACTCTGGAAGGCCCCCAGCGACCAGCGGAGGCCGCGGAGAGGCCTCCCCCACCGCTGCCGGCCCCGCGCGCGGGCGGGGAAGGCGGGAGTGAGGGGAGGGAGCGTCCCTGCGCGTGCGCAGGGGCCCTGCGCAGGCGCAGGACGCTCCCTCCCTCACTCCCCGCCTTCCCCGCCCGCGCCCGCGGCCCACCGGCTCCTGGGCTGCCTAAACCGGGACCTTTAATGGTCCCGGTATAGGCAGCCCGGGATCCGGGATTGGGTGGCCAGATCCGGGATGTCCCGGGAGACCGGGACGGTCTGGCCACCCTAGTTGGACATGAGTGGATGAAATGTAGAAGCACTTAGGTAATAATTGAGTTTTTCCATTCATG